>NC_045441.1:80617175-80759275 GCF_002776525.5 Piliocolobus tephrosceles | reverse complement strand
AAAGAAAGAAAGAAAGAAAGAAAGAAAGAAAGAAAGAAAGAAAGAAAAAGAAGAGAGAGAGAAAGATCTTGTTTTAGTTTTTTTTTTCCCCCTAATAAGTTAACAAGCACATGGGTATTTGGTTCAAAAGTGCAGAATCTTGTGATAGTTCCTTTGGTTCCCTCTCTGCCCATCTCATGCTAAGAGGTAGCACAATATAGTGATAAGATCCTGGACTTTAAAGACAGATAGATACGAGCTCAAATACCAGTTCCATTGTTGGCTATCTATGAGATCCTGGGCAAATTTCAAACTCTTTGAGCCTTTGTTTCTTCATCCATAAAATGCTTAATAATGTAGACCTTGCTGGGTCATTGTACGGATTACACAGAATTATATTTGCAAAGTTAATTACGAGTTAATAATTGAAGCCATTGATGAAAAATGGACTGAGATCCAACACACACATGCTGGTCTATCTCCTTCATGAAAGAAAAATCTAATTGGAATTAGAGCCATCTGTTGCATTTGGAGCCTTTCATACTAAATGGCCTCATTCATACTCAAGTTGTGACTCTCATAATGAAGGGGAACAAATGCTTCATAACCTGATAATGTCAGTGTTATTATTTCCCATGAAATATGCTTTCTTCATATGAGACCAGACTATGAGGTCTTCAGGGTGGGTCAGGAGGGGGTGTGTGTGATGAGCGTGTAATGAATGCTTGCTTTGATGAATACACTTGCTTTTTTAAGGGCCAGAAGAAATTGACCACAAGGCTTACTGATGGGGAAATGAATCAAGCCATTTTCTATCTCTTCAACTCGTAAATCCAGAGCATGCTTTTCCCCTTTGGGGTCTGCAAAGCCTGAGAAGCTTGAGTTATTTCATGACATCAGAAATAACATAGGGTAGAAAACCCCAGTGACGAGCAGATTCCTGAACGGTGAGTTTGGGTACTGGATTGGGAAGTTGGGGAGAGGGTCTAGAAGAAGGATCTACTAAATGACAAGAGAGGACATTGAGGAGAGTAAAAGAGGTTTGGTAAAAAGGACTAATTTTTCCTTCTGAAGGTCTAAGTCTGTAAGCTGCCTCCATGCCTTTCCATGGTAGAGGGAGACAGAAAATCTCATGTTCCCAGGTGGTGTTGCTCAGTGAGGCCCTCCTTTTCTAAAATGAATATGTGCACCATCTTTGAATTCTATTATTTATGTTTGCTCAGGGGAAGACTTGCAAGGAAAGAGTGCTTAGGAAAGAAAAGCCTTCGACTTCTCACTCACCCGGTAGGGAGTTCTCTAGCCATCCTACTGACCACTCATCCTCACACATTCTTGGTCACCACGGGAGGACCATGAGCCAACTGTGGCTGAGAGTACTCCACCAAGCAAGATGAAATTCCCAGATTTATTTCCACAACTCCCTGGGAGAGAGAAAAAGATGGGGCACTAGTTCAAGGGTACCTAGCTTGAGAGTTTCTTCTTGATGTGCCTTGTGAACCTTTCTACCAACAAAGCCTAACATTTCAGCTATGCTGTTTGGCATGACCATCATCCCTTGTCAACTTTTACTACCCATTCCCAGCCTACCTTCTTCTGTAATCCCAAACCTTGCCAAGCTTGATCATTTCCACACAAGATTCATACTTTCTTCACCTATCATAAGCTGGTTATCTGATCTGCATTCAGTTCAACTAAATTCACTTCAGTTAAACCACACATACCTAATATACATCTACTTCCCCCCATCCTTCCATTGGGGAAGAGATTTGAGTATCAGTAACAATGCATTGTGTGTGTGTGTGTGTGTGTGTGTGTGTGTGTGTGTGTGTGTGTGTGTGTTTACCTTGGTATATACATCATCTTGGTAGAAACAGAGACCAGTAGCAGGGAGTAGACTGCATCAGTGGATATTGCGAGAGAAATTATGTGGGAGGGAGAGATGGAAGAGACTTTTGGGCAGTTGGCATGTTGATGTGGAGGCTTTGGTGTGATGAATGGGTGAAAATAAATTTTGAGGTATTTTGCAGTGTGTTGCATTGTTTAAACCTCATGCCTCTCATTTAAGAATGCTGTCAGAAGTCATCCATATAACTCTTCTAAGTCTCCTAGAATTGTATTTGGACTTTTATTTGGTTGTGTTTATAGCAGAATTGGACTTCAAGAGGGTTCTTCCATATCCAGGTTAAAGTCAGAACCCAGGACAGCTGAGCAAAGTCAAAATAATTCAGGGCCAAAGAACAGAGGTCAAACTAACTCAGGACCAGAGTCTAGAGAAGAGTGATTTGGTGGGTTGGTTCTGGGGGCAGTGGTGGCACATGGAACTCTCAGATAGCCATGCCACATATGGGTTAGAAATCCTGACTTAAATGAGGAAAAGTGTGGGGCCTGAGAACCCCCCTAGAGCTACAGCTTGCTATAAATTCCTCAAATTTTTAACATCAATCCTGGATTTATTTTAACAGTAATCTTCTGGATCAGAAACTTCACCAAAACTGATTTTAAAGCATAATCATGAGTGAGCCCAGCATTTTCATCTTTTCTGTAGACATCCCTTCTGGTGGCCTTTTTAAGATTCAGTATGTCCAGAACTGAACCCAGTCCCTTCACCCTGTCCCATTCCCTGTAGCTTTGTTGAGGTTACCAACCACCCAAGTAACCAGGAAAGAAAAAATGATTCTTTCTCTCTCTCACTCTCTGTATCCAATTAGACAATCTATTCAGTTGTTTCTACTTCCTAAAGCTCATTATATATCATCCTTTTCTTTTGAACATATTGTCTTTATGTCAAATCCTCACCACTAGCTTCCCAACTAGTTTCCCAACTCCAATCCCTTTCATCATCTATTTCACCGTCTACATTGTCAGCAGAATGATCTTTCTGAAACATTTTGATGGCCCTCCTTCGTCCACAGAATCCAGTCTAAACCCCTTAGCAAGTTTCATAATTTATTTTGTAGTCTGCCTTGACCTTCCCTTCTGGCCTCATGTTCTACTACCTTTCCTCAGTGCTCCTATGGGTATTGTCCCTCATACTCCATGTTTTTTTCACATCTCCAAGCTGTGACTTCTACTGAGAATATCCTTTGCTCATTTTGTGTACCTGCAAAGTGTGGCTCAAATATTACTTTCTCTGAACCCTTCCTTGATCTATCTCTATTAAAGTCAGTTTCTTCCTACTCAATAATCCCATAGTATTTTGTACATAACTCTATTTATCATATTAATACAGTTCTTCTTTCATGTTTGTACTATGTACTAGCAAGTTGTAAAGTGGTATAAGACAAGGACCATCCTATAACTAGTGTCTAAAATAGTATCTCCCACAAATACTTTAGTATTTGTTGGGTGATTAAATTTTATCTATATTGAAACACCATATGCTTATTCCTACATGATAACTGATAAGTTATTAGGATAATTTAAAACTAAGCAAAGACCAATATAGGGATAGAAGGATGCTTTCTTAATCTAATAGACTAAAAACTAAAAAAAATCTATACTAACACGTACTTAATGTGAAATATTGAATGCATTTCCTCTGAGGTCAAGAATGAGACAAAGATGTACACTATCACCAGGTCTCTCCAGCACTCACTGGAGGTACCACCATGTGATAGGGCAAGACAAAAGAAAGAATAACCTATGCAAAATTACATTTAGCTATACATGACAGATTAGTGTACTTTACACACAATATATTCTTTTCAAAAATATATTACAGATAATATATATTATACCAAAAGAACTCTACACTAAACAGAGACAATAGGATATACTTATTTTCAAATATTAACTTAATTATTCTCTTTAAACTGGGCTTGTAGCTGTAGTTTAATATCCATTTAGGCAAATATGCATTTTTATTGCCTATTTTCAGGATTGCTCACTATAGCCTCCAGTCTAGTATGTGATGGAGTGCCAGGAATGGGGTAACTGGGCTGATTCTTCACAGAGAGAGCTTATTCAACATGTGACTGGTATAAAAGCTGCTCCCAGCCATGCCTGCTAGGTTTTAGAGGTAATTTGTCAAGGAAGCCTTATCATTGCCATTGGTCTTATCCCAGATTTAGCAAAAATTGCAAGGGGGTAACCAGGCAAACATTTACCTGTTTAGTATTTCTAAAGTAAATCTTCTAGATTATTATCATCAGAATCACCTGAAACTTTGGAGTCAGGCTTTAGATATAATTCACATGCCATACATTTCCCCCCGTTAAAATGTGCAACCCAGTGGTTTTTCATATATTCACAAGGTTGTGAAATCATCACCGCTATCTAATCCCAGAACATTTCATGACTGTACTCATTAGCAGTCACTTCTCATTTCCCACCTCCCTCAGCACCTGAAAGCCACTCATCTACTTTGTGTCTATGAAGTTGCCTATTCTAACCATCTCATATAAGTGAAATCATACAATATGTTGTCCTTTGTAAAAGACAACACGTTTTAAAGCAAAATTAGTAACACTGTCAGGTGGAGTATATAACAGATATAAAAGTAAAAGGAGGCTGGGCACAGTGGCCCACGCCTGTAATCCCAGCATTTTGGGAGGCCGAGGTGGGTGGATCACAAGGTCAAGAGATCAAGACCATCTTAGCCAACATGGTGAAACCCCATCTCTACTAAAATACTAAAAATTAGCCAGGCGTGGTGGCTCATGCCTGTAATTCCAGCTACTTGGGAGGCTGAGGCAGGGGAATCACTTGAACCTGGGAGGCAGAGGTTGCAGTGAGCTGAGATCTCACTGTGTCTGGAATCGGTTCCTTCCAGTGGGTTCTTGGTCTCGCTGACTTCAAGAATGAAGCCATAGACTCTCACAGTGAGTGTTACAGTTCTTAAAGATGGTGTGTCCAGAGTTTTTTCCTTCCGATGTTCAGATATGTACAGAGTTTCTTCCTTCTGGGGGGTTCATGGTCTCGCTTGACTTCAGGAGTGAAGCCACAGACCTTCGCAGTGAGCATTACACCTCTTAAAGATGGCGCATCCGGAGTTGTTTGTTCCTTCTGGTGGGTTTGTAGTCTCGCTGACTTCAGGAGTGAAGCCACAGACCTTCACAGTGAGTGTTACAGCTCATAAAGGTAGTGCGGACCAAAAGAGTGAGCAGCAGCAAGATTTATTGTGACGAGCGAAAGAACAAAACTTCCACAGCATAGAAGCGGACCCCAGCGGGTTGCCCCTGCTGGCTCTGGTGGCCAGCTTTTATTCACTTATTTGACCTTGCCCACATCCTGCTGATTGGTCCATTTTACAGAGTGCTGATTGGTCCATTTCTACAGAGTTCTGATTGGTGCATTTACAAACCTTTAGCTAGACACAGAGCACTGATTGGTGTGTTTACAATCCTTTAGCTAGACAGAAAAATTCTCCAAGTCCCCACTTGACTCAGAAGCCCAGCCAGCTTCATCTCTCAGTCCCCCCTCTAAACAGGACATCCCAACTGCTGTTGGGAATTGGGCAATGACCACTCTAGCTACTTCCTGCTGGAGAGCAGTGAAGAAGGGGCCCTGCAGTTGTAGTGTTCTCTGGGAGGGAACTCTTTAGACTAGTGAAAGGGCCAGCAGGTCGGTCCAGGGATCCTTGGTAGAAGTTGTTAGTTGAGCTCATTTGGGGTTCCATTTGTAAGACCATCTGTAGCTTGATGGCCTCGATTCTAGAGGAAACAAATTTAACAGGGAGGTTAAGAATACAGGGCCTGAAGGTGAGTAATAGCAAGATGGCTGCCATGGGACCTAGAAAGGGGAGAAGCCATGTTGCCCAACTCCAGAGGTTGGTATAAGAGTTTGAAAGGTATCGTCTGATTTCAGAAGCCTTTTCCTATAAACGCCAGGCAGCATCTTATACTATCCCTAACTGGTTAGTGTAAAAACAACACTCTTCACCTAAGAAGGTGCAGAGTCCTCCTTTCTCAGCAGTGAGGAGGTTTAGGCCTTGGCGATTTTGGAGAGTCACTGCTGTCAAAGAATCTATTTGGGATTGTAGAGTAAGGATAGATTTTGTTATTTCTTGCAAATTGTCTGAGAAATCCCTTGAGAGTGTGTGGTAGTAGGATAATGAAGTAGATAAACTGGCTATTCCAGTTCCTGTAGCAGTAGCCATTCCTAACCCTATAAGTAGAGGTATTAGTTGTGTGGCTCTGTGCTGATGGACTTGAGCTTTGAGGGGTGCTGATAGGGTCTGATTTCCTGGGGCAATGTTAATGTTGAGACTTAGAAAGACTAAGGTGCAGGTGCCTGTCCAGTTAGTGGGGAGGCAGATATAGGTCGACGTTCCACATAAGAATATACCTTGACTGGGTAGACAGAACTGGTTGTGTATGTTAAAAAGGTGTGTGAGTTTGTTGTTTTCATTTTCCTATACTCCTAGAATATTTGCCAAAGTAGCTCCGGTGAGTGACTGGAGAGGGGTGTTGGGAGCAAACTGAGTGGCTCTCAGTGTTCTGTTTTCCCATTGGAGAAGAAATCATTTTGTACCTACTAGGAACCATTAGAGAGAGTGATTGAAAGAGGGGATGAGAAGGCATTCACTAGTGGTGGGGGCGCTGTAGCAGGGAGTCTGGGGTGAATGGTCATGCAGGGAGTATGTTTGCCATTACAAAACCTGGACTGTTTGTTAAGCAGGGAGGAGGTGATGATTTTTGGGGGCCCTGAGAAGCAGACAAACCATCTGAATGGAGCTGTTTGGGTGACTCAGAAGTTACTATGATCAGTTGGGGCTTGAAGTTGTAGGGTGTAATTACACTGATGGGGTAGTAGGTGCCCCAGGGGCAGGCCTGATAACGGGTCGCGTTGGATGCATAAAGGGGCTTGGAAAGTTAAGATGGTATTTGTAGTTACAGGGCTGCATATGGGCTTTTCATTGCTTGTGTAATAGGTGAGGTTGGAAATGTAAGAATATAAAAGTTGGATTGCACGTCCTATTAGGGTATTCTTGGTCCTATCAGAGATGGGGAAGTCAGCTAATGATTGCATATTTAGAAGTCAGAAAGAGTCTTTTCCTTCATAACAAGGGTGGTAAGTTAAGTTGGTAAAGACCCAGTTTTTTGTGGGAATGGGAGTAGCAACATAAGCAGAAGTTGATAAGGGATACAAAGCCAACAGTCATTGCCAGGGAAGGATTGGACTGGTTTAACACAGAGTGGGTTAAATTGAGAGTCTTGTAGGGGTAATTAGGAGCTAGTGGAAGAGGCGGGGTGATTGTATGAGGTATCCAAGGAGGCAAGTGGGATAGATAGGCAAAGAGTAAATAGGAAGGTAAAGAGGGTGCTCTGGAAGACGAGATCATCTTATCCAGTCTGAATTAAAGGTAGGAGTAAATTGCTGTCAGAAGGAAGGAAGATAGAAAGAAGGTTGTTGTGATTAGGATTTTCATCCTGGCAGGAGCTATAGTATATAGTCCCATCACAAAGAGTATGGTTAGTATGCTGCTTAATAATATGATGAAACAGTAAAAGGATTCCATTAAAGGGGCAAGGAGAGGTGTTAAAGATAAAGATTAGGTAGGTTTTGACTTATCTTTTTTAAGGAGGAAGGAGTTTTTCTTCAGTATCAGTGATAGGAGCCTTTTTAGTCTGGGATGTTTCCTTCCAAGATAGGAGATGCAAGTCTTCCAATGGTTTGCAGGTGTATCGAGGCTAGTCTGACTGATCTTGGGACTCCTGAGCTGATGGTCCCGCAGGTTCCTCAGGGGTTGTCCAAAATTTAACTCAGGTGTGGTAAATCCGAGATTCCACTCTTGCCACCTTAACTGCAGTGGGGGTAGAGAGGATTACTGAGTATGGTCCTTTGCACAAAGAGTCTCTAGATGGGGAGGTAGAGGGGAGAGATTTGACCAACACTAGATCTTCTGGTTGAAACAACTCTGCTCCCTTTTCTCTGTGACATCCTTCAGGTAGGTTTTTAAGGTTTTGTTGATATTTTGCCAAAGAAGTTATATCTTTGACCAACTTGGCCATTTCCTGACAAAGTAGGAGGTCATTTGTGAAAAAAGGTCGTTCATACAGCATTTCGTATGAACTCAGCCCCATTCTGTAAGGAGAATTTCAGATTCTCAACAAGGCCATGTGCAAAAGAGTAGGCCATGGGAGATGAGTTCCTCATGTTAGTTTCCTTAAGCGCCTCTTGAGTGTTTCATTTGCCTTCTCGACCTTCCCTGAGGATTGTGGCCTCCAGGCACAGTGAAGGTAATATTGTATCCTTAGTGCCCTGGAAATTCCCTGAGTTACTGTGGCTTTAAAAGCCAGACCATTGTCGCTCTGTTAGCTTGGGGGAGCCCAAATCTAGGAATTATTTCATGAATTAGGACTTTAATCACTTCCTGAGCCTTCTGTGTCTTGCAGGGGAAAGCTTCTATCCAATTTGTAAAGGTATCAACACAGACCAACAAGTATTGAAATCCCTTTGACTTAGGCATATGGGTGAAGTCTAACTGCCAGTCTTTCCAGGATGGTGACCTATTCTTTGTTCCCCCAAAGGGGCCTTACGATGGACCAAGGGATTATTCATTTGCACGCCTCACAGGCTTTGACTACCTGTTGAATGGTCTGGAGGAGATTTGGCCCTGTAAATACAGATTTGGCCATTTGATGAGTGTTTTCAATACATATATGAAAAGTTTGGTGGAGGATTTTAAGTATTTTCCACTGGCTGGCTTCAGATATAAGTACCTTTCCTTCTTCTGTCTTTAACCACCCCGAGGGGAGAAAACTATGCCCCCGTGAAAGTCCCCATTCTGTTTCACTTGGGGAATACTGGAGTTTAATCTCTTGGAGGGAGTTGTTCCATACCAAGGGTCCTTCTCTAGGTATTTCTAATGGGAGGTTCCACCTGGCAGCAATTTTGACCTCAGCATCTGCCTGACTGTTTCCTTCTGCCTTTTCTCCTTCACCTTTCTGATGGCTTTGGCAGTGTATGACTGCCACCTCCTTGGGTTTTTGCACTGCATGCAATAACTCCATAATTTCCTTGTAGTATTTAATGGGGCTTCCCCCAGAGGTTAGGATCTCCCTTTCTTTCCATATTGCAGCATGGGCATATAGGATTAGATAAGCATACTTCCTGTCTGTGTACACATTTATTCTTTTTCCCTTTCCCAGTTCTAAGACTCAAGTAAATGCCACTAGTTCTGCTAACTGGGTGCTGGTCCCTGGGGGAAGAGGCTTACTTTCAAGTACAGTTGCATCACTAACTATGGCATAACCTGCCCTTTGTATCCCATTCTCCACAAATGAACTTCCATCGGTATATAGGTTAAGATCAGGATTAGCTAAGGGGACTTCTAAGAGATCATCTCAGGCAGCATAAATCTGGACTATAATTTGTTGACAGTCGTGCTCGATTGGTTCCCCATCCTCTGGGAGAAAAGTGGCAGGGTTGAGGACCATGCATTTACATATTTGAAGCACCAGTCCATCAAGCAGTAGCACCTGGTAACTAAGTAGGCAGTTGTCTGATAGCCATAAACTTCCTTTGACGCCTAGTATGCCATTTACATCATGAGTAGTCCAGACAGTGAGATCCTTTCCTTGTATTATTTTGATAGCCTCTGACACTAAGACGGCCACCGCCACAACTACCTTTAAATAGTGAAGCTAGTCTTTTGCTACTGCATCAATTTCCTTATTTAGGTATGCCACTGGTTGTGGGGTTGTCCCATGAATCTGAGTGAGGACTCCAAGAGCTATCCCTGCTGTCTCTGTGACATATAGAGAGAAGTTTTGTCCTGTGGGAAGGCTTAAAGCTGGAGCTTGTACTAAGGCCTGCTTAAGGTTCTGATGGCTGTTTCTGCCCCTGGTCCCCATACTACTAGATGAGTATTTGCCCTCTGGTCTCCTTGATTAGAATACAGAGTGGTCTGGCCATATCGCTGTATCCAGGGATCCATAGTCAGGAAAAGCCGGTGATTCCAAGGAACCCCCACAACTGTTTTAATGTTTTAGGGCAAGGATACGCCAGTATAGGCTGTGATCATTCCTTGCTGAGGGCCCTGGTCCCTCTGGCTACGATTAGGCCTGGGTATTTGACCTGCTGTAGGTAAAGCTGGGCCTTCAACCTAGACGCCTTGTACCCTTGATTAGCTAGAAAGTTCAAGAGATCTAGAGTAGCCTGCTGGCATGAGACTTCCGAACTGGTAGCCAAAAGTACATGATCCACATACTGAAGGACCAGGGTGTCTGGACTTGAGAAGTGGCCTAGATCTTGGGCCAGCGCCTGACCAAACAGATGAGGGCTATCCTTAAACCCTTGGGGTAAGACCATCCACATAAGTTGGGATGTGTGGTCTGTGGGATCCTCAAAGGCAAAGAGAAACTGGGAGTCAGAGTGCAGATGAATACAGAAGAAGGCATCCTTGAGGTCCAGGACAATGAACAATTCTGCTTCCTCTGGTATTTCAGAGAGCAGGGTGTAGGGGTTGGGTACATCTGGATATATAGGAATTACTGCCTCATTGATGAGTCTAAGATCTTGCACTCGTCTCCACTGACCATTTGTTTTTTGTGCTCCTAGAATTGGGGTGTTGTAGGGACTGCTGTATTTCCTTACTAAGCCTTGAGCTTTTAAATGTTTAACAATATCCTGTAATCCTTCATGAGCTTCAGGCCTTAAGGCCTTTGATAAGGAAAAGTGGTGGGGTCTTTTAGCCTGATTTGGACTGGGCGGGCATTTTTTGCCCTTCCAAACTGTCCTTCCAATGCCCAGACTTCAGGATTGATTCCCTCCACAAGTAGGGGACAACAAATGGGTAACTTGTTCCTCATATTCATGTAGATAATAGCTGCAGCTTTAGCTAAAAATTCCCTCCCTAATAAGGGTGTGGGACTTTCAGGCATAACAAGAAAGGCATGTGAAAAGAGCAGTCTCCCAATTACAACTGAGGTGGTGGGAGAAATGCCTGGTTGCAGACTGTCCCAGGATTCCTTGGATGGTAACTAACCTTGAGGACAGTTGTCCAGGACAGGAGATTAACGCTGAGAAGGCCATGCCAGTGTCAGGAGGAAGTCAATTTCCTGGCCCTCAATGGTTAAATGTACCCAGGGCTCAGTGAGAGTGATGACATGAGCTGGCACTTGCCCCAGGCACCCTCAGTCCTGTTGTTGGATCATCTGATAGGGGGCTTCTGGCCCAGAGAAACATTGCACTCTGGGGCAGTGCACCTTCCAATGATTGCCTCGGCATAGCGGACATGGACGAGGGGGCAGCTTGTTTCTCATTGGACAATCTTTTTTAAAGTGTCCTTGTGAACCACACTGATAACAAGCCCTACTGGGTGATTGACCTGCTCCATTTTCTGTCCTCTCTGAACCACCAAGGTTTGTTTATCTGAGGGCCATGACTAAGGCTGCAGCCTTTCTCTGATCTTGCTTTTCCTTTGGGTCTGTTCCTCTTGGTCCCTAATATAGAATACAGAGGTTGCCAGGTTTAATAATGCCTCCAGATTTTGTTCAGGGCCCAAGGCTCGCTTTTGGAGCTTTCTCCTGATATCTGTGGATGACAGGGTAACAAACTTATCTTTTAGAATCAACTGACCCTCGAGTGAGTCAGGTGACATCGGAGTATATTTTCTTAAGGCCTTCCATAGGTGCTCAAGGAAGGCAAAAGGATTTTCTTCCTTTCCCTGAGTTATGGTAGACATCATTGAATAATCCATTGGCTTTTTCTTAATTCTCCTTAGTCCTTCTAGAACACAGGTCAACAGATGTTTACGACTCCAGTCCCCATGATCTGAGTTGAGGTCCCAGTGGGGATCCATACTGGGGACGACTTGCTGACTGGTAGGGAATTTGTCTCTTTCTTCAGCCGTCATTCTATCATTTACTTGACTAAGATACCAGGTATCTCCAAATTCTCAGGCTGTAGCTAAAGCCACATTCTTTTCATTAAAGGCCAGGGTTTGATCTAACAATAGCATGACATCTCTCCAAGTGAGATCGAAGGTTTGCCCTGGACCCTGTAGGACATCTATGTACCTATCAGGATCATCTGAAAACTTCCCCAGGTCTGCCTTGATCTGCTTTAAATCAGAGAGGGAGAAAGGGACATGTACCTTGGTTGGGCCAAATTCCCCTCTCCCTACAGCTTGAAGGGGACATAACCGATAGCCCAGAGGTTTTTGTGGTCCTTTGGAGATTTCTTTGCTTATTTCCTTCTGGGCAGGGGAAATTAGAGGAGGTTTATCATTAATAGGAAGGGGAGCTATAGGGAGGCTAGGATATGGGGGTAAGCTGAGAAGTCCTCCTGTGGGATGTAAATTGGAAGCTTTGCATAGTTGTGTATTCTCCTTCAATGAAAAGAAAGCTTGGACCTAAGGTATTTCACTCCATTTGCCTTTCCTCTTACAGAAAAGGTCACGCTGCAGGATAGCATTGTAATTTATACTTCCTTCAGGTAGCCATTTTTCCCCATCAGAGAGAGAATATTGGGTCCAGGCCATAGTGCAGAAAAAATTGTGCTGACTCTTTTTCAGGGTTTGCGGGTCAAATTGGTCCCAATGGCTTAGCATGCATTTCAAGGGTGAGCGTGTTGATGCCTGAGTGTTTCCCATCTGAAAAACAAAACCACCTGTAGTTTTGGTTTGTTTGTTTCTCCCCCTGCCGAAGAACCTGCAGCTGGTCCCTGGACTCTGATGATTGGAATAGTTGCACTCACCAACACAGCAGCAGAAACACCTCTTGCCCAAGAACTAACAACGGTCCCTGGACCCTGCTGATCAGAATAGTTGCGCTCACCAATGCTGCAGCAGAAACACTAGTTTTCCTCCTAGACCACAAAGAGGACTGAGAAATGTTGGATTTAGTGGCCTTTACTGATGCATTCTTGAAAATCTCCACCCTTGCCTGTCCTCCTAGACCACAAAGAGGACTGAGAAAAATCGGATTTAGTGGCCCTTACCGACACATTCTTGAAAATCTGCACCCTTGCCTGTCCTCCTAGACCACAAAGAGGACCGAAAAAAATTGGATTTAGTGGCCCTTACTGACACATTCTCAAAAACCCGCTAGAGTCCTAAGCATTCTCCTGTTAGTATTGGGACTTTACTTGTGTCCTATAAGGATGTTATGCCCCCAGAATGAAGTGGAGGGCCATATCCTGAGGGAGGGAAGGGATCTCCAGAGTTGGAAGAGTGATGCCTTTTGTCCTCACTTATATGAATAGGAAGGATACAATTTCTGAGGCTCCCCATATCCTAGCTTCAGGACTAGTTTTGTTAGGCCTGCTTGTCTGAGGAGGGATCCTAAAATTCCGGATAGTACCCCCCTACGACAGGACTTTGGGCAAAAATTATGTCTTTCTGATTGGTGAGCCCGGGTGCCTAAAGAAGGGTATAGAGTCCTGGAGTTTATACTAGAAATCATTCTTGTAGGAAAAACTGTAAAAGCACTGGAGACAGGGAGTGGTTTTTAGAAGCGGGACTAGCCTCAGAGAAGGGAGGTGAGAGGAAGTTTGTCTGACAGGCATTAGGACCCAGGAGGTGAAGGTCAGGATAGATAGGATAGATGGGGGAGTCTCACTTGGGTGACATGACTTTGAGAGTTCTGCTCATGGCCGCAGGGTCAACCAACTTTTTGTTGGGACCACAGAGCTGAATGGCTTTCCTCTCTGTTGATCCTCAGCTAAGCCCAGAAGTACAGGAAAAGTGGAAGCTGGTTCCAGGCAAACCAATGCTCCCAACTCTGAAGAGTCAGGGGTTGTTAGAGAGCCCTTTCCCAGAAAGCCCGACACCTATGTCTTTAGTCCGGCGGCCATGCTAGTCGCTTCTAACTGGCCAACAGGTGCCCAGTATTTAGTCCCTGAATTCTAAGGAAAAACAGGACAGAATAGCAAGTGAAAGGGATCCAATGGTATGCGCTGCTTGGCAGTAGGCAATAGTCCCATCTGGGTCACCAAAATGTGTCCAGAATTGGTTCCTTCCAGTGGGTTCTTGGTCTCGCTGACTCAAGAATGAAGCAGCGGACCCTCACAGTGAGTGTTACAGTTCTTAAAGATGGTGTGTCTGGAGATTGTTCCTTCAGATGTTCAAATGTGTACAGAGTTTCTTCCTTCCGGTGGGTTCCTGGTCTCGCTTGACTTCAGGAGTGAAGCTGCGGACCTTTGCAGTGAGCATTACAGTGCTTCAAGTTAGTGCATCCAGAGTTGTTTGTTCCTCCTGGTGGGTTCCTGGTCTCACTGACTTCAGGAGTAAAGCTGCACACCTTTGCAGTGAGTGTTACAGCTCATAAAGGTAGTGTGGACCCAAAGAGTGAGCAGCAGCAAGATTTATTGTGAAGAGCAAAAGAACAAAGCTTCCACAGTATGGAAGGGGATCCGAGCAGGTTGCCGCTGCTGGCTTGAGTGGCCAGCTTTTATTCCCTTATTTGACCCTGCCCACGTCCTGCTGATGGGTCTATTTTACAGAGGGCTGATTGGTCCATTTTACAGAGTGCTGATTGGTCCATTTTTACAGAGTGCTGATTGGGGCATTTACAAATCTTTGGCTAGACACAGAACACTGATTGGTGTGTTTAAAATCCTTTAGCTAGACAGAAAATTTATCCAAGTCCCCACCTGACTGAGAAGCCCAGCCGGCTTCACCTCTCAGCACCACTGCAAAACAGCCTGGCAACAGAGCAAGACTCCATCAAAAAAAAAAAAAAAAAGTAAAAGGAATAACAATAATACCATAAGTATTTAGCGTGAGGAAGGCAGGGTGATAGGCAGAATATGATCCCACAAAGATGTCCACATTCTAATCTCTGGGACCTGTGAATACGTTACATATCATGACAAAGGGGAATTCAGGTTGCAGATGGAATTAAGGCTGTGAATCAGGAAGGTTATCCTGGATGGGCTCAATCTAATCATATGAGCTCTTATAAGTGAAAGAATAAAGCAGAAGAATGGGTCAGAAATGTGTTGTGAAAATAACTTAACTCACCAGTGGTTGCTGGCTTTGAATATGAATGAAGGTGGCTACAAGCCAAGAAATGTAGTGACCTCTAGAAACTAAGAATGATCCTTGCTTTACAGCCAGCAAGAAAATGAGAGTCTTCATCCCAAAATCTCAAGTAACTGAATTCTGCCAACAACCTGAAGGAGTGGGAAATGGATTCTCCCCTAGAGCCTCCAGAAAGGAACACAGCCCTGCCAACACTTTGGTTTTAGCCTAGTGAGATCTATGTCAGAATTCTGGCTTACAGAACTGTAAGATAATACATTTGTATTGTTTTAGCCTCTAAATTTATGGTAAATTATTATGACAGCAATAGAAAACTAACACAGCAGGTATATGGAATTATGTACAGTTACACAACTAACAGTATGTTACTTGTAATATTGTTTTACAATATTGTAACTTGTGAAGTAAGAAGTAGAAAGTTTCAGATATGAAGTAGGAAGTATAAAATTGTCTGTTATCAACTATAAATGTGCTTTGATTAAGTTAAGAATATACTTTGTTAATCCTAGAGCAACTATGTAAAAACAGAATAATAAAAAGATGTTTAGCCAAGACACAAATAGAAGATGGGGCACTAAAAATATTTGATTAACCCAAAAGAAGACAAGAAATGAACCATAGAAGACTAAAAAAAAAAAAAAAAAAAAAAAAAAACCAAAGAGACAAATGGAAAACCAACAACAAAAGGGTAGACTTAAACCCAACCACATAAAAATTACATTAAATGTAAATGGACTGAACCATTCAATTAAAAGGAAGAGATTATTGAGCTGGATAAAAACAACAAGACCAAACAAGATGCAGCCTATAATAAATGCATATAGCTATACAAAAATTTTAAAGTAAAACAATGGTAAAAATGTATGTTATGCAAATAGTAAGCATAAGGAAATTCATATGAAAATATTAATTTCAGACTTTAAGAGAAAAGGTATTAGGATATTATAAGAGATAAAAAGGGCATTTTATAATGATATGACTTCCTCATGCCCCTAAATATTCTTTCACTGAATGAGAGCTTCAGAATTTATAAAACAAAAACTGACGGAATCAAGGGAGAGAAATAAGCACATTTGCAATCATAATTAGAGACTAATGCAAATCTCTTGGTAATTGAAGAGACAAGTAGACAAAAATATTCAGATATGGAAGACCTGAACAAACTATTAAGCAAATTTACCTAATTAACTTTTATAGAACACTATACCCAATAAATGAAAAAATATATTAATTTATAATACACATGAAATATTCACCAAGATATACTGGGCCATAAAATAAATCTCAATACATTTCAACAAAGCATGTTCTCTGACTAGATAGAAATTACTTTAATAACTATAGATAAGTTGTCACAAAAATGGAAATAAAATTACACATTTTTCAGTAACCCATGGGTTAAAGAAGTAATGAAAAGGGAAATTAGAAAATAAAAGTGAAAGATAGCGAAAACACAAAATATCAAAATCTGTAAGATATTTAATGCAGTACTGATAAATTTATTGCTTTTGTGCTTATTCTAAAAAAATAAAGTTTAAAAAATCTATTTCAACTTTTAAAAACTAGAAAAAGGAGAGCAAAATAAATAAGAAAAAGGACATAATAATGACAAGGGCAAAAAGAAGGAAATAAAAAAACAGACTCATCTGAGAAAGAGAGGGAACATAGATTTTCAATATCAGAAATGAAAGAAAAGTATACTACAGATGCTAATGAAAAGTAATAGGAAAATATCACCAACATAAAATAGTGAAATACCTTGAAAAACACATCTCACCCCATTTGACTCAAAAAATAAAAAATGTAAATAGCCCTGTATCTATGAATAAATTAAATTCATAATTAAAATTATAAGCATATATTAAAATTCACAATTTAAAACCTTCCAATTTATTTTTGAACATTGGTATTTTAGTAATAAAATTTCTATCAATAACACCAATTTTTTTTAATACTTTAAGTTCTAGGGTACATGTGCACAACGTGCAGGTTTGTTACATATGTATACATGTGCCATGTTGGTGTGCTGCACCCATTAACTCGTCATTTACATTAGGTTTATCTCCTAATGCTATCCTTCCCCCCTGCCCCCTCCCCACAATAGGACCCAGTGTGTGATGATCCCCTTCCTGTGTCCAAGTGATCTCATTGTTCAATTCCCACCTATGAGTGAGAACATGCGGCATTTGGTTTTCTGTTCTTGCGATAGTTTGCTGAGAATGATGGTTTCCAGCTGCACCCATGTCCCCACAAAGGACACAAACTCATCCTTTTATATGGCTGCATAGTATTCCATGGTGTATATGTGCCACATTTTCTTAATCCACTCTGTCACTGATGGCCATTTGGATTGATTCCAAGTCTTTGCTATTGTGAATAGTGCTGCAATAAACATATGTGTGCCTGTGTCTTTATAGCAGCATGACTCACAATCCTTTGGGTATATCCCCAGTAATGGGATGGCTGGGTCAAATGGTATTTCTAGTTCTAGAACCTTGAGGAATCGCCACACTGTTTTCCACAATGGTTGAACTAGTTTACAGTCCCACCAACAGTGTAAAAGTGTTCCTATTTCTCCACATCCTCTCCAGCACCTGTTGTTTCCTGATTTTTTAATGATCGCCATTCTAACTGGTGTGAGATGCTATCTCATTGTGGTTTTCACTTGCATTTCTCTGATGGCGAGTGATGATAAGCATTTTTTCATGTGTCTGTTGGCTGTATGAATGTCTTCTTTTGAGAAGTGTCTGTTCATATACTTTGCCCATTTTTGATGGGATTGTTTGTTTTTATCTTGTAAATTTGATTGAGTTCTTTGTAGATTCTGGATATTAGCCCTTTGTCAGATGAGTAGATTGCAAAAATGTTCTCCCATTCTGTAGGTTGCCTGTTCACTCTGATGGTCGTTTCTTTTGCTGTGCAGAAACTCTTTAGTTTAATTAGATCCCATTTGTCAATTTTGGCTTTTGTTGCCATTGCTTTTGGTGTTTTAGACGTGAAGTCCTTGCCCATGCCTATGTCCTGAATGGTATTACCTAGGTTTTCTTCTAGGGCTTTTATGGTATTAGTTATAACATTTAAGTCTCTAATCCATCTTGAATTAATTTTCATATAAGGAGTAAGGAAAGGATCCAGTTTCAGCTTTCTATTTATGGCTAACCAATTTTCCCAGCACCATTATTTACATAGGGAATCCTTTCCCCATTTCTTGTTTTTGTCAGGTTTGTCAAAGATCAGATGACTGTAGATGTGTGGTATTGTTTCTGAGGGCTCTGTTCTGTTCCTTTGGTCTATATCTCTGTTTTGGTACCAGTATCATGCTGTTTTGCTTACTGTAGCCTTGTAGTATAGTTTGAAGTCAGGCAGCATGATGCCTCCAGCTTTGTTCTTTTGGCTTAGGATTGCCTTGGCAATGCGGGCTCTTTTTTGGTTCCATATGAACTTTAAAGCAGTTTTTTCCAATTCTGTGAAGAAAGTCATTAGTAGCTTAATGGGGATGACATTGAATCTATAAATTACCTTGGAGTATGGCCATTTTCACAATATTTATTCTTTCTATCCTTGAGCATGGTATGTTCTTCCATTTGTTTGTGTCCTCTTTGATTTCATTGAGCAGTGGTTTGTAGTTCTCCTTGAAGAGGCCCTTTACATTCCTTGTAAGTTGGATTCCTAGGTATTTTATTCTCTTTGAAGCTATTGTGAATGGGAGTTCATTCATGATTTGGCTCTCTGTTTGTCTGTTACTGGTGTATAAGAATGCTTGTGATTTTTGCACATTAATTTTGTATCCTGAGACTTTGCTGAAGTTGCTTACCAGCTTAAGGAGATTTTGGGCTGAGATGATGGGGTTTTCTAACTATACAATCATGTCATCTGCAAACAGGGACAATTTGACTTCTTTTCCTAACTGAATACCCTTGATTTCTTTCTCTTGCCTGATTGTCCTAGCCAGAACTTCCAACACTATGCTGAATAGGAGTGGTGAGAGAGGGCATCCCTGCCTTGTGCCAGTTTTCAAAGGGAATGCTTCCAGTTTTTGCCCATTCAGTATGATATTGGCTGTGGGTTTGTCATAAATAGCTCTTATTATTTTGAGATACGTTCCATCAATACCGAATTTATTGAGAGTGTTTAGCATGAAGGCTGTTGAATTTTGTCAAAGGCCTTTTCTTCATCTACTGAGATAATCATGTGGTTTTTGTCTTTGGTTCTGTTTATATGCTAGATTACGTTTATTGATTTGTGTATGTTGAAGCAGCCTTGCATCCCAGGGATGAAGCCCACTTGATCATGGTGGATAAGCTTTTTGATATGCTGCTGGATTCGATTTGCCAGTATTTTATTGAGGATTTTTGCATCGATGTTCATCAGGGATATTGGTCTAAAATTCTCTTTTTTTGTTGTTGTATCTCTGTCAGGCTTTGGTATCAGGATGATGTTGGCCTCATAAAATGAGTTGGGGAGGATTCCCTCTTTTTCTATTGATTGGAATAGTTTCAGAAGGATTGGCACCAGCTCCTCCTTGTACCTCTGGTAGAATTCAGCTGTGAATCCGTCTGGTCCTGGACTTTTTTTGGTTGGTAGGCTATTAATTATTGCCTCAATTTCAGAGCCTGCTATTGCTCTATTCGGGGATTCAACTTCTTCCTGGTTTAGTCTTGGGAGAGTGTAAGTGTCTAGGAAATTATCCATTTCTTCTAGGTTTTCTAGTTTATTTGTGTAGAGGTGTTTATAGTATTCTCTGACAGTAGTTTGTATATCTGTGGGCTCAGTGGTCATATCCCCTTTATCATTTTTTATTGTGTCTATTTGATTCTTCTCTCTTTTCTTCTTCATTAGTCTTGCTAGTGGTCTATCAATTTTGTTGATTTTTCAAAAAACCAGCTCCTGGATTCATTGAGTTTTGGAGGGTTTGTTGTGTCTCTATCTCCTTCAGTTCTGCTCTGATCTTCATCATTTCTTGCCTCTGCTAGCTTCTGAATGTGTTTGCTCTTGCTTCTCTAGTTGTTTTAATTGTGATGTTAGGGTGTCAATTTTAGATCTTTCCTGCTTTCTCTTGTGTGCATTTAGTGCTATAATTTTCCCCCTACACACTGCTTTAAATGTGTCGCAGAGATTCTGGTATGTTGTATCTTTGTTCTCATTGGTTTCAAAGAACATCTTTATTTCTGCCTTCATTTCGTGATGTACCCAGTAGTCATTCAGGAGCAGGTTGTTCAGTTTTCATGTAGTTGAATGGTTTTGATTGAGTTTCTTAGTCCTGAGTTCTAGTTTGATTGCACTGTGGTCTGAGAGACAGTTTGTTATAATTTCTGTTCTTTTACATTTACAGAGGATTGCTTTACTTCCAATTACGTGGTCAATTTTGGAATAAGTGAGATGTGGTACTGAGAAGAATGTATATTCTGTTGATTTGCGGTAGAGAGTTCTGTAGATGTCTATTAGGTCCGCTTGGTGTAGAGTTGAGTTCAATTCCTGGATGTCCTTGTTAACTTTCTGTCTCATTGATCTATCTAATGTTGACAGTGGGGTGTTAAAGTCTACCATTATTATTGTATGGGAGTCTAAGTCTCTTTGTAAGTCTCTACGGACTTGCATTATGAATCTGGGTGCTCCTGTATTGAGTGCATATATATTTAGGATAGTTAGCTCTTCCTGTTGAATTGATCCCTTTACCATTATGTAATGGCCTTCTTTGTCTCTTTTGATCTTTGATGGTTTAAAGTCTATTTTATCAGAGACTAGGATTGCAACCCCTGCTTTTTTTTTTGTTGTCCATTTGCTTGGTAAACCTTCCTCCATCCCTTTATTTTGAGCCTAGATGTGTCTCTGCATGTGAGATGGGTCTCCTGAATACAGCAAACTGATGGGTCTTGACTCTTTATCCTATTTGCCAGTCTGTGTCTTTTAATTGGACCATTTAGTCCATTTACATTTAAGGTTAATATTGTTATGTGTGAACTTGATCCTGTCATTATGATATTAGCTGGTTATTTTGCTCACTAGTTGATGCAGTTTCTTCCTAGCATCGATGGACTCTACATTTTGACATGTTTTTGCAATGGCTGGTACCTGCTGTTCCTTTCCATGTTTAGTGCTTCCTTCAGGATCTCTTGTAGGGCAGGCCTGGTGGTGACAAAATCTCTAAGCATTTGCTTATCTGTAAAGGATTTTATTTCTCCTTCATTTATGAAACTTAGTGTGGCTGGATATGAAATTCTGGGTTGAAAATTCTTTTATTTAAGAATGTTGAATATTGGCCCCCACTCTCTTCTGGCTTGAAGAGTTTCTGCCAAGAGATCTGCTGTTAGTCTGATGGGCTTCCCTTTGTGTGTAACCCAACCTTTCTCTCTGGCTGCCCTTAACATTTTTTCCTTGATTTCAACTTTGGTGAATCTGACAGTTATGTGTCTTGGAGTTGCTCTTCTCAAGGAGTATCTTTGTGGCATTCTCTGTATTTCCTGAATTTGAATGTTGGCCTGCCTTACTAGGTTGTGGAAGTTCTCCTGGATGATATTCTGCAGAGTGTTTTCCAACTTGGTTCCATTTTCCCTGTCACTTTCAGGCACACCAATCAGACATAGATTTGGTCTTTTCACATAGTCCCATCTTTCTTGGAGGCTTTGTTCATTTCTTTTTCCTCTAGACTTCTCTTCTTGCTTCATTTCATTTATTTGATCTTCAATTGCTGCTACTCTTTCTTCCAGTTGATCAAGTCAGTTACTGAAGCTTGTGCATTTGTCATGTATTTCTCGTGTCATGGTTTTTATCTCTGTCAGTTCATTTATGGCCTTCTCTGTATTGATTATTCTAGTTATCCATTCTTCCATTCTTTTTTCAAGATTTTTACTTTCTTTGCACTGGGTATGTAATTCCTCGTTTAGCTCTGAGAAATTTGATGGACTGAAGCCTTCTTCTCTCAACTCATCAAAGTCATTCTCCGTCCAGCCTTAATATGTTGCTGGTGACAAGATGCGTTCCTTTGGAGGGGGAGATGCGCTCTGATTTTTGAGTTTCCAGCTTTTCTGCACTGCTTTTCCCCCATCTTTGTGGTTTTATCTGCCTTTGGTCTTTGATGATGGTGATGTACTGACGGGGTTTTGGTGTGGGTGTTCTTTCTGTTTCTTAGTTTTCCTTCTAACAGTCAGGACCCTGTTCAGAAACCCTTGTGTCAAGAAGGGCTGACTTACAATAGAGGATGGCGAGGGAGCTCCTCTGCTACATCCAAAATTCCCAGCCAGAATATATAACACCAATTTTACATCAACTCTTTCAGAATTCCAATAAGCATACAAAATATTGCTCAGTATTGTTAGCCATTCCTCTAAGTGTAAATTACAACCAAAAATCATACCAGTTCATACCCACTATAATAGCTAAAATTAAAAAGATTGACAATTCTAAGTGCTAGTAACAATGTGTAACAGGTGGAAGTCTCCTAGATTCTATTGGGAGTGTGTAAAACCACTTTTGAAAATAGTGTGACAATTTTAAATATACAGTTATATGTCACTTAACAATGGGAATATATTCTGAGAAATATATCATTAGGTGGTTTCCTTATTGTGAGAACATCATAGAGTGTATGTATGTACACACCTAGATGATATAACCTACTACCCACCTAGGCTAAATGGTACACCTAAACATAGAGAAAGTACAGTAAAACTGTAAGTATAAAGTTTTAAAGATGGTGTACCTGTATAGGGCACTTACCATGAACAGAGCTTGCAGGACTGGGCAGTTGCTCTGGGTGAGTCAGTGAGTGACTGATGAATAAATATGAAGGCCTAAGACTTCACTGTATGCTACAGAGACTTTATAAATACTATACACTTAGCCTACATTACATCTTTGTTTTTAAAAATTTCGGGCCCAGCATGGTGACTCATGCCTGTTATCTCAGCACTTTGGGAGGCCAAAGCAGGAGGGTTGCTTGAGGCCAGGAGTTTGAGACCAGCCTGAACAACATAATGAGACCTCATGTCTACTAAAAATAAAAGAATTAGACAGGCGTGATTGGTGCTTGCCTGTAGTGCCAGATACTGGAGAGACTGAGGTGAAAAGATTCTGCAAGTCCAGGAGTTTGAGCTTGCAGTGAGCTATGTTCATAACACTGTACTCCAGCCTGGGTGAAAGAGCAAGACCCTGTCTCAAAACAAACAAACAAACAACAACAATAAAAGAAGTTCTTTCTTCAATAGCATATTAACTTTAGCTCACTGTAACATTTTTACTTTATAAACTTTTTAATTTTTTTAACTTTTAGACTCTTTTGCAATAACACTTAGCTTAAAATACAAACTACATTGTACAGCTATACAAAAATATTTTCTTTCTTTATATCCTTATTCCATTTTTAAAATGTTTCTTTTTCACTTTTAAAGCTTTTTTATTACAAACTAAGACACAAACACACATATTAGCCTAGGCCTACACAGGGTCAGGATCATCAAGACATCACGGGACAATAGGAAATTTTCAGCTCCCATGTAAACTTATGGGACCACCATCCTATATGCATTTCATTATTGACCAAAACATCATGCTGTGGCCTATGACTGTAGTCAAATATGAATTTCCCATGTAACTGAGCAACTCTACTCTTCATCATTTACCCAGAAAAGAAAACATTTTGCCAAAGTATTAGATGAAGAGTCATTTTCTATGAAGAATAAGTGTTGAATAACCAGTTCCAGCTTTCCCCACTATTATCCTGGACTAGATGGATATAAAAGATATATTATCCACCTTCTGGAAACTGCCTTCTAAGATCAAGAAGTAATCAAAATATACTTGAATTTCAAAAATTTTAAATCCACTTTGAATTGTACGTGTACAAATTTTCATTTTTACATAATAGATCTAACTAGTTAGGGAGCTGTTTCTTTCTTGATAGCCTATCCAAGAGACAATTTTCTTTAATTTCTAGGCTCTTGAAATGATTGATGAAGTTATAGAAGAACCTTCTGTGCTAGTTCTCAGTGAATCACCAGGAAGACTCATGAGTTTCTTTTAACATTTCAAAGCTATTCAAAAGTGCAATCCGATGTGGTAATTGAAAGAGTGATTATTCTCTTTGTGAATTATATAGCTTTTCTGTTTCTCTTATTCTTTGGTTATTTTACCCCCACTTGTCTATTTCTCCATTGGAAAAGAGGTTTGGACACTAGAAGGAAACCAGGTCATAGTAAAGCAAATCTGTTTACTTGACAAATAACTGAATTTGTGGGGAGAAATGAACACTGTAGTTTAAATAATGGTTTTAGGATTATCTTAAAATTTTTTTTATGACACGCTTCATATCTTGACACTATTGATATGGGGGGTGTGTATGTTGGGGTTGGGGAGGAAAGAGAGATGGTTATGATAAACAGTAGACTCAATAGGTTGAACATAAAACATACAACTAGTTCTATTTTTAAAAACTGTTACGTGTCAAAGTAGACATTTTTTCTCCTGTTTAACATGCTACCTCTTAGTCATAGAGTAGCTATGAGCACAGCCAATGTCATTCTTTAAAAAATTATTCCAGTGGGGGCAATACTGGTCTTTGGAAGGAAAGCCTACACTTGGTGCAATAATATATGGTCTAACAAATTCACAATTGAGTGACTTTTCTTGCAGCTGTGGTTCAAATTATAGGCATTGCAGATGTTTAATGGTGACTTTAATTTACTGTGCGGAAGTGTATGATGAGCATCTGGAAGGACATGATTTTACTTTAATCATTTTGATTTAGGTGACAGTAATTACAAGTATCATCATGGTCTGTAGAGAAAACATTGGTTTTACTGTTACCTGCCAGGACTTGTTTCCATCCTTTACCAGGGCATTTTTTTTCTTGGACCAGGGGGAGTTAAATCATCATTCTGAAATTTCCTTTGCTACTTAAGTGCCTGGCATGATCATGGATTCATAATAATGGAACAAATTGATGAGTTTACTTAGCCAAAATGACTACAGTTTAAAAGATTAGGAATAATGGTGCTGAAGTTAACTGGGAAAAGCAGTGTTAATCTGCCCCAGAAACTTTATAGCTAAGTAGGTGCAGCAATTTTGAAAGACCTTGAAGTAACATAAACTGCTCCTGTTTCTGACTGTGCAGGTAGTTTTAGGAAAAGTTTCACTTTGTGCTTAGCCAAGAAGGCATTAAATATGGAATGGGGCAAAAGCCTTTCTCTTAGCTCTTTAGTCATTCTATTTCCTGTTTTAATAAATACAAAAAAGAGACTTAAACTCAAGGACAAAATATCTCAGCTAACCAGGAGGTTTTTCAACCCAGAGGGACTATTCAGAAGATAGGAATAAACATACTTCAATATGGAGACATCATTAAGCATATGTAGCACATGGCAGCTATCAATAATATTTATTGAATGAATATATGAAAATATCACCAATCAAAACTTTATTAGAAGTCAGTTGTTGAACAGCTACTAGATTGTAAATTTATCTTACAAATATGAGAATCATGGTTTAAAAAATATGTGGAATCCCCTAAAGACTACTTCATTGAAAAGATCCAACTCTGTTCTCGGCTCAGCTAATATCATTCTTCTGGGCTCTCTGCCTCTTATTTTTTTTAAACTGTAATATGGGGGCCACGGCATATTTTTTTCCTACATCACTAAGTTGTGGTGAAGATCACCTGAGCAAATAGCAATGTCTCAGAAACTGAAGAGACTTGAAAGATGTAGTGTTTTCTATATTTTCTATTTATGTTTTCCTAGATACTCCCTTTTCTCCTGTTCCTCTCCCACATAAATACTGCTGATAAGGGCAGGAGGCAGACATATCTCTAGGCAGATGAGGCGGGTTTCTGGTGAAACCTCACCTTCAAACCAAAGACACTTTAAAGCCTGAAAGCCAAGTTATAAGTCTTGATAAATCCAGGGACCAGATTCAGAACCTCTCTTCCTGTTTGACACGCTTTCCGCTGATAGATCTCAGCCCTTCTCCTATTTTACATATATACCTACCCTTCACTAGTTGGGTTTTTACACAGTCATACCCATCTTTGGGTGGTGCCTTTGTTTTAGCCTTTTATGCATACTCACAAATCAATCAGCATGCACTCCCTTATTCTGAGCCCCTAAAACCCCGGATTCATCCACACTCTGGGACTGCCCGCCTTTAGGTGGGACGAGACCACCCAACTTCGGAGATCTGGGGTCCCCTCTCTGCTGATCAGTAAAACTTTCCTTACCTTCGGTTGTCAGTGTAACTTCATTATTCTTGGTTGTGAAACAAGAACTCGGGACCTGCCAAAATTGAGTACGAGAACGGCTGTAACACTGTAGCCCTCCACTCTCTGCCAGAGGCGGGAAGCTACCCCACATCACAGAAAGTCGTGGCGGGGCCAGGCCAGCCCCAGAGCCATGGGCCAGAACAGGGCAATGGGACTAAAAGAGCTGTTAGCACACTGTAAAACACCCCCCTGGGCTTCAAGGCTGCTGGCATCCCTGTTCGGGAGCCACAGCATTCCCCTGGTCCAGACGCTGCACCCAAGGCAGAAGCAGGTTGTGGCATGCCCAGCCCAGCTGAGGGCTGAGCGTGGATCCCGTGGCGAGTGGATCCCGTGGGGAGTGTGGGATCTGGGCAGGAGCACAAGCCAAGGGCAGTTCACTGGGCTGGATGGGGAGGGTACCTCCTGTGGTGAGTCCAGGGCTGAGCCAGGCGCAGGTAGGGGCATCACTGGCCAGGGAGGTCTCCGGCTGGTGAAGTGGCTTCGAGAAAAATTCTGCACAACTGCTAAAGGTATTTGAGATCCAGGCACTGTGTTTTTTTCTAGACTTTATAAATAAGCCATGCTTTTGGTCCTGAGGTCACTCAGAGAGGTTGTACTCAATTATTCCAGAGTCAATTAGACGCAGTACTGTTTAGCTAGGTTTGCTCTCTCTTGGGCTATTTGTCGTGAAGCAATTTTTCTCTATATTAGCAACTCTTTCTAAGGAGACAGAGCAGAAATTAAAGAACACCAACATCATATTTTCTTAGAGTTTTAAAAAAAGGCATTAGGGACCTCAGCACAGACCGTCCTGTTACCTAAGCATAAGATCACACAGAGAAAAGTTCCTTGGTCATGAGAGACCACATCTGCATATAGCAAAGCTGAGTATTCCCCAGCTGCCTATCCAGTGCCCTTTTCATGTCTCCAGTCTGATTAAGTTGACAGGTAAACATGCTTTTGGTATAGAGCAGTTGAAGGCCTTAGTTGAAGTGGGGGTAATCATTTTGCCCTGTTCTTTCTATCATCTTTGCCTGGGTATTTAATAGGTGACTTTGAATGTGAAGTCTCAGAACCTGTAGTGAAGATATTTAAAGCTATGAACTCTGCAGTTCCCTGTTTTGTCCTTTAGCTCATCATCTGGAATCCATAAAACACAGATTCTATGAAGAGAAACACTTAATGCCAGATGCCTTTAGTGGTTAGGTTATTATTTTCTTTTAAATTAGCAACTTCAAGACTCTACTCAAAGTATACCCTGGACTTACACATTATGGAATTTGTACTTAAGGGGATTTATGTTATGGAAATTTGAACTAAATACTCCCCAGGTGAAGGTATCATGATGGAGGTCTCCCAACATAATTTCTTCCTTATCCAATTAGTCTACCAATCCTGCTAAACCTGTTCACCCTGCCAGTGCCTGGTTTAGGAAAAGCATATGATCTGATTGTAACCAATGATCCATGAAGGAAGGTCTGCTAGGTGGGGTTGGGAATTATGGGAAAGATTTCCTTGCTCCTAAAAAGTTAACAAGGAAGACATGGCCCCTTTTCTTTCTCTAGACAGTTATGTCTGGATGTGATGCCCAGAACTGCTGCAGCCATCCTAATGTCTGCCTGAGAATGAACCCAGCCAGAAAGCATTGTAGAGCCAAAGTGGGTGTTGGAGAGGTAGAGACAGAGCCCTGAGAAACTGTGTCTTTGGGAAATAATTAATTATTTTAACTTGTTTAATAGAGGTTTTCTGTTAACTGCAGCTGAAGGCATCCTAATTGAAAATGTGGGTGACAGAAATTCTAACTTTATCCTTGATAACCCACCCTCACACCTTCATCTCTGAAAATGCTTTGAAAAATGTAGTTTGCTTATACATGGCCATTTTCTGTGAATTTCTCTCTAAGGAAATGTGACTCTCAGAACACAGATATAAAAATTATTTATAAAGACCCTTCCTGGATAATCTACTCTGCTTCAGGTGGGTTGGATAAAGGATAGAATTAGTTCAGGTATTAGTGAGAAGAGTCAATCAACAAGTCTATTAAGTGTCTGCTTGTGCCCAGTATTTTACCCAAAACTTAATCGCGTAGATAAATTATTTGCATTTTTTCATGAGAAAGATTGTTCATACTCGATTATTAGTTTCTAAAGGAAGTATTCTTAATTCCAAGCCTAATAACTCTTATGTCATTAGTTTCTTGTGCAGAAAAATGAATTGATGAATGTGTTGAGTTTTTTTTTGCTAGCCAATATGAAGGTTGCCAGTCCCTGCCAAAATCAGCACTAAAACTATTTTTCGTGAGTAATAACAATAATATTCTTTTTAAAATAGCACCTTTAATCCAAGAATCTTAAGCCTATATAAACATTCACTCAACAATACACTCAGAATCTCAGTATTTGGTTGACGGGGAAATTTACCTAGATGCAAGAACACGGAAATAAAAATAGAGCCCAGAATATTGACTCACAATAGTCTTTCAGTCTGCTGTCCCCACCTAACTATTCAAGAAAAATAAAAAGTACAGCGGCTTCAGCAGGATAAAAAACTCAGCTTTTCCATCCCCAGCTGATGATTCATTATTTCTCTTTTCCTACTGTTTAAAATTATTTTTTATTTTTATTATATTTTATTTTTGACAGTGAGAGATCTAAATGCCAAAGGGTAAGGAAATTGAGCTGGTTAGAACTATCTAAATGTCTTGTATCTGCAAAAAACGACTTGGCAATATTTGAGCAGTGAGGTTTCTTTAGATACTTACAGAGCTTCCTGTTGGGCTAAAGTATTGTCAAAACAATTTTTCTCTTGGTTCTTAGGTAACTCTCTTTATAAATTGAAAGGGAAGAGAAAATGGAATCAAATTTTGTAAGAATGAGAAATAATAATGCATTAACTTTCCAATATTCTGAAGTTCACCAGATTATAAAGAAAGCTTTGAACTCCACTATTTGGGACTTAGGATAAGCAGAAGCTAGGTAGAAGTCGATCTTTGACCAAGAATATAAGTTTTTAAGAAAATTCGGTGACCGGGGGCAGTGGCTCATGCCTGTAATCCCAGTACTTTGGGAGCCTGAGGTGGATGGATTGCTTGAGGTTAGGAGTTGGAGACCAGTCTGGGTAATACGGCAAAACCCTGTTTCTACCAAAAGTATAAAAATTAGCTGGGCATGGTGGCACACATCTGTAGTCCCAGCGACCTGGGAGGCTGAGGTAGGATGATTGCTTGAACCTGGAAGGTCAAGACTGTGGTGAGCTGTGATTATGCCATTCATTGCACTCCAGCCTGGGTGACAGAATGAGACCCTGTGATATGGTTTGGCTGTGCCCCCACCCAAATCTCATGTTGAATTGTAATAATCTCCACCTGTTAAGGGTGGGGCCAGGTGGAGATAATTGAATCATGGAGGTGGTTTCCCTGATACTGTTCTTGTGGTAGTGAATAAGTCTCATGAGATCTGATGGTTTTATAAGTGAGAGTTTCCCTGTAAAAGCCTTCTTGCCTGCCCACCATGTAAGACTTGACTTTGCTCCTTCTTTATCTTCCACCATGGTTGTGAGGCCTCCTCACCCACGTGGAACTGTGAATCAATTAAACCTCTTTATAAATTACCCAGTCTTGGGTATGTCTTTATTAGCAGTGTGAGAACAAACTAATACACCCTGTACCCCCCAAATTTTTTTTTTTTTTTTTTTTTTTGAGACGGAGTCTTGCTCTGTCGCCCAGGCTGGAGTGCAGTGGCTGGATCTCAGCTCACTGCAACCTCCGCCTCCCGGGTTCACGCCATTCTCCTGCCTCAGCCTCCCGAGTAGCTGGGACCACAGGCGCCGGCCACCTCGCCCGGCTAATTTTTTTGTATTTTTAGTAGAGACGGGGTTTCACCGTGTTAGTCAGGATGGCCAAAAATTTTTTAAAAAGAAAATTCATAGTAAAACTAAGATTTTATGATATTGTATTTGACAGATGACAAACTTTTTGAATACAAACAAATGAAAATTAATAAGCTGATTATAAATTAGCAATTTTCCTTATTAAAGTAAACTCATTAGGGTCTTGTGGTGACAACATTAGATGAATCCATTGTTGGTGATTGATGATTACTCTAAATTCCTAAAGCCTTGGAATTGAAAGATCCTCATAGAAATTAAAAAGAATGTATTTTTAAAAGTAATTTTACTTATTCAGTTTTAGTACTCTTCCATTTAGGTCTATGTTAGCCAGGGGTCTGAGTCAGTCTATAAAGCATCATGTGAACATGGTCAGTCAGCTCTCAGAAGGCAGTTTCACAGTGAAGATCTACTAAAATATCCCCATCACATTTTCCTGCTGCTGAATTCACAAAGAGAGTACAGAGGAAAATGTGGGTTTTTCTTTAGTTTACATTTTCAGCCTTCCATCGATAACTCTCAGCCATCCTTGTCAGGGACCTACACTGAAGCTGTGGTTTCATAAATTGCATAAAAGGATTCATTAATGCTGAAGTTTAATATGAAAATCAAGATATCACAGGAAACTGTTCTAGATTTAGTAGGTAGTGTCACTTACATTTTAGTGGAATGCCAGATCATATGTTTTCTTGTAGATACCTTTTCTTTTTTATATTAGGCAAGATCTCTCCATCTGTTATTCTGGTTGTTAAACTTGCTCTGAAATAGTAACTCATGGGTAATTTCTAATTTTCAAGGAATTTTATTATTACATCGAATGCTCACAACTGCCCTATGAAATAACTTGGAAAAGCATTATTATCGCCACCGTTGTCACTTGCCCTTGGTGGCTCAGCTGTTTAACTGACATTAGAATCCAGTCTCCTGATTTTTCATCCATTGATCTTTTTTCTCCATCATTGTAACTTTCTTACAATCCTGAAATATGTGTGGATTATCCCTCACCTAACTCATTTATGTTAAAATATTGTCACTATCATCTTTATTTTCCTGTACTGTCTCTGTAAGAACTGAATCATCGCATAAATTCCCATTTCTAGGCATAATATCTCTTTAGTGTTGCTATAAATTATTCAATAGATTTATCCTGCTTCCCAAAGGCTGATGAGCTTCATCGTGGAGATCATCTCTCCACTGCATGCCTTATTGTTACCCTATTAGGACAAGTCTGCATGAAAATTCCTTATAAAATCTTTATAATCTGAAATTGCTATAAACTACCCCATTCAGAAAGGAGGAAATAATAAAACGTATCCACACCATACCCAGATTTTTGAAATGGTTGAGCCAACTTTAGTATTCTGCCATGGAAGAAATCCAAAGACCAAGAAACCCAGGCCCTCTGTAAGTCTCTTCATTATTATGTCTCTGCTATCACAAAGTACTTTATCTGGCATCAAAATTACATTAATACTCTATTCACATTGCTCTTGCAAGAAACAAATACTTCTTTGTGTCTGAGTTTTCCACATGGTTGCCCTGATGAAACATATGCCCCTGGAGGACAAATATATTGATGCAAGTGAAAAAGAGCAAATTAATTCCAGAACCTAGTTAAAGATAAAAGATGCCATCTCCTTATTTCCTGAAATGCAGCTTACATAAAATGTCACACTGGGCTTACTTTGTGGAGAAAAAGCATGCTGCAACTTCATAACTGACAGTTTTTCTAACTTGACATTTGTTCATTCCAAAAATGGTAAACCATATTGTGGGCAACTTCTTCCACCATTTCTGGCAAACCCATTTGGTAACTCTTAATGTTATTATTGAAGATGAATGAGCCACCCAAGGTTTTAGAAACTCAATTCCAAAAAAATCTCTATAAGATTTTGGTACAAATGCAAAGAGCCAAATTTTGAAATTTCCTGGATCTACAAAAATATTTTTTCCTGGGAGGACTTGTAGTGCTTCCTTTCTGGTTAAGCTGTGATTCTACAAGCCTTCCTTGAAAACTGTGGTACTCCTGCCAGAAATTGAAGAATAAAAGGAAGAAACTGTAAACCCTTAAAAACAGTTATCTAGAATAATTATCGGTAAGTACACATTTCATTGAGTAATTACTTGCTGGAACACTTGATCTAATAGGAGAGATTTTTGCAAAAGAATAAGATTATTTCATTCTCAATCAGCACATCTAAGCCACTCAGCTTCCACATTTCAGACTGAAGCTAACTCTTTCCCAAATACTTGATGAAAAGTGAAAAACGAAAACAAGTTTCAACAGTTATGCAGGGCACAATCTGAATGAGTTCAGAAGATTTGTGTCTTATTATTTTCATTGAATTTACTTGTAACAGTATACAAGTTTAGACATAGACTTGGATATTTCCATGGTGTCTTGGAGAAACAGCATACTGGCCCTGAAATGCTGATATGACATTCATTCTCTGAAAATAGCACACACCTCTTCCACCATTATGCAGCCCAGTTCCCGATGTATATAGGGCAATTCATAAACAATGAATGGATGAATAAATAGGAATAGAGTGTTTGCTGTTTGATAAATTGTACCTTCCTTTTCTTGGGAGACATAACCATTCATTTGCATACAGAGAGCCCTTGAAAAAAATAATTTGAGCTTGATGCTAATGGTCAAATGAGAGTTAGGAGAAGTGGAGCGAAGGATGCAAACAGTGCTAGTCATACCTTAACTAAACTGGTAGTCATTTCCTATTCCTACTTTGGAATTTGTCTCCCCATTAGTTCACTTTAAGGAAAAATAACAGGAAATTCATGCTTTAACTGCCATTTAAAAACTAAAATGAAATGAACCAAAAGAAACAACAGCAACACCACCAAAACAATCCTAGACCTTAACCCTTTTCTGGAATTTGAAAACTGGTCCTGAAATATTTTGGTTCACAGCATTTTGAAGTTGAAGAGCAGCACACTATATCCTGGGTTAGAAGGACTTTTGCGGGTTTGCAGAAGGGTTTTATATACCCAGCAGATAAAAGTCTCTCTTTGGTAATATTTGCCAGCCCATCTGATCTCTCCCCATGTGCAGAATTCCCATTGGCTTCAAAGGGATTTTGACTAGAAGTAAGATGTAAAATCCCAGATCCCACCAAACACTTAGAAGAAAGGAATACATTTTTATTCTACTTTGACTTCCTAGTTACAAATATTTTCTAACTTGTTAGAATCAATTAAGAGGTAAATTATATCATGTTAAAATAAGAAAATGAAAGAATCTAATGGATCTTAAGTGTCACAATTCAAGCACATAGAAATGAGTCTTCTTATCCAAATTAGGTTTGTGACTGGTCAAGCAACAACAAAGAGGGAGGAGTAAAATATAAATAGCTCTGGATAATAAAAAGAGATAGATTACTGTATGACAAGAGTTATTAATTGTAGGATAATATGTGACTGACAACAATGGTTTTGCTTTATACACAGAATTAGGTGTGAGGCTTTTGTCATTGCTAGTAGTAATTGAGGTTGGAGAGACTCAGAGAAGGGCTGCTAGGAGAGAAAAAGGAATTTGCCAAATCTATTAAATACCTATTACAGGTCTACTATAGTCACTGTATTAATAGTTCAAGAACAAATTATACAGAGATATAATTGTTTATAAACACAGTTCAGCCTACGCTTTGTCTCATTTTAATTTTTTAAAACATTTTTAAAATTTCAGTAGTTTTGGGGAGACAGGTGGTGTTTCATTACATGGATAAGTTCTTTAGTGGTAATTTCTGAAATTTTGGTGCACCCATCACCCAAGCAGTGTACACTGTACCCAATATGTAGCCTTTTATCCCTCATGCCCCTCCTATCCTTTCCCCTGAGTCCCCAAAGTTCATAATTTTTATGCCTTTGAGTCCTCATAGCTTAGCTCCCACTTACAAGTGAGAACATATGCTGTTTGGTTTTCCATTCCTGAGTTACTTCAGTTAAAATAATGGTCTCCAACACCATCCAGTTTGGTGAGAATGCCATTATTTAATTCCTTTTCATGGCTGAGTAGTATTCCATAGTATATACATACCACATTTTCTTTATACATTCATTGATTGATGGGCATTAGGGCTGGTTCCATATTTTTGAAATTGAAAATCACACTGCTATAAACATGCGTATGCAAGTGTCATTTTCATATAATGACTTCTTTTCCTCTGGGTAGGTACCCAGTAATGGGGTTGCTGGATCAAATGCTAGATCTACTTTGAGTACTTTAAGACATCTCTATACTGTTTTTCATCATGGTTGTACTAGTTGACATTCCCACCAGCAGTGTATAAGTGTTCCCTTTGCACCACATCCATGCCAACATCTGTTACTATTTTTATTTTTTAATTATGGCCATTCTTGCTGGAGCAAGGTGATATCACATTGTGGTTTTGATTTGCATTTCCCCAGTAATTAGTGATGTCGAGCATTTTTTCCTATGTTTGTTAGCCATTTGTATATCTTCTTTTGAGAATTGTCTATCCATGTCCTTTGACCACTTTTTAATGAAATTATTTCTTTTTTCTTGCAGATTTGTTTGAGTTCCTTGAAGATTATGGATATTAGTCCTTTGCTGGATGCATAGTTTGCAAAAATTTTCTCCTAATCTGTGGGTTTTCTGTTTACTCTGTTGCTTATTTCTTTTGCTGTGCGGAAGCTTTTTAGTTTAATTAAGTCCCATCTGTTTATGTTTGTTTTTATTGCATTTGCTTTTGGGTTCTTGGTCATGAACTCTTTGCTTAAGCCAATTTCTAGAAGAGTTTTTCCTATGTTATCTTCTAGAATTTTTATGGTTCTGGTCTTAGATTTAAGTCTTTGACCCATCTTGAGTTGTTTTGTGTGTACAGTGAGAGATGAAGACCCAGTTTCATTCTTCTACGTTTGGCTTGCCAATTATCACAGCACCATGTGTTGAATAGGCTGTCGTTTCACCACTTTATGCTTAAAAATAGGCAAACAGACCAATGGAACTAATGGACAGAGCTCCCCGCAAGTCAAAAGAATTGAGGTATATTCCCTGTCTTGTCCTTAATGCACTGGGGGCTTTAGTGATTAGTGGACAACTTCAGTCTACATATCAATTGGAACACTAAAGGGCTTACTCATGTACACTAACTCAAGTTCAAAAACTGGCTATTTTTGAGGAAGAGCCAAACAAGTTGCAATTGAATTAACATTTTTAATGCATTTAAGTGGCTCATTATACAGCTCAAATAGTTGTAAGATTCAACTCTTGATATACTAGTTATCAAGGTTATGGGATATTTTTTCCTGTCTGCTAAAGTTAATTGTCTTCTATAAAACTCTAAACTTACATCCTTTTATTCTTTGTCTAGAAATTATCTCAGGACATTAACTGATATAAATTCTGGCTGTAAAAGATGTTCACCATAATGTTATTTATAATTACTCCCAAATTTAAAGGACCATAAATATCCACAAATGTTATATTTGTTAAATAAATAAAGTTGAAATAAGATATAATGGGAGATGACCTTTTATTATTATTAATTTTTACTTTTTAAATTTTAAATTGAAAAATTATAGATGTATATATTTGTGGAGTATAATGTTGTGATTTATGAATAAATGTGGAATAATTAAATAAAACTAATTAACATATGTATCACCTCAAATGCTTATTTTTTGTGGTGACAACATTTAAAATTTACTCTCTTAGTGATTGTGGAATATATAATACATCATGTTTTATGATATTCACCATGCTGTGCAATATACCTCAAAGGAAAAAAATCCTTATTAGTCCTATTTGAGGCTTTCTACCCTTTCACCATCATCTCCCCTTCTCTCTCACCCTCCCAGCCTCTGGTAGCCACCATCCTACTGTCTGCTTATTTGAGTCTGATTGTCTTAGATTCCATGTATAAGTGAGCACATGTGCTATTTGTCTTTCTGTGCCTGGTTTATGTGGGAGATGATTTTTTTTTAATGAAAAGAATGCCAGCAAAAATGGTAGTAGGAAACTCCAAGGGCCCATCCCTCAATAGAAGCCCTGAAAAGACTAGAAAACACTGTCAGAATCAACTTTGTCAGAACTCGGAAAACTTATCAGACTTAAAGCAGCCAAACAAATACTTAACCAAAAAAGGGGTAACTAAAATCTGGTAAGAGAGCTTTGTGGCATTTTAACTTACCTTTTTTTCCACTCCCTCTAGTGCAATGGTGTTGAAGATAGCAATCCAATTCCTGATGTGTGTTCCTCGTGATAGTGGGAGCAAAGTGAATTTTGTTTTCAAATAACTGTCTTTGTCAGTTTTGACCTATCAAGTGGCTCTCTGAAACACTAACACAGAAACTTGGAACTCTCTCAGGGTTGAGAAATGGCTATGAAACTGAACAGCTACTGTCACTTAGGGCAAAGAAGATCATTTGGGGTAAAGATCATTTCCAGGCTGAAAAGCCTGGAAAGAAAAGCTGGATAGTGAGATGTTTCGGAGTATAAAGCCTTCAAAAAGGTTTTTAAAATTATGGAAATCTAGTCATACATATGCCCAGGATGGGGACGTACTCCTAATATATCTGAAAAGGTCCTAAGCTTTTACCTCTAGCTGATCTTCAAGTTCCACTAGGCAGGAAATGAAGGCAAAGGCAGAATTGTAAACTTCCTGGCTGAATAGTTAAAGTGTGCCCCAACATAAACACAAATACACACAGAGCTCTGTTCCAAAAGACTAGAAGGCTTCATTTGTTTGTTTGTTTTGTGTTCATATGTGTGATTCCAAGTGTTTAAGGAAATCTCTGTCAAATCACTAGCTAACCACTAAGTTAATAGAATGGAGATTTCAGAGACCACACATGACGAAGAATATAGTCTTTACAAAAATAGTTTAGAAAATTGACTAAACAAATAACTATAACCCACCACAAGCAGCAACAAGAAACCCTGGGAAAGGGGGAGAGTCTGATTTCTAGATTTCCCATATTATAATATTCAAAATGCCCCAATTTTTTTGAAATTATGAGGCATGCAAAGAAACAGGAAAGTATGGCCCATTCACAGGAACAAAATAAATGTACAGAAACTATCCCTGAGGAAGCCTAGACACTGGACTTAATACACAAAGCTTTTAAAGCAATTGTCTTAAATATGCCCAAAGAGTTAAAGAAAGCCATGGACTAAGAATTAACAAAAATTGAGAATAATTCTCAATAAACATAGAATATCAACAAGGAGAGATAAAGCTTATAAAAAGGAACCAAATGGAAATTCTGGAGGTGTAAAGTACAATAACTGAAATGAAAAATTCACTAGAGAGGCTCAATAGTAGATTTGAGCAAGCAAAAGAAAAATCAGTAAATTTGAAAATAAGTTAATGGAAAGTATTCAGTTGGTAAGCAGGGGAAAAAAATAAACAAGGAAAAATGAACAGCACCTCAGAGTTCCATGTGACACTATCAAGCTTACCAACATAAGAATAATGATGTACCAGGGGTAAGGGGAGAAAGGAACAAAAATAATATTTTTTAAAATAATGGCTAAAAATGTGCCAAAGTTGATGAAAGACATAGATCTATACCTCCATGTAGCTGAACAAACTCTAAATAGAATAAGCTCAGAGTTTCACAGTCAGATACATTATAGTCAAACTGTTCAAAGACAAAGAGTGTTTTTTGAAGCATCAAGAGGCAATCAATTTGTTATGTACTGGGGATCCTCAATAAGATCAACAACCAGTATCTTATCAGAAACCATGGCAGCCAGAAGGCAGTGGAATGAGATATTTAAAGTGCTGGAAAAAAAAAATCAAAAAAAACTGACAGCTAAGAGAGCCATATCCAGAAAAACCATCCTTCAAAAGTGAAGGATATACTAGGGCATTTCCAGATAAAAGCTGAGGGAATTTATCACTCTGCTTATAGAGCTGCCCTACAAGAAAATCTAAAATGAGTCCTTCAGGATTCCATTTGCCAGTATTTTATAGAGGATTTTTGCATCAATGTTCATCAGGGATATTGGTCTGAAATTCTCCTTTTTGTGTGTGTGTCTCTGCCAGGCTTTGGTATCAGGATGATGCTGGCCTCATAAAGAGTTAGGGAGGACTCCCTCTTTTTCTATTGATTGGAATAGTTTCAGAAGGAATGGTTCCAGCTTCTCCTTGTACCTCTGGTAGAATTCGGCTGTGAATCCTCTGGTCCTGGACTTTATTTGGTTGGTAGGCTATTAATTATTGCCTCAATTTCATTGCCTGTTATTGGTCTATTCAGGGATTCAACTTCTTCCTGGTTTAGTCTTGGGAGGGTGTATGTGTCCAGGAATTTATCCATTTCTTCTAGATTTTCTAGTTTATTTGTGTAGAGGTGTTTATAGTATTCTCTGATGGTAGTTTGTATATCTGTGGGCTCAGTGGTGATATCCCCTTTATCATTTTTTATTGTGTCTATTTGATTCTTCTCTCTTTTCTTCTTTATTAGTCTTGCTAGAGGTCTATCAATTTTGTTGATCTTTTCAAAAAACCAGCTCCTGGATTCATTGATTTTTTGGAGGGTTTTTTGTGTCTCTATCTCCTTCATTTCTGCTCTGATCTTCGTCATTTCTTGCCTTCTGCTCGCTTTTGAATGTGTTTGCTCTTGCTTCTCTAGTTCTTTTAATTGTGGTGTTAGGGTATCAATTTTAGATTTTTCCTGCTTTCTCCTGTGGGTATTTAGTGCTATAATTTTCCCCCTACACACTGCTTTAAATGTGTCGCAGAGATTCTGGTATGTTGTATCTTTGTTCTCATTGGTTTCAAAGAGCATCTTTATTTCTGCCTTCATTTCGTGATGTACCCAGTAGTCATTCAGGAGCAGGTTGTTCAGTTTCCATGTAGTTGAGTGGTTTTGAGTGAGTTTCTTAATCCTGAGTTCTAGTTTGATTGCACTGTGGTCTGAGAGACAGTTTGTTATAATTTCTGTTCTTTTACATTTGCTGAGGATTGCTTTACTTCCAACTATGTGGTCAGTTTTGGAATAAGTGTGATGTGGTGCTGAGAAGAATGTATATTCTGTTGATTTGTGGTGGAGAGTTCTGTAGATGTCTGTTAGGACTGGTAGATGTCTGTTAGGACTGCTTGGTGCAGAGCTGAGTTCAATTCCTGGATATCCTTGTTAATTTTCTGTCTCGTTGATCTAATATTGACAGTGGGGTATTAAAGTCTCCCATTATTATTGTGTCAGAGTCTAAGTCTCTTTGTAGGCCTCTAAGGACTTGCTTGATGAATCTGAGTGCTCTTGTATTGGGTGCATATATATTTAGGATAGTTAGCTCTTCTTGTTGAATTGATCCCTTGACCATTATGTAATGACCTTCTTGTCTCTTTTGATCTTTGTTGGCTTAAAGTCTGTGTTATGAGAGACTAGGATTGCAACACCTGCCTTTTTTTGTTTTCCATTTGCTTAGTAGATCTTCCTCCATCCCTTTGTTTTGATCCTATATGTGTCTCTGCAAGTGAGATGGGTCTCCTGAATACAGCACACTGATGGGTCTTGACTCTTTATCCAGTTTGCCAGTCTATGTCTTTTATTTGGACCATTTAGCCCATTTACATTTAAGGTTAATATTGTTATGTGTGAACTTGATCCTGTCATTATGATGTTAGCTGGTTATTTGTTAGTTGATGCAGTTTCTTCCTAGCATTGATGATCTTTACAATTTGGCATATTTTGCAGTGGCTAGTACTGGTTGTTCCTTTCCATGTTGAGTGCTTCCTTCATGAGCTCTTGTAAGGCAGGCCTGGTGGTGACAAAATCTCTAAGCATTTGCTTTTCTGTAAAGGATTTTATTTCTCCTTCACTTATGAAACTTAGTTTGGCTGGATATGAAATTCTGGGTTGAAAATTCTTTTCTTTAAGATTGTTGAATATCAGCCCCCACTCTCTTCTGGCCTTTACGGAGTTTCTGCTGAGAGATCCGCTGTTAGTCTGATGGGCTTCCCTTTGTGGGTAACCCGACCTTTCTCTCTGACTGCCCTTAACATTTTTTCCTTCATTTCAACTTTGGCAAATCTGACAATTATGTGTCTTGGAGTTGCTCTTCTCAAGGAGTATCTTTGTGGCATTCTCTGTATTTTCTGAATTTGAATGTTGGCCTGCCTTGCTAGGTTGGGAAAGTTCTCCTGGATAATATCCTGCAGAGTGTTTTCCAACTTGGTTCCATTCTCCCTATCACTTTCAGGTACACCAATCAGATGTAGATTTGGTCTTTTCACATAGTCCCATATTTCATGGAGACTTTGTTCATTTCTTTTTACTCTTTTTTCTCTAGACTTCTCTTCTCACTTCATTTCATTCTTTTGATCTCCAATAACTGATACCCTTTTTTCCAGTTGATCGAATGGGCTACTGAAGCTTGTGCATTTGTCACGTAGTTCTCATGCCATGATTTTCAGCTCCATCAGGTCATCTAAGGACTTCTCTACACTGGTTATTCTAGTTAGCCATTCGTCCAATCTTTTTTCAAGGTTTTTAGCTTCTTTACAATGGTTTCTAACTTCCTCCTTTAGCTCGGAGAAGTTTGATCATCTGAAGCCTTCTTCTCTCAACTCATCAAAGTAATTTTCCATCCAGCTTTGCTCCATTGCGGGTGAGGAGCTGCGTTCCTTTGGAGGGGAGAGGTGCTCTGATTTTTAGAATTTTCAGCCCTCCCATTACTGGGTATATACCCAAAGAGTTATGAATCATGTTGCTATAAAGACACATGCACTATTTATTGTTTATTGCAGCACTATTCACAATAGCAAATACTTGGAACCAACCCAAATGTCCATCAATGATAGACTGGATTAAGAAAATGTTGCACATATACACCATGGAATACTATGCAGCCATAAAAAAGGATGAGTTCATGTCCTTTGTATGGACATGGATGAAGCTGGAAACCATCATTCTCAGCAAACTGTCACAAGGACAAAAAACCAAATGCCGCATGTTCCCACTCATAGGTGAGAATTGAACAATGAGAACACTTGGACACAGGAAGGGAAATATCACACACTGGGGCCTGTCGTGGGGTGGGGGGAGTGGGGAGGGATAGCATTAGGAGATATACCTAATGTAAATGACGAGTTAATGGGTGCAGCACACCAACATGGCACATGTATACATATGTAACAAACCTGCATGTTGTGCACATGAACCCTAGAACTTAAAGTATAATGGAAAAAAACACCTGCACACGTACCCCTGAACTTAAAAGTCTTTTTAAAAAATTGTTAGACAAAAAATAAACACTTCTAAAAATATATAATATAAATAATTTTTAGCAAAAGTTAAAGTTCAGAAACAAAGGAAAAATAAATAAATAAAATGAATCCTTCAGGCTGAAATGAAGGGCACTAGATAGTAACTTGAAGCCATACAATTATATAAAGAACACTAGTAAAAACAATTAAATATGTAAATATAAAAGCTAGTATTATTGTATTTTTGGTTTGTAACTCCTTTTTATATGACTTAAAAATACATAAAATAATAATTATAAATCTACGTTCATAGATACACTACATGCAAAGATGTCATCTGTGATGATGACAAGACAAAGGGTAAGGGAAAGAAGTATATAGGAGAGTTCTTTATCCGATTGAAGCTCAGTTGATATTAATTAAAACTATGTTGTTACACACATAAGATATAATTGTAATCCCTAGGGTAACCACTAAGAAAATACTTGTTTAAAGATAAAGAAAAGTAAAAGTAAAATCAAAACAGTGCACTAGAAAAAAATCAACTAAACACAGATGTAGCTAGTCATAGAGGAATTGAGGAACAAAAAAGATATAAGACATGTAGAAGACAAGTAGCAAAATGGCTGAAGCAAATCCTTCCTTATCATCAATTATTTTAAATGTAAATTGATTAGGCTCTCCAATTAAGAGACAGAGATTGGCAGAAGGGATTTAAAAAAACTGACCAAACTTGTGCTGTCTACAAAATACTCACATTAGATTCAAAGGAACAAATAGTTGAAAGTGAAAGGATGGAAGAAATATATTCCTTGCAAATAGTAGCCAAAAGACAGTGGGACTTCTTATATTAATGCCAGATAAATTTATTTTAGGTCAAAATTGTTACAAGAGACAAAGAAGTATATTACATATAGACAAAAGTGTCAATATATCAAGAAGATATAATGATTATAAATTTATACCCACCTAACTACAGAGTCCCAAGATATATTAAGCAAAAATTGATATAATTGAAGAGAGAAACAGGAAGTATTACTGATAGTTGGAGACTTCAATTCCCCACTTTCAACAGCGGGTGAAACAACTAGTCAGAAGATTAATAGGGATATAGAGGATTGGAAGAACACTATAAACCAACTAGACCTAATAGACACATACAGAACATTCCACACAAAAACACATGTGCACATACAACATTCTCCAGGATAGACCATATGTTAGGCTGCAAAATGCATATTAACAGATTTTAAAAGATGAAAATTATAGGCTGGGTGCAGTGGCTCACACCTGTAATACCAGCACCTTGGGAGGCTGAGGCAGGTGGATCACTTGAGGTCAGGAGTTCAAGACCAGCCTGGCCAACATGGTGAAATCCCATCTCTACTGAAAATATGAAAATTAGCCAGGTGTGGTGGTGACACCTGTAATCCCAGCTATTTGGGAGGCTGAGGTGGAGGATCACTTGAACCCGGAAGGTGGAGTTTGCAGTGAGCTGCGACTGCATCACTGCACTCCAGCCTGGGTGACAGAGCAAGACTCCATGTTAAAACAAAAGAAAAAGAAAGAAGAGAGAGAGAAAAAAGGAAATTATACAAATTATCTTCTGTGACCACAATGGAATAAAATTAGAAATCAATAACAAAAGGAAATGAGAATTCACAAGTATATGGAAATTAACACACTCTTAAGCAACTAATGGATCAAAGGAGAAATTACATGGGAAATTAGAAAATACTTCGAGATGAATGAGAATGAAAACATGATCCAAGGGCTCTAATGGATTAAATATAACCATTAAAACTTATATGCAAGTATACGCATTGATATAGAAAAATGTTGGCCCAGTGCAGTGGCCTATAATCCCAGCACTTTGGGAGGTTGAGGTGGGCAGATTGCTTGAGCATGGGAGTTCAAGACCAGCCTTGGCAACATAGCAAGACCGTGTCTCTAAAATAAGTAAATAAATAAATAAATAAACTGAAAATATATGTATTTTTTTAATGTGGACATTACATCAAGTTTAAAAAGAAAAGGGCCATCTGCAAAATATAGTTCTGTACAGAAGGATTTCTTTAAAATGCTTCACACACATGTATCACACAAACAGAAGAGCATCTAAACAGTTACACAGAAGTCCATTACGGTTATCTTTAATTGACCATTTCAGATATTGTACTTACTTTTTTCTTCCTGTTTTTCTGTATTTTCTAATTTTCCCCAATGGATATGTATTACTTAAGTACATTTTAAATGAAAATTTAAAAAATAAAATGAAAAATAAATAGGTGCTGTTACGAGAAAATAATTAGACGTGGATTTTTATAGGATTCTATTGTAATTTTTTAAAACATAAAGTCATTGAAACAAGCAGATAAAAAAATGAAATAGAGATTACTTAAAACCAGAAAATTTCAATAAAATTATTATATAATGTAAGCTTTTGAAGAATTTTTCAATCAGAATATTTAGCTACTGCCCTGGAATCTCTTAGATGTGATTTACAGTTAGATATCAGGCTTCAAGGAGAAAGTAAACATACCCTAGCATTAAGAAGCAATATTTCAGGTGAATGATTATTTCACTACCAGTATTTGGAGCAGCCATTTCAGGATGATTGATCCTCTGGGAAAAAGAAAGAAATTTCCCCTCTTCGGCAACCTGGAAGCAAGGGCGCTCAGCGGTGCTTGCTTGCTTTCTACATTGTTGGAAATCCAGTTGTATTAGATTAGCTGCAAGGATTAAAGTGTTCTGGGAATGAAATATCCAAATATATTTTCTCTCTGAAGCCTTGCCTTTGTTCTGATATAAGGAACATTTTATCATCTCAAAATCTCTGTGAATTTAGTAAGGGAAAAAACTCAAGTCATAAAATGTAAATCAAATCATAAAGTATGGACTTAAATGGCAATGGAAAAGCAAGAGGAGGCCTCTTTCTTTTTTTTTTCTTCTGACATTGTTATCAAACATGGATCCTCTTTTTGAAAGAATTAAGCTTGAGAACAGAGCTGAGAACAGGGACACTGACAGCACTCTTTCTGTTATTTTCTGTAATATAAGACGCTACACTATAAGCAAGTTTTAAAAAAATCCGATTTAAAACACACACACAAGAATAATATGAGGATTAGTCTATGTTTGCAAAACACCTTAAATTTCTCAGAAGAAATTCAGTTCTGCATGATGCCTGACATTCTGAACCCTGCATCCTGTTTCTCACTAGCTTTGTTCTCAGAGAATAGGACCTCAGCTACTACTGTGTTGTGTTTTCTAGTTTTCCTTGGTATTTAGCTAAGGGATGAGCCTTCCACATTTTTGTATGTAAATTATTCCTGCCTCTTTGACCTCAAGAAGGAATTTTTTAACTTTCATTTTAAGTTCAGAGGTACAAGGGCAGGTTTGTTACATAGGTAAACGTGTGTCATGGGGTTTGTTGTACAGATTATTTCATCACCCAGGTATCAAGCCTAGTACCCATTAGCTGTTTTTCCTCATCCTCTCCCTCCTCCCAACCTCCACCCTCCAAGTGGCCCCAGTGTGTGTTGTTCCCCTCTGTGTGTCCATGTGTTCCCATCATTTAACTCCCACTTATAAGTGAGAACATGAGGTACTTGGTTTTCAGTTCCTGCGTTAGTTTGCTAAGGATAATGGCCTCCAGATCCATCCGAAGAAAGAACCATTTAAGTGTGTTGACTATAATTTAGATCTGTTTTATGACAAACGGTAACATGACATTGCATGTCAAGTTCAGGAATGAAAAACGTGACAATTTGCAATGTCCCAGAGCTACTTAGAGAGAAATTTCAGATTTCCTCCCACAGGTGGGGCCCTGAAAAATCTCAAGAAAAATGATCTGGCTTTCTCAGAATTCCAAAGGATACTTCTGACTTGCACTATTGTAAGAAGAGCTACCCGACTACAATCTTTTGTTTGTCTCTATCCTCTTTCATTAGACTGTGGACATTTTCACAGTCAGTAAGATTTTCTAATGTATCCCATTGCCTTACATGTATTAGACTCAATGAATTTTGTAAATATATGTTTCTAATGATTCCCTGCACAGCAGGAAATTCAAATAGACAATAGTAGCAGAATCTAGTGATTAGGCCAAAGTGTAGGCCCTTCTTTGAAAGGCTGTGTGATGTCAGTTGGCAAGACCAGTAGCAAAATCAGAGACATCACCTTCAGACTAATAGCTCTTTAGTGCTTTACCCATCAGTATTCACTCATCTCAGTTTCTACTATAAATACAGTTTTTGTAATAAGATTACCTTCCATTATCTTTTTAAGAAACCATATATGATATTAGATTACTTTTTATTTTTAAGTAACACAGACCAATAGAAAAAATATTTGTTGCCCTCAAACACTGAAATATAGTTTTGGGGTACAATAAATATTTTATTCAAAATAGTTTTTGGGGACAATTAATATTTTGTTCAATATAAGTTGTTTATGAGGGAGTGTAGTATTCAGCATATTTTTCCTTCTGTTGTACCCTATTATTCTAATTCCAGAAATCAGAGAGTAAGTGCAGAAAGAGTGTGCATGACACATAATAATGTTGCACCTTATTCAGTCAACAGTATTGAATTTATGAGAAATTAATATGTAAATAATTCCACCAGCATAAGTTTGGGGGCTATTACGTAGGTCTGTTTCTTAATTCTCTATTTCATTCCATTGGTTAATTTATCAGTTCCTGTGATGATTCCACACTGTTTTAACTGCCAGAGTTTTATATTCTGTCTTGATATCTAGCAGGGCATAGTCTTATATTTTGGGTAGATGCCAAAATTAGAACTGTTTCTTTTTTCTGAACTACCTGTACTTTGATTCCTTTTAATAAATGTAGTAAAATGGAAATTACACATCAGAACACAGACATTAGTCAGAGAGTTTCAATTTCCCTCTATTTCTTATCAAGTAGAATGCCAGGCAGTACCCATATATTTCCTGTTCTTCTTGCAATTCTCCAATAAATGTGAGATTCTTCAACAATATGAGCTGTTCAGAGCCTCAGGGATGGCATTAATCTCTTGTTAATCTCCAAACTGTCCATGCTAGAGGGAACAACTGAAGTGTTATCCACACTTGCAGCCAAGTTTCTGCAGGCATGGCTGGACTGTGAATTATAGAGATTTCTCTCATTCATGAACATTCCATACAGTTTGAGTACCTCTTATCTGAAATGCATGGCACCAGAAGGGTTTCAGATTTCAGATTTTTTCAGATTTTGGAATATTTGCATATGTGAGATACCTTGGCAGTGGGACTCAAGTCTAAACACAAAATTCATTTTCGTTTCATATACACTGTATACACATAGCTGAAGGTAATTTTTTTCAATATTTTAATGATTTTTTGCATAAAACAAAGTGTGTATATTGAATCATCAGAAAGCAAAGGTGTCATTATCTCAGCCACCAATGTGGACAATCTGCAGGTCTTTGGCATCACTATCAATCCTGACTCCGAATTTTATATGCTACTGATAAGCAATCATTTTCTTACACTTATTTACACATAAGTATGCAATAGTAAAAATGACATACCAGTGAAAAAATAAAGGTTCAGAATAGCTAAGCAGCACAGTAGCATCACCTGAATATCTGTGTCAGCTGTTAAACAAGAGCAACAACAAACAATGGCAGGCTTTCACTCTCCACCTACAATGTTGTGTTTTGATTAAAAGGTTACTGTACACTGTATTTTATTTTTAGATGAGAAGAAACATCAGAAGCAGTTGAGGGACCAGGAAGTGGGTCCTCTAGGGATGAGGAGGCATTCTGCTGGATGGCTTTTTAAAATGTTTCCTCCAGAGTCATCTGCCTCATTAACAACGGCTTTTGTCTTAGAAGTCTCTCTTTGATTTTATAAACTGACATGATTTCTTGTTCTATTATGAATACACACTTCTCTAGTCCTTCAATATACTCATCACACTTTTTACCATGTTATCTATAGGCACTTTTTCCTACAGTGTTAACATCACCTTCATCATTACTATTATCATGATCACCTTGATTCGGAACCATTTCAGCTATTTCACCATCAGTCAATGAATGAACAACTAAAACCTCATTATCAAGGTTAAAAACTTCTTTGATATCCACTTCCTCCAACTTATTGATGGACTCTGAAGGTATATTTTTTGCATATGTAAGGAGGTTAGACATCATTTTTTCTCACTTGATGTATGAAATCTTTCAAAGTTACCATCTTGTTCATCATTATCACTGAACCTAATTGCAAGCAAGAGGTTGTGCCAGGCATGCACAACTGTGTCTTTAGCCATTGTGTTCCAAGCACTGACCACAATGTATACAACATCCTTCATGCCAAACTCCTTTCACAAACCTTCCACACCAACGTTCACTGCGCTAGCATGCTGTTAAAGAAGGTGTTTTACTATTTACTCTTCATTGATGTAAGGATACCCAGTCACATGGCTGAACTAATGAAGTCACATTTTGGAGAAAGTGCATGATATAAACATTGTTTTAATGAGATTTTGGCTGGAGGATGAGAGGAACAGTTGTCAAGGAATAACAAAATCTTGCAGTTGACATGCAGTCCAGCTTTCCTACAGTGAGCATGAGCTGCTAGTACAAAACGTTTGTGAAACCAATCAGAAAAGATGGCCCTGGTGATCTATGCCTTTTTGTTAGCATAAAATGAACTGATAAGAAATTCAATCCTTGAAAACAGGATGCAAGCTTTTGTCTACAACGAGTTTACACTTATGGGTGCCTGCTGCATTAGCACATCCCTGCACAGTTGTCCTTGTCATTCTTAATCCCTATAGCTGTCTCATCAGTTTTAGTGAGTGGATTTATGGGGCAATAACACCAAAACAGTGACGTTTCATTGGTATCATGGACTTGCTCTGGCATCTTATTTTCCTCAGCGACGACCTTGGCAAACTCATCAATAAAGTTGCTACTTTGTGATCAGCAGATGCCTTATCATCACAAATCTTTAAAAACTTAATGTCATATCTTTCCTTAAATTTCTGCAGCCTATCGAATATTCACAGTTCCCCTTAATTTTCAGTTCGTTGTGATAGAGCTTTGCTTGTTTTTTGATCAGTATCCCATTAATACACAGCATGTGTTCAATTTGATACTGTGGATTCATTCTTTTAATATACAATTGAGATCTTCTTTTTTAGCTTTATGCAATGTTTTTCTATTTTTCATTAAATCCTGTTTATCACTTTCAGCATAGAATTTCATCAGTTTATTCATCTGTTTCTTCAGGTTACATATAGTGGTCATTCCAACACCATACATTTACCCTTACACCACAGAGGAGAGCAGAGATTAAGCAAAAGAACCCACAGTGACTAATCCACGTAGGTCTTGGACCCATCTGGTCACCATGGGGAACCTACCATTGATATGTCTGGACTGCATATGAGCCATTTTACCAGCCTTTGTAGGTGTGCTTACATGGGGGGAATCTGGGCCTGTGCATAAAAAGCTATAGCACAGCTGAAGAGGGCTGGGAAGGTCTTTTTTTCCCTTGAGGACAAGAAACAAACTATGTGTTGACTGCCACCCATCACATGAGGTCAGGTGCAAAATGTTCTACTTGTAGCATCATGTTGGTGCTCAAAAAGTTTTGAATTTTGGAGCATTTTGGATTTCAGATTTTCAGATGAGGAATGTCAGCCTGTATACCTTTATTTACTAAAAACGTCTCTATTATTTCCAAAGTTGTCTATAAAATTTTTTGTTCCTAGGTACATTGTACTATTTATTGCTATTTTGAGTGGAATATTTTCTTCTAATATTTTTACTAACTGGTTATTGATCATGCATAGGAAAATTCTTGATTTTTTAGTCTTTTGGAAGATAATCTTACTGAAGAAAAAGTTTATCTGCAGAAAACTTCGTAGCTCAATAAAGTCTCACAAACTCAATTCATACCTGCAACTAGCAACCAGGTCAAGAAAAGATGCTTGCCTCATATTCCCTTCCCACAACTGCCTTCACCCCAAGGGTAACTACTTTCCTAACTTCTAGCACCATGCAATAATGTTGCCTGCTTTAAATTTCATATAAATAAACTCATACACTACAAACTTTTTTGTGTCTGACTTCTTTCATCCCACATGATGTTTTCAAGATTCATCCTTATTGTATATAGTTGGCATTTATGTATTCTTAATGCTGAATTGTATTTGTATTTTATTTTGCTAATATACCACAATTTAGTTATCTATGCCATTTTATGGGTATTGGGTGGTACTTGTATGAACATTATTGAACATGTCTTGTACATTTAAACTTATTTATGCATTTTTGTTGGTTTACATATCCAGGAACAGAATGTCTTATTAATAGATTTCATATATACTGCCAGATATCTACAAGGGATGAACAAATTTATAGTACCACCAGGAGTGTATGAGAATTAGTACTTAACCCACAGTGTTTCAGTTCTGCACCCTTGCCAACATGTGGTACTCGGTACATTTTTCATTTTTATTTTAGTCATTTAATGTAATAGCTGCCTTTGCTTTAATTTTGCATTTCCCTGAAAACTAGTGAAGTCAGGCACATTTTCAAATGTGTACCAATCATTTGAAAATCATTTGGGGAGTGCCTGCTCAAGTTTCCATTCATTTTTCTTTTCTGTCTATCTTTTTATTACTTTGCAAGAATTCTTTTTATATTTTAGATATGAGTTCTTTGTCAGTTGTATGCATTGCTAATATATTCTCCGTTTGAGGATAGACTTTATTCACCTTCTTAACAGTGTCTTTTGCTGTAATCTAATTTATCATTTTTATCCTTATTGTTATTGCTTTTTGTGATTGGCTTAAAAAATCTTGTCTGTGCACATGTACCCCCAAACTTAAAGTATAATAAAAAAAAATCTTGTCTACTCCAGGTTTATGATAACACTCAAGCTATTAATTTTTATATGCCATTCCTATATCTGGTCACCTTATTAAACTTTCTTATTGGTTCCAATAGTTTATAAGATGAGATTCTTGTTTTCTTTTTTACTTTTTAGGTAGATAATCATATTATCTAAAAATCATTGACAATTTTGGTCTTTCTTTTTATATTTATTACAAAGTAACTGAAACACAGTTCTAAAATTAGCTTATATAACAGAAGAATATATTATTTTACATACCAGGAAATTGTAAGATAGAGTCACTTCAGGTAGAGCATGTGAAGCCCCAGCTCGGCTTTCATGAAAGTCCCCTTGCTTTGCTATCCTCTTGTATTGACTTTATCCTCAGGCTTTTGGCCAAGTGTTGCTTAATCCTCAGGCTTCAGTCCAGGTTTGCTAATAAATTTGTAGAAACTTCATCATGATTGAATGTTAAATATGATTAAATGCATTTCCTATTGAGCTATTGAGGTAATCCTGTTCTATTTTTTAGAGTGTTAATTAACATACTACTATGGTCTCAGTATTGTATCTCCCCAAATTTCCTATGTTGAAACCTAATCACTAATGTGATGGCATTAGGAGGTAGTGTTGTTGGGAGGTGAGTTCAATGTTAATGAATCAGCAATATATATTACAGGGCCTTTAAACAGAAACATACAGAAAATAAAGTTATGCATTGATCAGTTAGTGAAAATGTTGTGACAAGAGGCTCACAAAAAACTAACTCTGTATTTCCCCTAGGAACAATGGTTCAGTATTCACTAATCCAGTGTTAGCAGCAACTTTATGGACAAAACTATTGTGGATAATGAGAATTCACTGTGCTTGTTGTTTAAGGAGTTTATAGCAGTCACTTTAGTGCCTTTTGTAGAGACAGAGCAATAAGTACAATTTTTATTTCCTTTATGGTTTTGGTCTATTTAAGTATCCTACTGGGCCAATTTTAGTGACTCATGTTTTATTGAAAAGTGTCCATTTCATCTGGATGAATATCTGGTGTTTCTTTTAATATTTTTATTCTTCTGTGTATGATTCATTTTTGTTCCTTATCTTGTTATTTGGGTGTCTCTTTTCCTTGATACTTGTCAATGTCTATCTTTATGTGTTTTCCTATGAGTATTTTCAAATAATGAGATTTTATTTTGTGATTATCTTTGCTGTTTTTATTTGCTTTCTGTTTTCTTAATATCTTCTCTTATCTTTATTAGCTCCTTTTTATTTTTTAACTTTAAAGCTTAATCAATTTCAGTTCATTATTTCTTATTTTCTAAAATACTGTATTTAAGACTTTAAATTTTTCCTTGAGTCTTTCTTTGGATGAATCTCATAAGATTTGATATGCATACGTTTTTGCTGCTGCTTGGTTCTAAATATTTTGCAGCTTATTTTGTTTCTTGAATCCAAGAGTTATTTGGAAATTTTTTCCAGGGTACAGATACTTTCTAAAACATTAATTTGCAGTTAATGCAGTAAATTTTACAATTTTACTGTATTGTGCTCAGTGAATGTCACATATATGGAAAGCTATTGAAAACTGTGGATATTTCTTATTTATGCTAATACATGGTTAATCATTGTGAATGAATCTGTATGTATTTGAAAAAATGTACATTCTCTACTGTGAGGGGCACAAAGTTAAACAGAAATCTATCAGGTCAATCTTGTTGATTATGTGATCGCAATCCTCCTCATTCTTACCTATCATTTGTCTTCCTAACTAGTCAATTTCTTTTTTTTTTTTTTTTTTTTGAGACGGAGTCTCGCTCTGTCGCCCAGGCTGGAGTGCAGTGGCGCGATCTCGGCTCACTGCAGGCTCTGCCTCCCGGGTTCACGCCATTCTCCTGCCTCAGCCTCCCGAGTAGCTGGGTCTACAGGTGCCCGCCATCTCACCCGGCTAATTTTTTTTTATTTTTTAGTAGAGACGGGGTTTCACCGTGTTAGCCAGGATAGTCTCGATCTCCTGACCTCGTGATCCACCCGTCTAGGCCTCCCAAAGTGCTGGGATTACAGGCTTGAGCCACCGCGCCCGGCCTCTAACTAGTCAATTTCTAAAGAAAGTGAAATAGAATTTCCTTTTACAACTATGGATTTTCAATTTATTCTTACAGTTCTATAATTTATTTATTTATTGTCATGGATCGATAATTCTCAAAATATATAATTAATCCTTTTATAGTACACAATTCAGAGACTTTCAGGATATTTAAGTAGATATGCAATTCTAATTTCAGAATATTTCCACCCCAAAGAAATCCTGTTATCCATTAGTAATCATTATCTTTTCTCTCCTCTCTGCAGACCCTGGCAACCAGTGATCCACGTCCTATCTCTATAAACTTGCTGATTCTGGACATTTCATATAAATGGAGCTATACAATATGTGGACGCTGTCTGGCTTTTTTCACTTTGCATAAGGTTTTCAAAGTCATCCATGTTGTAGCATGTTTCAGGATTTCATTCTTTTTTTTTTTTTTTGCATTTTGGGGTAGTGCAATAGTTGAATGGAAAAGATAAGATTGATTTCTTTTTTAACAAGAGTTTTTATTTTATTTTTAATTAAATGTTTAATTGACAAGTAAAAATTGTACGTGTTTATGGTGTACAACATGATGTTTTGATACATGTATACGTTATAGAATGGCCAAACCTCAAGCTATTTAACATATATGCATTACTTCCTATCCTTATTTTTTTATTATGAGAAAATTTAAAATATACTCTCTTAGCAATTTTCAAGCATACAATACATTGCTATTAATAGTAATCAATACGATGTATGATAGATCTCTTGAACTTATTATTCCTGTCTAATTGAAATTTTGTGATCTTTGACCAACATTTCCCTAATCTCTCTACCCGCAACCTCTGGTAGTCACCACTTTACTTTATGTTTCCATGAGTTTCACTTTTTTTAGATTCCACACATAAGTGAGATCATGAAATATTTGTCTTTCAATGATTGGCTTATTTCTCTTAACATAATGTCCTCCAGGTTCATCCATGTCTTTGCAAATGATAGAATTTCATTTTTTAAAGGGTATATAGTATTCCATTTTATACATATATGCCCCATTTTATTTATCTATTTGCTCATTTATAGACACAGTTTCCATATCTTAGCTATTATGAATAATACTGCAATGAACATGAGAGTGCAGATGTCTGACTACTGATTTCATGTCCTTTGGATATATACTCAGTAGCAGGATTGCTAGATCATATGGTAGTTCTATTTTTGATTCCTTGAGGAGCATCCATACTTTTTTTCATAATAGCTGTATTCATTTACATTCCCACCAACAATGTAAAAACGTTCCTTTTCCTCTACATCTTCACTAACACATTATCTTTTGTCTTTCAGATTATAACCATTGTAATAGGTATGAGGTTGAATTTGTAGATTACATTTGTCAGTGTGGTCATTTTCACAATATTGAGTCTATCCATCCATGAGCATGGTTGTGTTTCCATTTGTTTGTGTCATCTATGATTTCTTTCAGCAGTGTTTTGTAATTTTCCTCATAGAGGTCTTTCACAAACTTGATTAGGTATATTCCTAATTATTTTATTTTTTATTTTTGGCAGCTATTGTAAAAGGGGTTGCATTCTTGATTTGATTCGCTGCTTGGTCATTGTTGGTGTACAGAAAAGCTACTGATTTGTGCACACTAATTTTGTATCCTGAAGCTTTGCTGAAATGTTTTTATCAGTTCTAGGAGCTTTCTGGAGGAGTCTTTAGAGTTTTTGAGGTGTTTCGATCATATCATCAGCAAACAGTGACAGTTTGACTTCTTTTTTACCTAATCAGATGCTCTTTATTTCCTTCTCTCATCTGATTGCTCTGGCTAGGTCTTCCAGTTCTATGTTGAAGAGAAGTGAGGAGAATGGGCATCCTTGTCTTGTTCCAGTTCTCAGAGGGAATGCTTTCATCTTTTCCCCATTCAGTATTTTGTTGGCTGTGGGTTTGTCATAGATGACCTTGAAGTTTCTCTAAAAATGAGGAACTCTGTCTCAAGACTGCAGCATTAGCTCCTACCTAACAGTTTGCAGCTTCCCATTCTGCCCTATAGATTTTGGACTTGCCAGTTTCCAAAATTACATGTCAATTCCTTGAAATAAACCTCTTAATACAAACACACGTGGGTATATACATACATGAGTATTTCCTACTGATTTTGTTCCTCTGGGAAACCCTGACGAATATACTAACCTACTTCCTGACACAAGTTGCTCTAGCACACCAAACTGAACATGAAGCGTCTCAAAAGGTCTTGAAATGGTGCTGTTCTGCACCAGAAGATAGGCTTCACTGTTCGAAAATGTCCCTGTCCATCTGGTGATTCTATCGCTACGCCTTTACATAGAGGGGTTGCCAAGCCCTACCTGTAGAATGCTTTGCCCTTCATTAGGTTCCTCCCACCTCTAAAACCCAGAGGTGGTCACTTCCTCCAAGGCAATTAATAACTTACTTTTCGTTTTATCATAGCTCTTTCTATCTGTATCTTACATTTGAAATTCAGATTCCTATGATCTGTTTTTATTTTATTTATTTATTTATTTATTCATTCATTCATTTTTGAGACAGTCTCGCTCTGTTGCCTAGGCTGGAGTGCAGTGGCACAATCTCCGCTCATTGCAATCTCCACCTCCCAGGTTCAAGCCTTCTGATTAGCTGGGGATTATAGGCATCTGCCACCATGCCCAGCTAATTTTTTTATATTTGCGGTAGAGACAGAGTTTCACGTCTTTGACCAGACTGGTCTTGAACTCTGACCTCAAGTGATCCGTCTGCCTCAGCCTCCCAAAGTGCTGGGATTACAGGCGTGAGCCACCAAATCCAGCCCCTATGCTCTGTTTTTGATAGTAAAAGGGAATTTTGGAATTTAGAAACCCATTTTCTCTCCCACCAAAGCCTGACCTTGTAGTATTTTCTTACTAGAGATTCAGAAATCATAATTTGACACTAGCAGTGTCTTTATTGTTCTAGAAGACGTATTTTCTAGTCCTGAAGCGCAGAAGCTTATTGATCCAATAGAAGGGAAATCACATGGTATAACAATTTTAAGTGAATTTAAAAATCTTGACATTAAAAAGTACCAAATTGATTCTGATAGATTGAATTTCCTTATGATCCAGTTGGCCTAACTTCATTCAGTGGCTTATAGTCACCAGTTATGGTAAATTATATTATTTGTTCACCATTCTTTCTTCTCTCTTCAGCCCAGACATATATTTTAGCAGGGACACCTTCCAATGTTACTGGCTTAGTTTGACCAGGTGACTTGCTTTGGTTAATGGAATGTTAAAGAATATAATGTGAATCACGTTCAATCAGAGGCTTTAAATGTTCATGTATGGTTTGGTTTGCCCTCTTGCATTCTTGCATTTTATCCTGAAGAGATACTGTTCCAGGGAACCACAGCCTCTTCAATGCAAGTACCAGAATGAGGAGACATATGAAACAGACCTAAACCCAATCTGTATCCTGGTGCCAAGTCTAGCCAAATCTATCCCAGCCAAATCCAGCTGTGCCATACCCAATTCATGGGCCTGAGAGCAAACAAGTAAGTGTTTGTTTTTATAAGTCAACTGAGATTTGGGAAGTGGTTTTTTTACACAGCATCATTGAAGCAAACAGCTGACTAATACAGCAGTTTTATAGTAAATTAGTCTTGCATGCTCAATATTTTACATGGCTCACAGCAGTTTTAATTCAAATTATATATCTGGTTGTTCAGTTCAACCAAGTATCTGTATGAATTAACAACATAAAATAATTTGTACTATATAGTTTTTTCAACCACACTTGGATGAATACAGTGGAAATCTATCTGTGTCTTAGTCTGTTTCTGCTGTTATAACAAAATATCACAGACTGAGTAATTTATAAACCAAAAAAAATTATTTTTTCACAGTTCTGGAGACTGGCAAGTCCAAGATCAAGGTCCCGACTGATTTAGTGTCTGGTGAAGACACTCTCTGCTTCAAGATGGCACCTCTTACTGCATCTTCACATGGTAGAAGAGGCAATTAAGGGGAACAGGACTGTGTCCTCACATAGCAAAAGAGAAGAAAGGGTCAGGAAGCTCTCCGAAACTTTTTTTAGCCCTCATGACTTGATCACTTTTTCAAAGGCCTCACCTCTTCATATTATGACCTTGGAGTTTAAGTTTCAGCATATAACAGCAATCTGCGTCTTCCCATTAGGTCAGAAATATTACAATTGTTTTCCACCAGCAGGCCAGGAAACTAGCGAGGTCTTCATACATGTAAAGCCTTCTACTTCACGTTGGAGAATAGCCATTCTTGACAGGCTTTGTGTTGGCCAAAAATAACATACTATCCAGTGGGAAGATAAGTACAACTTCCTCATGACCAGCTGTTCACTTATGCAACTGCAGCACAAGCGCAGCCTCCTATCAATGTGATAAAAGAATAAACTAGGGACAAATTTTGGTATTCACATATTACCACAGATGTCTGTCTCTTCTATCTTATGTTGACATCTGTGATGGCCTTTCTGAATAACTCAGGGCATCAGAGGTTTGCTCTCTCCCGCAAGCCAAGATAATGTTGGCAAACACATCTGTATAATGTGTGCACTGGGCACATTTCCTTGTTGAATTATTCAATTAAATCTGATAATGAGAGCACATTGACATAGTTAAACACTCAGGTGAATAAAAGATTCACTTTGAAGTGCAGAAATTTCTGGAGTCATCTGTGTGTTAACAAGTGATGATACTCACTACCACCATCCAGGGAGGGAGAAACTTTAGAAAAGATAAGCTAGAGTTGAGCATGCTGGAGGCTTTTTCTGGCATGAATTCAAGGAGATAAAAGGTGGAGGCATTTCCAGTGTTCATTTGAGCCATCAATCTTTTAAGAAAAAGTGAATTGAATTTTAAGAGACAGAAAAATAAGACTCAGTTCATAGGTGAATCTTATTCCCCTGAACTCTAATGGGACGTAGAAAGATGAACACTAGCATAGGTATCAACACATCTGATATCTATCTTCCCTCTGCAAAGCCCTTCATGCACAAACTTACAAAAACATCAGATTTTCTCATCTCGATTCTCACCCTGTAAAATGGGAGAGTTTGGCTGGTCCCACATAATTAGCATGGTACCTATTACAAAGTTCCCACAGAACTTTTTGCAAATAAAAGGGCCCCATCCATAAATGCAAATTTGGGCAGTAGCTGTTATTTAACTATGATGTGTACATTGTGAAACATCTGCCATTCACGCTGGCTGTCTTTAAAGCAGGGCACCATTACTAACAGTGGTTTGGGACTTGCAAATGCTAGCTTGTGTTTTTATTAGCTTGCTCCGTCTCTCCAACTACTCTGTATGCTTCTTACAAATAAAAAACATTTCTTAGTTCTTTTTAAATCTTCATTACTTAGCATAATACAGAAAGCACAAAGGTCATCAATAATTATAAAATGAAAGTAGTTAATAGCTGACATTTATTGCTCCTATTCCATGTTCCTGACCCTGCATCAGGCATTTTATATACACTGTCTCTAATTAATACAATTGTACAACAACCCCAAAAGAAAATATTATCTCAATTTAACAGATCAAGAAATGGAGGGTTCTAGCTGGTGCTGTAAGGCAAGAAAATAAAACCAAAAGGGATAAGAATTTAAAAGGAAGAGCCAAAATTACCAGTATTTATAGATATTTGGTTTTGTACATTAAAAAATCTAAATAATATACAGTTACAGTATTAGAATTAAAAAGATAGCTGGGCAAGTGTTCAGGATAATAAAAGCAATATACAAAAATCAATTTTATTTCTGGATGACAAAATATAAAGAGCAAAAGTTAGAGAATTTATAATATTAAAAAATATCAAAAAAATAAAAATAAAAAATATCAAGTACCAAGGAAAAGATCTGCCAAAAGACATGCCAGACCTCTACAAAGATAATTATAAAACTTTATAAGAAAAAGACAAAGACCTCAATAAATAATGGATAAATATTCTGTGTTTGTGATTAGAAGACCCAATATTATAAAGAATTACATTCTCTTCACATTGATCTGTAAGTTTAAGGCAATCCTAATCAAAGTCACAGGATTTTTGTTAGAACTTAAAAACCTCTTTCTAAAATGTAAATGGAATGACAAAGGGCAGAGAAGACCTACACCACTACTCTTGAAGAACAAGCTGGGAGACTTGCTGTATTGGATGTCAAGATTTCTATATTGTATTTCTTGACCTATGCAATGACTGCTCAGGTATTTAAAATATACATTAAGATATATATGTCTATATTTCTTCTTTTTTTGGAATAGACAATTTTTGTCATGTTATATTTTTACGATGAAAAGGATATTTGGAAAAAAAAAAAAAAAAGGAAAGAAAATGAGGGTCAGAGAGGCTATGGCTATGAGACTAAGCCGAAACCATACTGGTGGTTAAATAAGCATGATCATACATTTAATAAATAATATATGTTTTAAATACTTATATGTTTGTGGTTAACAGTTTAGAAAAGCAAGAACCAAAATAAAGTATCACTAGTAATTGTTAATTGTTGACATATTTTACTGTCCTCATCACTATTTATTCACTGTTCATGGAACACAGAAATCAGTTCAATCACATAAGAGGCTTGTCTGCCCTAAATCTTTCTTTCCAAATCTTTACATCAGACTTATTAAGGGGAAATTTTTTTATCAAAGTCTTACGCTCACTTGCTGTTGAAATAATGTCTACTCAATCATACCCATATTTGATACACTATTTCCCCTATTCACTCAAAAAGAAAAATGTAAAAACAAAACCAGGGAGAAAATGGGGAGCAAATGAGAAAACAATACCTTTTTGAAACACTAGACCCGTCTAAAAGTAGAAATAAGTGTTTACTTATTCCATTAAGAGGTTAGAAAATGAATCACTTTTTGCTTCAAATTGCGAAACGATGTTACCTCCAAATTTAGATGTTGGGTGTTATTTCTCCACTGACCTCCTCATGATTGAAACCTGATAGTGTGGATGAGTCATTGAGATGAATTTCCTCCTCGTATTATCTCATTCCAGATCGGGAAGGACTATTTAGCTAACCACCTTTTTTTTTTTTTTTGCCTCTGAGGAAATTGGAGCCCAGACAGATGAAGGGACCAGATTGCGGTTGGTCAGCTGGCCAGTATCAGAGCAGCAATTAGAGATCAGGCTTTCTTTCCATTATCCCAACCCCAGATTTCCAAATTGTACTTTTAAAAATCCAGTTTCCTTTCCTAATGTAATAATTAAGAAATATCATATAAGCATAAGGAATACATATTTTTCTTTAGTTATTAATTAGCCAGTGACTTGAAAAGCAAGCCTCTAAAAATATGTAGGAAGTCTATTTAAAAAAGAAAATAACAACTAACTACTCTGCTTATTCACAGCACCAGGAGCTGGTTTATTAAAAAAAAAAAAAAAAAAAAAGAACTCACGTTTAGTGTTTTATTTAGTTTTCAATGCAATCTTGTCAGCTGTTGTTATGAATTTGACTTTATAGATGAGGAAACTTGATCAAAAGACTAAATTATACAACTTTTCGGTGGCAGAGTCAGAACTCAAAAATGCCTTTATAAACTTTACTTTATTGCTTCCTCCATTTCAACAAATTTCCTAATTCTTTTCATGACAGAGCTCCCCAGCTATCCCTCAGTGAGCTCGAGATTCCCACTTCAGGAGTACAGAGTTCTACCCAGAAGGTGGCTGCTTGGACAGTGACTACATTCTCAGCTCCATGCCTATTTGGGTGAAGCCCTGTGATGAATACTCATCAGTGGAATATGAGCAGAAGGGTTATGTATCAGAAGAAGATACGCCTTCTCCATCCTTTCTTTTTCCCTACCCTCAGGCTTGTGTTAGTTTTCAGGATGTCCTTGGGAGGGGTTTGGGCCATAATTTCAAAAGATACAGTCCTGAATACCACAATCCCAAATGTTGAAATCTGGAAAGATCAAAATCCCTAAAGGAAGGTACACATTGAAGATGGCAAAGCCACTGTACCTTTGCCCCTAATTAAGAGTGGGGCAACTGTGCCTTTCATCACTCTGCTGTTAACCAGTGATATACACAATGAACTGTTACATTAGCAAAAACAAATGTTTCTTGTAAAGGCCACTGAAATTGTGGGGTTTATCTGTTACAGCAACTAGCAGTACTCTAACTAAAATGAATGTATTTCATAATGGAGATGAGAATTCAGATTTCTGCTATTCTCTGACAAATCTCCATAACACTTATTTACCAGTCCACTGATTTTAATTGTGCTAAATGGAAATGATCGTGGAGAGTTGCTTTACCAATGACCTCTCTGTCCCTTGCTTTTCCATTGTTTAAGGTGAATGATAATTTCCACCTTATATTTCTATTAGTGGTATCCAAACAAAATCATCATAAACACTCCATTATGGCATAGTTAATTGTAAAATAAATATATATATACACCAAAAAAATTAAAAAAGACTTCCCTCTTTTAAACCTTTCCAAGCAATTCCCATCTTCAAAAGTAATTTGGAGGAACATGCACATCTCTGACTGGGAAGGGAGTGGTGATCTGGAATTAATCAGTGAGGATTTATTGAGTTTCCTAAGTGTATGACTTAGCATGGGTTTCCCTGCTTGTTGGCAACCCTAAAAGCCTTAACCCTGAGATGCTCCCTCAAGAAAACATAGTGCCTGCTTTCTGGGCACCGGTTCCAAAACATGGCCTGAAACACTATGCCAAGAGCTCAAATCTCTTGTATTTCCCACCACACAGAGGGTCTGAGGCCTTCACTCCTCACACTTCCTGGATGTGGTTGCTCCGGAAGTGAGTAGGAGAAAGAATGCTTTTGAGAAAGGTATCTTGAGAATTTATTTTGACAACTCCTCATCCTAGGCTTTGCACTTTCTCTGTCCCTGAAACTTCAAGGTGTTGTTCCTCTTAATATTTCAAGTCTAAACCCTGAGTCCAAGATCTGAAAGGAAAGAAAGTTTTGCGCACAAAGTAGCTCCCACAGCAAATGATGAATGCTCCAAGTGCTTTCTGAGGGGGAAAAAAAAAAAAAAAAACAACGCTGAAACAGAGTTTGGTCACTAGAGTAAATCCCCATAGAAAAAGAAATAAATCTCTGTGACATCTGCTAATGTCTGTCATTTCCTTAAATACCTCTACCTGTCCAGTTTCCATACCACCTCTTTTCCCCTTTCCCCAATGCTTCTTTTGTTCAGTGTTTTTGACCTTCAGGGGATGATTTAGTGAGTAGATGGTACCGGGAAAACCAAGGGTATTGCATCCAGCTGTGTGTACACAGATTGGTGAATTCAAGCCTCTGATCTAGGATCTGAAATAAAAATCAGAATAAGCGAAAAGATGGTTGCTTTTATTCATACCTTATTTATTCATTTGCTCAAGAAGCATTTGCTATTTGCCTGTAGTGTTAGTATCGTTTAAGACAATAGAGAAATACAGATAAAAAGACATCGCCTCTGTTTTTCAGGTGCAAGTTATGTGCTTAAGGGCCCCAAAACTATAAAACCAAACCATGAGAAATTTAGCACTAATAAAATGGAAAACATTCACATGTTGGAACACATGATACATTTGAGTCAGGAAAAGTGTGTTCTTGTTTTATTTATTTTCTTATCTGTGGGAGAATTTCCCTGGGATGAATTATGAGAAATATGACATTGGTATATAACACCTGGCGACAGATCCTCGGGCTGCAGGTTTTGAGTCAGACTCTAAGTATAAGTTCAGATTTGTTCCTCGCAGTTTAAGAGGTGAATGAGGAATACAGGAGAGTGCAGTGGAGATTCACAAAAGTGACAAAGGCCTGGAAAAGAAGGCTCTGATGGAGCCAATGGAAGCAATGAGAGGTCCCGTTATAGCTGAATTTATAATCAGCTCTACCATGGATCAAACCCCAAATAGTCCCAAAGGGACTGTGCAGACTAGACTTCCACATAGAACTTCCACTCTTTGATGGCTATTTTGATGTCAGAATGGGCCTATCCAGAGCTGCCACGTGAGTCACCTTGAACTCTGCCTGCTTCGCATTATTGCCTCTGGATTCTCTTCCCTGGAGGTTCTTCAGGCAGCTGGACTGCATTGTGCCGTGACATGCTTCTCATTTTCCCCACAAACATCCCTGATTGAAGGCAGATGACACACAACCTTTAGCTCACCTTTAGGAATCTGTGCTAAGCCTGGTTTAGCACAGCTAGGTTGTAGCATGGATGTTATTCTTATCTTCCAACCTTATGGGTCATGGGTTATATAGAATTCCATCTGTTCCGCATTGCCAGGAAGACCGGAACCAGACTGAAATGGTGTTTAAGTTAAACATCCAGATAATTAGACCCTGAACCCAACTATTGAGAAAAACCACACCTTTAGAAGTCTTTAAGAACAATATAGACACTCACCTGTCTTAGATGCTCAAATACAATTCCCTATAAAAGAGAATTTCTTGATATTTCCTCCAACACTGTAACTGAATAGCCCAAAAACACAGGTGCTGGCTTTTCTCCTAGTTTTACTTTCTATTTCATCCGTATGTTTGGAGAGTGTAGGAATAGAAGGGAGGTAATTAATCTGCAAATAAACTGTAGCTATCATATAGCTCTTTCATCAGCCTGGAAAATGTCCCAGTAATTTTTAAATCTGATTATCTCTTGCTCCATTTAAACTCATTTCATCAGCTTGATTCTTGTGGCATCCTCTTCAATGTCTTCCATCATCTTCATTACCATTCCCATAATCATCACTAAACTATATTGAGTTCTCACTCTATGACAGATTCCATGCCAAAGACTTTACATATACCATCTCTTATAAACCTCTCAATAACTCTATTAAGTACATACTACTATTGTCCCCATTTCACATGTGAGGAAATAGACTGGAGGAGGTTATGTGACTTATGCACTGGTAATGATTACATCTATTTTGGGGACTACCATAAGGCATCCAATAAGTAACTATTCTTTTGACCTGGGGCCTCATATTTATGGAGTGATTTCTGCATTTCTTAAATTAACTTCAAGAGAATGAAATATGCTGAGCTCTTTATTCTCAAGGTCTCTATGCTACTGATTCCTCTCTGCTGTTGGTCTACTAGTTTAAATATTTCAGTATCTTAATATAGATGTAATTTATGTTATTGTCACCTACTCTTCTCCTCTCTTGTCCTTGCTCTCATCTCTCAGTCTCACCTGTATTCTCACCACCCTCATGTATGAGACGTCTAGGCACCTTTCCTTCCACCTTTCTGCTCCCTCCTACTTACACAAGGTACAAAGCACATGACAAGAGTGCAAAGGAGCCCTGTCTCATATAGGCCTGTATTACAGGGGCTTTTATTTGCAAGAAGTCTCTTTGTGACAAAGAGAGAAACTTTCCTGCTCTCAAAAACTACTGGGCAAGTTTCCAAACTCCCAATGAAGTAATCTATTCCATACAAAAAAAAAGAAAAGAAACACAACTAACTGTCTCGAGCATTTTATGCACCTGACACCATCACATTAGTGGCATCAGATTACATATTCAGTAAAAACTTCTACCATATGCTGTTGTAATTAACCACATGGAAATGTGTAGGCCAGGACCCCTCAGTTACATAGTACAACACAGAGCAGTGAGAACTAAAAAATGCCCTTGGAACAGAATGTTACATCTCATTAGGAAATGAAATTGTGACTTTCCTGGGAGTGACAGCTCTGGCAGGAAGGGATGGAGGTCTGGATTTCTAGTTATCACCAGTATAACTACTTGTTAATCCTCCAGCTCTATGTCAGGTCTTTGATAAATAATCTCTAAGAAAACTTTGAGATGGTTTCACTGAGGCATGGCCTAAGGCAGTACCTATAGACTTTTAATGCCTGATCAACCACGAGCACCCACTTGGGAGCCCAGTATAGGGAATTCACTAGCTCTTAACCCATGCATTGCATTGAGACCAAGGAAGGTCAGTCCAGTTATGCCTATGGTACTTGACCCAAGGCACCTAAAATAACACACAGGAATTCTGCTGCTGAAACTATTCTCCCTGCTTCCAACTTTTCTGAGGACCCTGACACCCTCAAACTCTCTGTATGCTGCCAAGGGCTCCCAGCCCTGTCTTTCTTCCCTGCCCAGAGTTCCAGATCTGGACCTACTTCCCTCTTTCTGCTCCTACCACCTCCACCTGTTGAGAGCCTCATTCCTAACAGGTGCTTCTGATTTAGTTTTGGAATTGTTACTATGTGACTAGGAAAGCAGGAGGTTAACAGGCATTATTTTCTAACAGATCTTTGCTGTCTTCAAGTTTAATTACAATGGGATATATTAACCAATAACTCTGCTGATTGGTATAATATAACAAAGTGAAGAAACAAAACAACAATTGAGAAGCCTTGTCATGGAATCTTGTGTTCTGACTCCTGATCAGTTGAAGGCTGCAGAGCCCTCAAAATATGTATAATTTTAGTACTGCAGCAAATATCTGTTCTGTGGGAGCATGTATACAATCAATGCCAATTGTTAAATTATAAGTTAAGGAATAGGCACTGGTCATGAAGGTGGTATAGAGATGAATGGGCCACTGTCTACAAGTAACACACCCAGAAGCAGAACCAACATCACTCGGGAAGATTAGCATGGAACACACTCTTTTTTCCACTTGTCAGTAAATATTTAAGTATCTGAATATAGATAGAATATATGTTATTGTCACCTACCATTATATACTGTGGCAGAGACAGTGCTATGTGCTCATGAATCCTCATTTCTTTTTCTTCTAGACAAAACTAGACCACATTTTGCAGCTACCCCTGAAGTTAGTAGAAGTCATATGAATGAGTTCTGGCCAAAGGAATGTGAGCAGAAGTGATGCTAAGGCACTTCTTGACCTAGTCCCTAAACCAACCTCCTGTGGGGTCCTCCACGAGCTCTCTCTTTCTCCGCTTACCAGCCTAACGCAGCAAAGGACAAACACTAAACAATAGCAGAGTCATGCTATAAATGGCATCCGAGGCCCTGAATAACTGTGTAGAGAAGAACACACACAACTGCCATTCCTTCCCCTCCTTACCCTTACTGGACTATACTGTGAGCAAGAAAGTAACTCTCCTTGTCTCAAACATACCCCAAATATCAGTGGCTTGTTACAACCATTTTCCTGATTAACAAAATGGACTTCCCTTGTGTTCAGGAAAATTCACTGGGTATCAGTGGGATAATTAGTGCAGCGAGTGCCAGGACACAAATTAAAAAACAAATTATCATGGTGTATGGTTTCTAGGTAGATGCCAATTATATCTTACTTCTGAAGTAGAAAAATTTGAGCTTATTGTTGTTGAGAAATATTTGTTTTTCTTCCCATCTTCCCACGTTCCTTCCTGAATAATAATGCCGACATTCCTTGCGAGGCAGGGTTCTTTCTACCCACCTTTGTGGCCTGATGAGACCCCGTGGCTGTGTGCAGGGCATTCTACAACCACTCAGTGGTTTTCAGCTGAGTGAATTCAAACAAAAGGAATGTGGTGATGCAGGCAGTAATCTCAGCCCCTTGGGTTCCTTGGCCTTTCACGGAGAGCTTACGTCCACAGCAAAAGCACTTAGGATTCAAAACCCCTATAAGTGTACAGTGAGGGAGAGAATGACTTAAAACAGATGAGGGTTTTAAGTTCAGCCTGTGCTCAACAGTTAAATTCAATTTAAAGACTTCCCAAAACCTTTCTGAAATTACAAAAGAGCCATGAGAAATCAGTTTCTTTCTCTTGCGGTTGCAGACTTAATTCTGCAGTTCATGAAGTTATGTCAAAGTGCTTGCGTAACACTACAAGCTGTTGCTGATGGAAATGAGGATGGTTTCTTCTTTGTTGTTAAATAACTAGAGTGATCCCACAAACATTCAGCCTCCACTATTGTGTTAGATGTGTAACCATGATTCCTGCCCCCAGAGAATTCTAAATGTGGTGAAACATCCATTGAAAATGCCTTAGAAAGGAAAATGCTAATGGTAGACCTGGTGCCTCAGGTTAAATTTGAAAAGCCCATCCCTGGAAGGAAGGCTTGAAAGTCTGAAGAAAATATTTGGGTAAGGTTACAGGACTGAGAGAGCTGCTGGTGACTGGAGACACCTACTCTGATCACATTCCCGGCCTCTGCATGGTCAGCACCACAGAAAATCTGCCTGCTCCTAAATTGCTCCTCACAACCCAAATGAAGGTTTAGGATTACAACCTGGGAGACAGCCAGCTCTGACATCCTGAACACCTTTATGCCTACTTGGTGTGCTCTACTATTTTTTCTTTAATACCAAAGAGTCTAAGCTTAGATGTTAGAAATATGGTTCCCATCACATAAGTCATTAGTAATATGACCTTGGGCAAGTCCCTTCTCTAATTTGTATTCTATGAACTGAAGGGTCTATTACATGAAGGCACATAATAAATGTGTTAATTTGAAATCCCCTAACTGCTCCATAATTTGTAACATCATTTAAAATGGAAAAGCTCTGTTAGAATACTGCTCCCCAACCTGGGAGTACATGAAAATTGCTGAAAATGAGTTTTTCTTAGTTGTAATAGGGACAGGAGGCAGGGGAATTCTGGGAAAAAGAGGGTGGGTCCCTGGTGAGGGCCCCACTCTCAAGCCTGGAACTGCAGCTCAAAATGAGAACATGCATTCCTGTTTTCCTGCTCAAATGTTGCCTTTTCCAAAACCACCCATGGGCCACCCGGCCCCAGATCCTGTGCCCATAAAAACTCCAGGCCAACAGAGAGCAGAGTAGAGAAGCAGCAGCTGGATGTCCGTGACTACAGTTGGATGTTGGAGAGAGCAGCTTAATTTCAGAGGGTTGGCTTGATGGTGTTGCTTCGGAGAGGAGTCTGGCAGGGGACAGCCAGACTCTGAGGGAAGATCACTTTCCCACTCCATCCCCTTTTCAGCTCCCCTTACTGCTAACAGCCACTTTCATGGGCAATAAAATCCTCCCTATTCACCACTCTTCAATTCGTTTGTGCAAGCTGATTCTTCCTGGATGCCAAATAAGAGCTCAGGTGCCACAGGTGTGGATGCTAAGGGTTGTCACACAGACCCTCTGCCCATGCTGGTGGAGAGCCACTGCTTACCACAAAAAGGCAGAGGGCCCACTAAGCTGTTTAACATTTAAGCCATTTGTGGACAGAAAAGCTAAAAGAGCACAGTAACATACACCCTCTGGGGCTTCAGGGTTGCAGGCACCCACTAGATGCTGCCACGGGGCCCCACATGGAATTTGCTCCAGCCAGCACCCAAAACTGCTCACTGCAGCTCCTGCACCCACTCACCTGTTCATTCCCTCCCACAAGGGGTGAAGCACAATGGGTCCAAGTGAGTGGAGTTTGCCCCTGCCAATGCTAAAGCAGCCAGCTAGATCCAGCACAAGTCCACTCCAGTTCCCGTGAAGGGGTCAGGGAAATTTCTTGCTTCAGTTGCCTTTTGTTTGTTTGTTAAGATATAACTAACACACAATAAAATGCACAATTCTTTTTTTTTTTTTTTTTAAGAGACAGAGTCTCGCTCTGTTGCCCAGGCTGGAGTGCAGTGGCACGATCTCGGCTCACTGCAAGCTCCTCCTCCCAAGTTCATGCCATTCTCCTGCCTCAGCCTCCTGAGTAGCTGGGACCACAGATGCCCATCACCATGACCGGCTTTTTGTACTTTTAGTAGAGATGGGGTTTCCCCATGTTAGCCAGGATGGTCTCAATCTCCTGACCTTGTGATCTGCCCATCTCAGCCTCCCAAAGTGCTGGGATTACAGGTGTGAGCCACTGCTCCTGGCCTAAAATGCACAATTCTTAAGTGTAGTCAATGTGTTTTGATAAATGTATATACCTGTGGAACTATCACCACACTCTTCTAAACAAAGCATTGCTAAAGAAGTTTCCCTTGTGCACCTTCCTAGTTAATCCCTTCTGACCCACAGTCAAACATCCTTTGACTTCTGTCACTATTTAAGTGGAATTGAAAGTCTGTATTCCTTAGTATCTGGCTTCTTTCAATCATAGTATCTATGAAATTCAGTCATTCCTTTCTTTTTATCATTTAGTAGTATTCTGTTGGATGAATATCTTGCTATAGACAGAATGGTGTCCCCCAAATTTCATATGTTGAAGTCCTATTCCCAATGTGATTGAATTTGGAGATAGGGATTTTAGAAGTTAATTAAGATTTGATGAGGTCACAAAGGTAGGGTCCTAATCCAGTAGAATTTGTGGCCTTAGTAGAATTGAGAGAGATTTTCTCTCTCTCCTCTCCCCACATACATACACCAAGGAAAGGTCATGTGAGGACATAACAGGAGAGTGACCATCTACAAGTCAGAAAGAAAGTCCTCCCCAGGAACTGAATTAGCCAATACTTTGATCTTGGACTTCACAGCCTCCAGAATTGTGAGAAATAAATTTTTGTTGTTTAGGCCACTCAGACTATGGTATTTTCTTATGCCCAAGCTGACTAAGACAATACCACAATCTGTACAATCTGTTTATCCATTCATTTGTTGATGGACATTTCAATTGTTTCTAGTTTTGCCTATGATTACTACAGCTATTAAGAATATTTACATATAGGTTATTGTATAGTCATGTTTTCATTTCTCTTAAATACCTAAGAGTAGAATTGTTGTGTCATGTAGTAAGTATATATGTAACTGTATTTTAAAAGCTGATAATTTTTTAAAGTAGCTGTACCATTTTTTCATTCCAACCGGCAACGTTTGAGAGTCCTAATTGCTCCACATCCTCATCAACATTTGGCATATTACAATCTTTTGTTTCAGCTATTCTGATGGATGTGAAGCATTATTGCATGATGGTTTTAATTTGCATTTCTCTGAGGACCTATTGGTAATGAGCACTTTTTCATATGCACATTGGTCATTTATATATCATTACTTGTGAATTGTCTGTTCAAGTCGTTTGCCAATTTCTCCATTGGGTTCATTGTCTTTTTATTGTAGAATGATATACATTCTGTATGTATTCTGAATACAAGTGCTTTTTTGTTGTTGTTGGTTTTTTTTTTTTTTTTTTTATTTTAAGTTCTAGGGTACATGTGCATAACGTGCAGGTTTGTTACATATGTATACTTGTGCCATGTTGGTATGCTGCACCCATCAACTCGTCAGCACCCATCAATTCATCATTTATATCAGGTATAACTCCCCAATGCAATCCCTCCCCCCTCCCCCCTCCCCATGATAGGCCCCAGTGTGTGATGTTCCCCTTCCAGCAAGTGCTTTTTTAGGTATACGTATTACAAATATTTCCTTCCAGCCAATGGCCTATATATTCATTCCCTTGACTGTGTCTTTTGATAAGCAGTAATTTTGATGAATTTTGATGAAATTTTTATATGAGTCCAATCTATCAGTGTTTTCATTCATGGTTATTCTTTCAGCATACAGTCTAACAAATCTTTACCAACCTCATAGTCACCAAGATATTCTCTTTTTTTTTCTAATAACTTCATAGTTTAGCTTCTATTCTTAAGTCTATGATCCATCTCTAATTAATTTTATGATGATGGAATGCAGAAGATCCATTTTTTCCATGTAATTATCAAAAATGACCATGTAAGGGTCATTTTTTTTCATATAATTATCCAGTTGTTCTAGCACCTTTTATTGAAAAGGCTTTGCTTGCCCCCATTATATTGCCTTACTTTGTTAAAAATCTATTACATGTATAAGTGTAGGCTGATTATTGTACTTTCTATTCTGCCCATTTATCTATTTGTCTGTCCTTACACCAATAACACACAATCCTAATAATAGCAGCTCTGTATAAATCTTAAAATTTGATTCTGTAAGTACTCCAACTTTGTTCTTTTAAAAAAGTTATTTTACTATTGCAATTCCTTTGAATTGTCTCATAAATTTTAGAATTAGCTTGCCAATTTCTACAAAAAAGCCCACTGAGATTTCAAAATGACATCTAATAATGATGCGTCTTTCAACTCAATATACCTTTCTTTCCATTTGGAGAAACTTGCTAAGTCCTCTCAACACTGTTCATTTTTATTACATATATCTTGTATAATTTTTATTAAATTCAATCCTAAATATTTTCTGCTATGATGTTATTATAATTGGCACAGTTTTAAAATTTTATTTTCCAGTTGTTCATTGCTAATTCATAGAAATAAAATTCACTTTTATACATTGACTGCAATCTTGCTAAATCACATATTAGTTCTGGTATGTTTTTTTGTTTGTTTTTTTGTTTTTAATAGACTTTATTTTTAGAGCAGTTTCAGGTTCACAGCAAAACTGATGGAAGATACAGAGATATACCATAGACTGCCTGCCCCAAAACATGCATAGTCTCCCCCATTATCAGTATCTCCCTTCAGAGTGGCACATTTGTTACAATATCAATGAACCTACATTCATACATTATCACTCGGAGCCCACAGATTACATTAGAGCTCACTCCTGGTGCTGTATCAATTCTTGGTAGGTTTGAAACCAATCTACAATGGTGTGTATCTACCATTATAGCATCATATGGAGTAGTTTTATGTCCCTAAGATTCCCCTGTGCACCACGTAATCACCCTTCCCTCCCTACATCCTAACTCCTAGCAATCACTGTTATTTTTATGGTCTCTATAGTTTTGCCTTTTCCAGAATGTCATATAGTTAGATTCACACAGCATGTAGCCTTTTCAGATTGGCTTTTTCATTTGTTAATATGCATTTAAGTTTCTTACACGTATTTTCGTGGTTTTATTGTTTATTTCGTTTTAGCACTGAATAATATTCCATGTCTGTATGTAACACAGTTTTATTTATCCATTCATCTACTTAAGGATTCAACTCAAAGTGAATTAAAGACTTACATCTAAGACCGGAAACCATAAAACTGTTAGAAAAAAATAGCAAAAAGTCTTCTTAACCTTGGCTTTGGCAATACATTTTTTTAATATGACATCATAAGCACAGACATCAAAAGTCAATTTAAACAAGTGGGACTACATCAAACTAAACAGCTTCTGCACAACAAAGGAAACAATCAACAAATGAAAAGGCAACCTATGGAATGCTAGAAAATATTTGTAAACCATATATCTAGTAAAGGTTAATATCCAAAATATATAAGGAACTCACACAACTCAATAGCTAAAATACAAATAACCCAATTTAAAAATAGGTAAAGGACCCAAATAGACATTTTTCCAAATAAGACATCCAAATGACCAACAGGTATATGAAAAGGTGTTCAATATCACTAATCATCAGAGAAATGCAAATCAAAAGCAGTGAGCTATCACCTCATGCCTGTTAGAATAGCTATTATAAAAAAGACAGGAGATACCAAGTGTTAGAGAGGATGTGACACAAAGGTAATCCTTGTATAATATTGGTTGGAATATAAATTGGTACAGCTATTATGTAAGACAGAATGGTGATTCCTCAAAAAATCCAAAATAAAACTGCCATATGATCTAGCAATCCCACTTTGGGGTATATATCCAAAGGAAATTACAAAAGTATCTAAAAGAGATAACTGCATCTCACATTCATTGCAGCACTGTTCGCAATACCCAAGCTATGGAAACAACCTAAGTGTTCATCAATGGATAAATGGACAAAAAAAATTATGGTATATGTGTATATACATATATACACATACACATAATGAAATACCATTCAGCCATAAAAAAGAAGAAAATCTTGTCATTTGTGACAACATGAAAGAACCTGGAGGACATTATGCTAAGTGAAATAAGCCAGACATAGAAAGAGAAGTACTGCATGATCTCACTTATATGTGGAATCTAAAAAAGTCAAACTTGGAGAAGCAGAGAGTAGAATGGTGATTACCATGGGCTGGGGCGTGGGGGAAATGTTGGTCAAAGGGTACAAAGTTTCAGTCACTCAGGATGAATATTTTCTGGAGATTCTAATGTATAGGATAGTGACTACGGTTAATAATACTGTATTGTATATTAGACATTTGCTGGAAGAACAGATCTGGATTGTTCTTACCAAAAAAAAAAAAAAAAAAGGTAACTATGTCAGGTGATTGATATGTTAATTAGCTTGGTTGTGGTCATCATTTCACAATATATATTTGTAACAAAACATCATGTTGTATACCTTAAATATGTACAATTTTTATCTGTCAATTATACCTCAATAAAGCAATGGTAGGGGAAATAATTTACACTTGATTCTTTTTTAGCAGTTTTCATTTCTTTCCTAAAATACCCTACCTGTCAACTTTGATATCTACCCTCTATAAATTATTTTATAAATTTATAATATTTATTTAAATCCTTGTTGATTAATTCTTAAAAACCAGTCATCTCTCTACTTTCATTTATTATGCTCTTTCTTGATTACAGGCCACACTTCCCTGCTTCTTCCCATCTTATAATTACTATTATATTCTGAACATTGTGTAAAATACAACTTTGGAGTCCAAGTATATTATTTTATTTTGTTTATTTTCCTTTCCTCTGTATGGTGGTTATAGTAAGGTATTAATGATTCAAATCTCTTCTAGAGTCAACTTTAGATGGGATTGGGTCATAGCTTTAATCAGATTGATTTCATCTTTGATTAGCATAACCCCTCAAATTGATTTAATGCTATAATTTCCATACAGCTATTTGCGTATTACAATTTCATTGAGAGGCATATAATGACTTGCTCTACAGCCTTGAAAAGCAAATAGTTCCAAAAATTATTCTGATCACAGCTTTTGGTCAGAACAAGAGCAACAACCACAATGTGAACTTGTTGAACATCTACTATGTTATAGCATTAAATTATGTGCTTCGGATATGGACATTCCCTGCCCTCAAGGGCCATTAAAATCTAGCTGGGAAGACAGGGAAGATACCTAAAAATGTAAATAATGTGGCAAAGAAGAATTTTAAAAATATGCCAAATAGGTGGGACCAGCAATAAATGTAGCTTTTAAAAAAAGCAGTCACAGAAGGCTCTGGTGATTAGAAGACTTCATATGGGAGATGAGACTTAAGAAAATGTAATGTAAATTAGGTTCAGGGAGGCCTTTTTGAAAAAGGGAATGTCATGAACATAACATGGTACATGTTTGAGAAGAGAAGGCTAGAAGATTACAAAGATTAAGAGATGTTATATTTTGGAGGGTCTAGGAATTTGGCTTTCCATAGGTATTAATGCAAATCCAAAATCATAGTATCAATGTGGTAGCCATGGAATCAGAGCCAGACTATGAAAACATTGATTTTACAGTAACCTGTGAATAGTGACAATGTTTATTTGCCCTCAGACCCATTTTTTTTTTTTTTTTTTTTTTTTTTTGCCCTCCCCCTGTTCCGTATCATAGTGGGGCTAACCTCACTGAATCTAATTTTTTGTTCTCCCCCATTCTGTATTTTGGTGGGGCTAACCCCACTGGATCTACATAGCTATTGGATCTATTTGACCTGTAAGATTGAGGAGTGGGAATGTGGATTAAGATGGCAGATAGCAGGCAGGACTACCTTGCAGCTCCCATTTGGATGGACAAAGCAGTGTGTGGAGACTCACATTGTGATTTTTTGCTCCAAGAACTACCACAGGAACATACCAGGAAACCCAAGAGAACCCATAGACCTTTTGAAGGAACTGTGATCACCACTGCAGGCTCCCCGAGATGCTGAAAAAACTGAGTCTGCTTGCTTTCTCAATGGGGAAGCATCTGGTTTGGGGCAAGTTTTCAGCCCCGGTCACCAGTTGTCTGGAAATAGACTCAGTGCTATTGGGGGGACAGTGGGAGTGAGGCTGGCCTTTAGGACTGTGGGCTACATGGGAGTGGGGTGAGCCTGTGACTGCCAGCTTTCCCTCACTTCCTTGGTGATCTATATGACTCGGCAGAGACAGCCATAATCTCCCTAGGAATGGCACTCCACTGGACTGGGAACTACACCCCCATCCCCCACAGCAGCTGCAGCAAGCTCTGCCCAAGGAGAGGCTGAGCTCAGACACCCCTATCCCTGCCCCAACCTGGTGGTCTTTCTCTACCCACCCTGGTAGCCAAAGGCAAAGGTCATAATCTCTTCGGAGCTCTGTGGCCCTATCCACTGCCTTCGAAACCTGAATACTTAACCAAGTGTGCCTAGGGCAAGTTTGAATCCTCCTTATAGGACTGGAGCTGATGCACTCTTGAAAGTGCCATCTCCTGGCTGGAGGTCAATCAACATAAAACCAGTGCACTAAACAAAAACACAACCAAGGAACCTCACCAGAGTCCACTTCACTCCCCTGCTATCTCCGCTGGAGCAAGTGCTGGTATCCATGGCTGCAAGACCTGAAGACAGATCACATCACAGGACTCTTTGCAGACACTCCCCAGTACCAGCTCAGAGCCCAGTAGCTCCTCTGGGTGGCTAAACTCAGAAGAGAAAAAACAATTAACTACAATATGGCTCACAGGAAGCCTCATTTGTAAGTGAAAAGGGAGAACACCATATCAAGGGAGCACCCTGTGGGACAAAAGAATCTGATCAGCAGCCCTTGAATCCCAGATTGCCCCTCTGATATAGTCTGCCCAAATGAGAAGGAACCAGGAAAACAATTCTGGTAATATGATAAAACAAGGTTCTTTAACACCCCCAAAAGATCACACCAGCTAACCAGCAATGGATCCAAACCTAGATGAAATCTCTGAATTGCCGGAAAAAGAATTCAGAAGGGTGATTACTAAGCTAATCAAGAAGGCACCAGAGAAATATGAAGTCCAACTTAAATAAATCAAAAACATGCTACAGGGTATAAAAGGAAAATTCTTCTGTGAAATAGATAGCATAAATAAAAAACAATCACAACTTCTGGAAATCAAGGACACACTTAGAGAAATGCAAAATGCACTGGGAACCCTCAGCAATAGAATTTAACAAGCAGAAGAAATAACTTCAGAGCTTGAATGCAATGCTTTTGAATTAACCCAATCTGCCCAAGAAAAAGGAAAAAGAATTTTAAAAAAAGAACAAAGCCTCCTAGAAGTTTGAGACTATGTTATACATGCAAACCTGAAGAAGAGAAATTTAAAGTTTGGAAAACATATTTGAGGGAATGGTCGAGGAAAACTTCCTAGTCTTGCTAGATATCTAGACATCCAAATATAAGAACCTGAAAGAATACCTGGGAAATTCATCGCAAAAGGATCATCACCTGGGCACATAGTAATCAGGTTATCTAAAGTTAAGACAAAGGGACGAATCTTAAGAACTGTGAGCAAAAGCGTCAGGCAACCTATAAAGGAAAACCTATCAGATTAACAGCAGATTTCTTTTTTTTTCTTTTTTATTATACTTTAAGTTCTAGGGTACATGTGCACAACGTGCAGGTTTTTTACATATGTACACATGTGCCATGTTGGTGTGCTGTACCCATTAACTCGTCATTTACATTAGGTATATCTCCTTAATGCTATCCCTACCCCCTACCCCCTCCCCACAATAGGACCCAGTGTGTGACGCTCCCCTTCCTGTGTCCAAGTGATCTCATTGTTCAATTCCCACCTATGACTGAGAACATGCGGTATTTGGTTTTCTGTTCTTGGAATAGTTTGCTGAGAATGATGGTTTCTAGCTGCATCCATGTCCCTACAAAGGACATGAACTCATCCTTTTTTATGGTTGCATAGTATTCCATGGTGTATATGTGCCACATTTTCTTAATCCACTCTGTCACTGATGGACATTTGGGTTGATTCCAAGTCTTTGCTATTGTGAATAGTGCTGCAATAAACATACGTGTGCCTGTGTCTTTATAGCAGCATGACTTATAATCCTTTGAGTATATCCCCAGTAGTAATGGGATGGCTGGGTCAAATGGTATTTCTAGTTCTAGATCCTTGAGGAATTGCCACACTGTTTTCCACAATGGCTAAATGAGTTTACAATCCCACCAACAGTGTAAAATTGTTCCTATTTCTCCACATCCTCTCCAGCACCTGTTGTTTCCTGATTTTTTTAATGATTGCCATTCTAACTGGTGTGAGATTTGATTTGCATTTCTCTAATGGCCAGTGATGATGAGCATTTTTTCATGTGTCTGTTGGCTGTATGAATGTCTTCTTTTGAGAAATGTCTATTCATATCTTTTGCCCACTTTTTGATGGGGTTGTTTGTTTTTTTCTTGTAAATTTGATTGAGTTCTTTATAGGTTCTGGATATTAGCCCTTTGTCAGATGAGTAGATTGCAAAAATTTTCTCCTATTCTGTAGGTTGCCTGTTCACTCTGATGGTAGTTTCTTTTGCTGTGCAGAAGCTCTTTAGTTTAATTAGATCCCATTGGTCAATTTTGGCTTTTGTTGCCGTTGCTTTTGGTGTTTTAGACGTGAAGTCCTTGCCCATGCCTATGTCCTGAATGGTATTACCTAGGTTTTCTTCTAGGGCTTTTATGGTTTTAGGTCTAACATTTAAGTCTCTAATCCATCTTGAATTAATTTTCATATAAGGAGTAAGGAAAGGATCCAGTTTCAGCTTTCTACTTATGGTTAGCCAATTTTCCCAGCATCATTTATTAAATAGGGAATCCTTTCCCCATTTCTTGTTTTTGTCAGGTTTGTCAAAGATCAGATGGCTGTAGATGTGTGGTATTATTTCTGAGGGCTCTATTCTGTTCCATTGGTCTATATCTCTGTTTTGGTACCAGTACCATGCTTAACAGCAGATTTCCAAGCAGAAACCCTACAAGCTAGAAGGGACTGGGGTCCTATTTTTAGCCTCCTTAAACAAAACATTTATCAGGTGAGAACTTTGTATCCAATGAAACTGAGTCTCATAAATGAGGAAAGATACAGTCTTTTCCAGACAAACAAATGCTGAGAGAATTCACCATTACCAAACTAGCAATACAAGAACTGCTAAAAGGAGCTCTAAATCTTGAAACAAATCCTCAAAGTACAACAAAATAGAACTTCCTTAAAGCATAAATCTTACAGGATTTATATAACAATAACAATGAAAACAACACACAAGATATCCAGGCAACAAATAGCACGATGAATAGAATAATACCTCACATCTCAATACTAATATTGAATGTAAATGGCCTAAATGCTCCACTTAAAATATTCAAAATGGCAGAATGGATAAGGATTTACCAACCAGGTTTCTGCTATCTTCAGGAGACTCACCTAACACATAAGGACTCATATAAATTTAAGGTAAAGTGGTGGAAAAATATATTCCATGGAAATGGACACCAAAAGCAAGCAGGAGTAGCTATGCTTATATCAGACAAAACAATTTTTAAAGCAACAGCTGTTAAAAAAGACAAAAAGGGACATTATATAATGATAAAAGGACTAGTCCAACAGGAAAACACCATAATTCTAAATATATATACACCTAACACTGGACCTTCCAAAGTTATAAAACAATTACAACTAGACCTAAGAAATGAGATAGACAGCAACACAATAATAGTGGGGGACTTCAATACTCCACTGAGAGCACTAGATGGGTCATCAAGACAGAAAGTCAACAAAGAAACAATGGATTTAAACTATACCCTACAACAAATGGGCTTAACAGATATTTACAGAACATTCTACCCATCATCTGCAGAATATACATTCCATTCATCAGCACATGGAACATTCTCCAAGATAGACCATATGATAGGCCACAAAATAAGTCTCAGTAAATTTAAGAAAATCGAAATTATATGAAGTCCTCTGTCTGACCACAGTGGAATAAAATTGGAAATCAACTCCATAAGGAACCCTCAAAACCACGCAAATACATGGAAATTAAATAACCTGCTCCTGAACGATCATTGGGTCAACAAGGAAATCAAGATGGAAATTTAAAAATTCTTTGAACTGGCCAGGCGCGGTGTCTCAAGCCTGTAATCCCAGCACTTTGGGAGGCCGAGACAGGTGGATCACAAGGTCAGGAGATCGAGACCATCCTGGCTAACCCGGTGAAACCCCGTCTCTACTAAAAAATACAAAAAACTAGCAGGGCGAGGTGGCAGGCGCCTGTAATCCCAGCTACTCGGGAGGCTGAGCCAGGAGAATGGCGTAAACCCGGGACGAGGAGCTTGCAGTGAGCAGAGATCTGGCCACTGCACTCCAGCCTGGGCGACAGAGCGAGACTCCGTCTCAAAAAAAAAATTCTTTGAACTGAACAAGAATAGTGACACAACCTATCAAGACCTCTGGGATATAGCAAAAGTGGTGCTAAGAGGAAGGTTAAATATAATTAAATACCTACATCAAAAAGTTTGACAGAAAACAAATAGACACTGTAAGGTCATACCTCATGGAACTGTTGAAACAGGAACAATCCAAACCCAAACCCAGCAGAAAAAAAGAAACAATGAAGATCAAAGCAGAACAAAATGAAATTGAAACAAAAAAATACAAAAGATAAATGAAACAAAAAGTTGGTTCTTTGAAAAGATAAATAAAATTGATAGACCATTAGTGAGATTAATCAAGCAAAGAGGGAAGATGCAAAAGCTCAAATACAAATGATACAGGAAACATTACAATGAATACCACAGAAATACAAAAGATCATTCAAGGCTACTACAAACACCTTTATGTGCATAAACTAAAAAACCTAGAGGAGATGGATAAATTCCTGGAAATATACTACCCTCCTAGATTAAACCAAGAAGATTAGAATCTCTGAACAGACCAATAACAAGCAGCAAGATTGAAATGGTAATTTAAAAAGTGTCAAGAAAAAAAGTTCAGAACCAGACAGATTCACAAGATAGAGAAAGAGGGAACCCTCCCTAAATCATTCTATGAAGCCAATATCACCCTAATACCAAAACGAGGGAAGGACATAACAAGAACAACAACAAAACTACAGACCAATATTCCTAATGAACATAGATGCAAAAATCCTCAAAAAATACTAGCAAATAATGTATCAAAAAGATAATCCACCATGATCAAGTGGATTTCATACCAGGGAGGCAGAAAGGGTTTAGCATCTGCAAATCAATAAACCACATAAACAGAATTGACAGCACTAGATGGGTCATCTTGTGTATATGTGATACACCACATAAACAGAATTCAAAACAAAAATCACACAATCATCTCAATAGATGCAGAAAAGACATTTGACAAAATCCAGCATTCCTTTTTAATTAAAATCCTCAGCAAAATTGTCATAGAAGGGATATATCTTAAGGTAATAAAAGCCATCTATGACAAACACAGAGCCAACATTATACTGAATGGGAAAAAGTTGAAAGCGTTCCCCCTGAGAACTGGAACAAGACAGGGATGCCCACTTTGATCACTTCTATTTAACATAGTACCAGAAGTCCTAGGGAGAGCAATCAGGCAAGAGAAAGAAATAAAGGGCATCCAAATTGGTAAAGAGGAAGTCAAACTGTTGCTGTTTGCTGAGGGTTTGATCATATACCTAGAAAACCCTAAAGACTCATCCAAAAAGCTCCTAGAACTGGTAAATGAATTCAGCAAAGTTTCAAGATACAAAATTGGTGTACACCAAACAGCAGCACTGCTATACACTAACAGTGACCAAGCTGAGAATCAAATCCAGAACTCAACCCATTTCACAATAGCTCCAAGAAAATAAAATACTTAGAAATATACCTAACCAAGGACGTGAAAGACCTCTCTAAGGAAAACTATAAAAGACTGCTGAAAGAAATCATAGACAACACAAACAAATGGAAACACATCTCATGCCCATGGATGGGTAGAATCAATATTGTGAAAATGGCCATAACTTCAAAAACAATCTTGCAATTTTCATCAAAATACCACCATCATTTTTCACAGAACTAGAAAGAACAATCCTAAAATTCATATGGAACTGAAGAAGAGCCCACATAGCTAAAGCAAGACTAAGTAAAAAGAACAAATCTGGAGGCATCACATTATCCAGCTTCAAACTATATTCTAAGGCCCTAGTCACCAAAACAGCATGGTACTGGCATAAAAACAGGCACATAGATCAATGGAACAAAATAGAGGATCCAGAAATAAAGCCAAATCACTTACAGCCAACTGATCTTTGACAAAGCCAATAAAAACATAAAGTGGGGAAAGGACACCCTACTTAACAAATGATGTTGGGGTAATTGACAAACCATATGTAGAAGAATGAAACTGGATCCTCATTTCTTGCCTTATATAAAAATCAACTCAAGATGGATCAAAGACTTAAACCTAAGACCTGAAGCCATAAAGATTCTAGAAGGCAACAACGGAGAAACCCTTCTAGACACTGGCTTAGACAAAGACTTCATGACCAAGAACTCAAAGGCAAACACAACAAAAACAAAGATAAATATACAGGACTTAATTAAACTAAAAATCTTCTGTACAGTAAAGAAATATCAGCAAACAGACAATTCATAGAGTTGGAGAAAATCTTTATAATCTGTACATCCAACAAAGGATTAATATCCAGAATCTACAAAGAACTCAAACAAATCAGAAAGAAAAAACAAACAATCCTAATCCAAAAGTGGGCTAAGGACATGAATAGATAATTCTCAAAAGAAGATATACAAATGGCCAACAAGCATATTGAAAAATGTTCAACATCACTATGATCATGGAAATGCAAATCAAAACCACAATGTGATACCACATTGCTTCTGCAAATATGGCCATAATTAAAATATCAAAAAATAATAGATGTTGGTGGGGAACATTTTTACACTGTTGGTGGGAACATAAACTAGTATAACCACTATGGAAAACAGTGTGGAGATTCCTTAAAGAACTAAAAGTAGATCTACCATTTGATCAAGGAATCCCACTACTGGGTATCTACCCAAAGGAAAAGAAGTTATTATACGAAAAAGATACTTGCACTCACATGTTTATAGCAGCACAATTCACAATTGCAAAAATATGGAACCAGCCCAAATGCCCATCAATCAATGGGTGGAGAAAGAAAGAAGAAAGAAGAAAGGAAAGGAAAGGAAAGGAAAGGAAAGGAAAGGAAAGGAAAGGAAAGGAAAGGAAAGGAAAGGAAAGAGGGAGAGAGGGAGGAAGGAAGGAAGGAAGGAAGGAAGGAAGGGAAAGAAAATGTGGTATATAAAAAGCCATAAAAAGGAATGAAGTAATGGCATTTGCAGCAACCTGGATGGAATTGGAGACTTTTATTCTTTTTTATTTTTTATTTTTTATTTTTCTGAGATGGAGTCTTGCTTTGTCACCAAGGCTGGAGTGCAATGGCATGATCTCAGCTCACTGCAAACTCCGCCTCCTGCATTGGAGCAATTCTCCTGCCTCAGCCTCCTGAGTAGCTGGGATTACAGGTGTGTGTCACCACGCCTGGCTGATTTTTGTATTTTTAGTAGAGATGAGGTTTCACCATGTTGGTTAGGCTAGTCTCGAACTCTTGACCTCATGATCTGCCCGCCTCGGCCTCCCAAAGTGCTAGGATTACAGGCATGAGCCACCACACCCGCCTGGAGGCTATTATTTTAAGTAAAGTAACTCAGGAATGCAAAACCAAACATTGCATGTTCTCACTGATATGTGGGAGCTAAGCTATGAGGATGCAAAGGCATAAGAATGATACACTGGACTTTGGGGACTTGGGGGAAAGGGTTAGGGCTGGCAAGGTATAAAAGACTACACACTGGGTACCGTGTACACTGATAGGTGATGGGTGCACCAAAATCTTAGAAATCACCACTAAAGAACTTACCCATGTAACCAAACACCACCTGTTCCCCAAAAACCTATTGAAATAAACAAATTAAAAAAAAAAAAAGATTGAGGAGTGAGTGGAAAGAAGCCAGGGTATATCTCCCCCTCCTTGTTTGCCTTGGATTTCTACAGCAACAGCTAAATCACTTTCTTGGCATGTCTTCCTAGCTACTCCTTGGTGGCCCTGGCCCCTGAGTTCGGGTAACACTGCCCTTCCATTCTTCCCTCGGTTAAGGAGCTTAGCAGCTTCTTGGTATCACTAATCACTGGGTTACCTCATCAAGCCCTAGTAAAATCCTCATCCTCTTCCATGGCTGCTGTAATGAAGCACCTGCATTAAGTTCCTTCTGCTTTAAATAGCCACAGTGATTTCTAGCATTCTAATTGGATCTGGTTATATCTGGGGATATGATTGTAAGTGATTTCCACTTTTAGGTATCAACATTTTATTTTTGTGTTTTGAAATTTTTATGACAGATATTAATTTTGCAATCCTAATAAAGCCAATTTTAAAATAAAAATTAACATGAATGAGGTGTATTGGTGGATTAAATCTAGGAGATAGTTCATGCAAATTATATAAGGCCTAAGTATGGGTAGCTCTGTGAACTGCAGTAATAGAAATCAAAGGGAAATAAAATACTGACTCAATACACCAAGAATAGAGGCAGCCACTAAAGCAGTGATTCCAAATCAAGGGAGAATATCAGAATCACCTGGGGAGCTTTATAAAAATACATGTTTGGGTCTCACCCCAGACCAATTGAATCAAAATATTAGATGATGGGTTCAGGCATGACTATTTGGAAATGACTTCCTGAGTTGTTTGCATAAACTCCATCCTTATCCTTTGCTCTCCCATCACCACTGAGAACCTTTCGCCATGAGGGAGCCACAAGGGAAAAGAACAGGCTCACTAGGAGAGAGGCAGTGGAAGCAGCAGAAGTAAAAGGATGAGGAGTGAGAGGGGGAAAAAAAAAACAACAAAAAAAAACCTTTACAAAGGAAAATAACATCCTACAAATTTATGTCTAGAAATTAACATTGAGTAGAAAGATTTTATACAAATGATTCATGTTTGCCTAACATATTAGCTCTAAAAAGCACATTTCTCAAATATATTAAGATAGGGGAGGCTTGTTTGAAGATAGTTTTAAAGACAAAGATTTTGCTTTTTAAAAATACCAAATAAAAGAAAGGGACCCCATTTGGAGCAATGTGATTTTTCTTTTCCTTTTTTTTTTTAAAAAAATTTTACTTTAAAAATTTATTTTACTTTACTTTATTTTACTTTAAAAATTTATTTTAAAACTGGGATACATGTGCTGAATGTGCAGGTTTGTCACATAGGTATACATGTGCCATGGTGGTTGGAGCAATGTGATTTTTCTAAACCCCAAAACTATAAAGAAGATGCAATAAACAATAGCATTTTAAATGCCAAATTAGAGTGAATAAATAAATGACCTTCCCTCGGGAAAGTAGGTTCCCTTGATATTTTAGCAAATAGAGTTGTAACTGACAGATTCCCTTATTCATGGAAAATGAAGGTTCATTAATATTGAACTTGTCAGTTATCTACATGAGTAATGTAGATTTTTGTGAAAGGGGAGATGCACTTATAGTACTTTCCTCTTTGTATGGTACCCGTACCTGATAAATCAGCATAAGCATACCCTGAGAATGATGCTGTATGGCAGACACAACTGAATGTGTGTTCTGAGTGCCAAACTAAGGAATCTGGGAGTAGCCAACCTGGAGATTCATTCCTTACCTATGAGAAACAGCTGAACACCGGGCATGAAGGTTGCCAGATGGAGGTTTCTAGGGGGAGGGTGCTAAGTGAATCGCTATATAAACTGCATGCTTTTCACAAGAGGTTGCGGTTCTCCTGCCCAGCCTGCTGCTATTGGTCTGTACAGTTCTCCTATCCAGTCCACTGCCACTGGACCATCCCTGTATGTAAGTTTCCCTCAATAAACCCCATGTCTTGTTTACTGGTTCTGGGTCTCTTCTTTGGCCTCTTGAACCTGGCACCTTCCCTATTGAATTTAATAGGGGTCTGGCATGACACTCTTCATTAAAACATATGAATAGCAAGAAAAAAATCAACTTAGTCTTGAATTCTACAAACCTAAAAATTATCTTCTATTATCAGAACACTGGAGAAGTTTAATAAGCATTTTATGAAAAGCAAATTTAACAAAAACAAATTTAACAAGCATGCCCAAGGTTTAATTGATGGAAAAATTTTTATTATATTTAATAATATACTCCCATCTCCATCCACAGACCTAATTTAAAAAACATGAGAATCTCTAAGCCAGACAAAGAACCAATCTAATGAGTAGGTATTCTCCACAGGGACTGACGCAAGGTTGAGCAAACTTTTAAGAAATACACACTATGGCTCTCAAGATCTGGCCTTTCACCCCACCAGGGTCATTGAGAGGAATGACTCCTCTCCCCAGTTAAACATGCATGCAGATTCCAGCCCTCTAGTCTCTATATACAACAGATACCTTATGCACATGCCATGCCAGTGTGGGTTACGAGGACGCTCCTATTGTGAAAGGCTAGAAATGGAGCTGGCAGGTGACAAAACAGTAGTGGGAGAGACAGATTTGGGCCCATAGGGCTCTGCAGTGCCTGGGAAAGGTAAGAATGAAAAAAAACAAAGGAGACTTAAGTTAATCTAGGGCAGTGGCTCCCAAACTTTTTCAGGTGCCAAAAATGCCTATTGGTCTGTTAAATTCTAACACATAAATTAGCATCTGTTTTAGTAGGAGAAAATATGACTTACATAGATATACATTTTGTGTACATATAAATATACCTGTGTATAAGTACATATACACAACGCAAAATTATTGCCACATGTCTACCAAAACAAGCTGCAAGCTAAATGCAAGGAGCTGCTCCTCAGTTTTCCTATTAACATTTCTCAGCTTGTTCATTTCATCATCTGCTTGTATTCACAACCAGGCAAGTGGTTACAATTTCCAATGGCTTGAGAAATAATTTATGGGAGAAAAACATAAAATCAAGGAGATCATTCATTAACTTACATTTTCCTGAAAGTTGGAAAAAGACTATGATTGTCTTTTAGAGGAAATTAGCTTGGTCCATCCTAAGAAACACTCATAATTGTTAAGACTCTTAGACTGTAAATAACTAAAGGGAAGAAAGATTTTTGCTATTTAAAAATATCAAATGAAAGAGAGGCTTCATTTGGAGCAATGCGATTTTCTAAATCACAAAAACTATGAGGAAGTTGCAATAAACAACAGCAAACAGTTTTAGCTAATACATAGCTAAACAAAAAAGGAAGAAATTTTAACATAACAGTATCTCTTAGCATCCGTAGGCGGAGATGAAATAAAGATTCACAAAGTATTTTGAACAAAAAAACTGTAAGGCCAGAAGTATTCTTTATCTTATCTGTTTTCCTCTGCATGTCTGATACCCACCCCCACTTCTTCTCCCTCTCCCTCCCCTTTTCTAAATTAGTTATTTCTGCTTCTCCATCCATAAGGCAGTTATATGTGGTTAACTTTACATCTCTCAGGGTTACTAGATAGATTCTATTGTTTGCTGCAATGGAAATATATGCCTAGTTCACTACATTCAAACTGTAATCATTTCTGAACTCTTTACTTTGGGACTGCCTTCCATTGTATCCTTAAGAAACAATAGAGAGTGAACATTATCTATTTAATGACGATCAAATCCTTAATCCTTTGTGCAAAGAACTTTTACTTAAAAATGCTTCAGCTATGCGTGTTTTAGCTTATGAAAGTGGCAACAGGAACAGGTTAAGGTCCTGTTCTTATCCATCTGTTAGAAAGTTACTGCTCAGATGCAGAATTCAGCTCTGCAAGCAACTAGAATTCCAGATTGCCTTATAGGGTACCTGAGGGAAACTGCTGCCCTCCCCACAGTGATGGTAAATACACAGAACAGCAGCTCATTGCCCCCAGCATGCCCTAATACAGGACTCCACACATTTGGACTTTCCTGTCAACAGGCAAAGAGCCACTATGTCCTCAGGACAGGACTAAGAAGGGAGGGTGAGTGATGTCTAACGCCTGGAGGAGAAAACCAGGCAGCCTCAGAACTGGCTCAGCCTGTGCAGCCGGGCACAGAGGATTACACTGCTTCTGGGGCTTCAGAATTGTCCATATTTACAAAGAATTTGAAGTGAAAGAGTGACCTGATGTTGAACACTATAATCCATGCAGTTGGCACTGTCACATCTAACTTACCTGTGCGTGCTGAGCTGCTTAAGCAGATTAGGCAGCTGCCATGTACCACAGATGAGGAAGAGTCTAGCCATCTGTGAGACACATGATTTTTCAGTGCTTCTAAAGGGGATCACCATGATTTGCTGGAGGTTTATTTTGACTGGAGGAGAAGGTGGTAAAAAGATGACTGCAGTGTGACAATTAACAAATGGCAATTCTGAGCAGAGGAGAAATAACTCAAATTATACTTAAGGCATAAGTCAGATGACTAGATTAGGTGGTCAACGGAGCAGATACCTTTAGGTAGAAGCAAAAAATTCTAGATGTTCTTGCTCCCGTGTCTACATGCCCCATGATACAGATGTGTTAAACACAGATACTTGACTGGTGTCACACAGCCCCATGGCTCTTGTCATGCCCCTTAAATGCCCCATGTTACATGGACCATTTTGAGTTTTCCCTCTTGGATGCCAGTGAGTCAGGATCCAGATTCCATTTCTAACTGAAGAACCTCTGCACATCAGCCTTATGCCCATGCAGAGAGAAGTATCATGTAACAGGCAAGAGAATCCCACCTGTCTAAGAACATTTTCACGTTAGCCTGCCATATGCCTGAAGTTCCTGCATGTCTTTCTTCCTTTGCAGTAAAGCCTCTTAAACTACCTGTCCTTTCCATTCCCACTGTCCTCACCCCCATCCCCATTTGCCTTGGCTTTTGCAACCACTTCTCAACTAAAGTCTCTGCTTCCAGTCTTTCCCACATAAGGAATCCATCCCATGACATGCTCCCAGAGGTACCTCTCCAAACATATTTCTGACATGTAACACCCCTACTCAAGAACCATCACCTCCCTGTGGCCTGTGAAGTGCCAGGCTGAGCTCAAAATCCTCTGCCTAGTATTCAAGGCCGCTGTCAATGTGAAAATAATTTAAACTTACAATATTTTCTCTCATTGCTCCCCTGTGCTTACATGTACATTCCAAACAAAGTGTACTATCCTGTTTCTGGGATACATTATACACCATTTATTCTGCATATCTTTGTTTCTGTTGTTTCTGAGGCCTGGAATTCTATTCTTCCAAACTTCTCCTCACCCTTTCTTACCCTCAAACTTCTCTGCCTGTTAAACACCCATTTATTCTTTAAGGCCAATCTCAAATGCCACTTCCTGAGGGCCAGTAATATGATAATGTATGTTGTATCCTTTGTAAATTATTAAAAATGTGATAGATACAAGGATGCAAAAAGTTATTTGCAAACACTTTAGTCTGGGAAGTTGTATTAGTTTGCTGAGGCTGACTTAACAAAGTACTACAAAGTGAGTGGCTAAGATAACAAATAGTTATTGTCTCACAATTCTGGAAGCTAGAAGTCTGAGATCAAGGTGTTGGCGGGGCCACACTGCCTCTGAAGGAGTTAAGGAAGATCTGTTCCAGGCCTATTGCCTGGCTTCTTGTAAGTCCCTGACTTGTGACAACGTAACTCCAATCTTCACACGACATTCTCTCCACGTGTATGTCTGCCTATGTCCAAATTTTCTCCTTTTTTAAAAGACATCAGGCGTATTGGATTAGGTCCCTCCCTAATTGACCCCATTTTAAATACTACAGTTTTTACAATAGTACCTATCTATGGCTATGAGTGAAAAATGGTATTCGTACTCTAAGTCTATGTGATTACCTCTCTAATGACCCTATCCCCAAATAAGGTCATATGTGGAGTTGCTTGGTGCTAGAATTCCAATATATTTTTGTGGAGAGACACAATTAAACACATAACAAAACTTAATGAATGATGCAACTTTATTATTTTGGCTGAAAGAAAGATCCTTGGTAGTATGAGGCCATCCTTTTACCACCAAAACCAAAGAGCTATAAAATACAGGTAGAAGTCTCTATTGACCCAACAGTCAGAAGTACTAGGAACTTCCTGCTTCATAGCACCTGCAGCTCAATCAATATGCTTGCCAAGTCTAGAGATACAAAGAATTACTTTGCTTGTGCACTTGCAGATTCAAGAAGACAAATTCAACATTCTGTGATAGAAAAGAACACTATAAGAGAACAAGCCATCGAAAAGCTATTATAAGGAAGACCAAGAAAGTCTATAGCATCTTCTGACACCGGACTTTGATTAAACTTAATGACACTCAAAAAATGGTATCACATTCAGGTGGCCCAGGGTGATAGGTCTCAACCTGGTTGCACATTAGAATCAAATACAGATAGTTTTCCCTCTACCTGCCCCAAATGTTGATTTAATTAGTCTGGGATGGAGCCAAATTTTCAATGAAGTCATGGAAGAGAACCACTGATCTAAGTAAGACAGATCTATAGATGCTCTGTATGCTATAGTAAGACAGTTCTGAATACTGCAGTATTACAATAGTAATAGTACCTATCTATCACTATGAGTGAAAAATATAATTTGTACTCTAAGTCTGTACTATTATACAGAATATCTGAGACTGGTAATTTATAATAAACATAAATTTATTTCTCAAAGTTCTGGAGGTTGGGAACATCATGATCAAGGCACCAGCAGGTTTATTATATGGTGAGGTTCTAGTCTCTGCTTCCAGGATTATACCTTGATCATTCATCCTCCAGAGGGGAGGAATGCTGTGTCTTCATGTGGTAGAAAGTAGAAGGGCAAAAAGGGATAAACTCCCTCCACCAAGTCTTTTTATAAGAGCATCTAATCCCACTCATGAAGGCAGAGCCCTCATGAGTCAGTCACCTCCCACAGGTAATACCTCCCAGCACTGTTGCATTAGGGATTAAGTTTCAACATGAATTTTGGAGAGAATGAGAATATTTAATTCATATCATTGTATCACTCACTGCCTAAAATTTATGTCCTTACATACAAAATACATTCATTCCATCCCACTAGCCTCCAGAAGTCTTATCCCAGCATCAACTTTAAAGTCTAAATCCAAAGTCTTATTCAAATATCTGGGCGAGACTCAAGATGCAATTCATCATGAGGCAAATTCTCCTCCAGCTGTGAGTCTGTGAAATCAAACAAGTTATGTGCTTACAAAATACAGTAGTGAGACAGACATTAGATAAACATTCCCATTCCAAAAAGGAGAAAGAAGAAAGAAGTAACAGGTCTCAAGTAATTCTAAAACTGAACAGGACAAACAACATTATATCTTAGGTCTGGAGAACAATCTTCTTTGATTTCATATCCTGCCTTCTGGACACACCAGATTGGGTTGGCCTCCAAGGCTCCAGGTGACCCTGTGCCCATGGCTTTGCAGGGCACAGGCCATGATGCAGTTCTCATGGGTTAGAGTCAAGTGTCTATTTGAGTCAAGAGTCAAGCTAGTGTTGACTCTTTCCCAAGCTAGTGTTGCATGCTATGGCTCTACAGGTCTGGAGTCTTGAGGACAGTCCTATCCCCATAGCTCCACCAAGCATTGACCTAATGGGAGCTCCCAGTAGTGGCTCCACCTCTGTGGCAAGTCTCTGCTTGGACCACAAAGCTATCCAATACATCCTTTAAAATATAGGTGGAGGTAGCCATGTTTCCACTACTCTTGCACTCTGCATGTCCACAGGGTCAGCTCCACATGGATCCTACCAAGGCTCATCCCTTATGTTCTCCAGAGTGGTGGTCTGAGTTGAATCTGGGCCCACCTGAGCCTAGGTTGTTGAAGAGTGCATTGGTAGAATGTGGAACACAGAGACTTAAGGCGGCCCTGGGCAGTGAGCCCTGAGGCCCCGAAGGCTCCCCGAGTCCCTTCATTGAAACTGTTCTGCCCTCAATTCCCTGGCACTGTGGACCTGTCATGAGCGTGGCAGCCTCGAAGATCTCTGAGGTGGCCTTCAGGGTCATTCTCCCGTTGTCTTGATGAATAGCACTTGGTTTCTTTCTACCCATATTTTTACCTCCTTATCAAATGATTGCTTGGCCACACTCTTGGTGTTCTCTACTAAACACATTTTTTTTATTCTTTACATAGCCAAGCTGAGAATTTTCTAAATATTTACATTCTGCTTCCCTTTTGATTATAAATTCAGACTTTAAATTGATTCTATCTTCTCATATTCTACTGTAAGCAGTTAAGAGAAGCCACACAGCCCCCTCAATACTTTGTCCTGAGAGATTTATTCTACCAAATATCCTAGCCCACAACTCTTAAATTCTGTCTTCTACAGAAAGTCCTAGGACATAGACACAATTAAGCCAAGTTCTAGCCCCAAGTTCAGCCAGGATCAGCTCTCCCCTCATGACTCAGTCATCTCCCAAAAGCCACACATCCCAATACTGTTGCACTAGGGATTAAGTTTCAACATGAATTTTAGCAGGAACAAAAACATTCAAACCATAGCATACTCATTTTGTGATATTTGTATAATGCAGTCAAGAGGAAGCATCTATATTAATTTTTCTCAAAGCACTTTGTCCAAGTTTTTGAGGCCATGCTATATTTTTTAGGATTTCTGAGATAATAGTGAAGTCCTATTTCTGAGAAAAATAGTGAAGATAATAGTGAAACACTCACAATCAATTATGAGAATAAACTCCTTACTGGTCAAGTTTTTGTTCAACATGCTACAATGTCTCTTTTGCTTCTTGGGGACAAACTGAGTGAAACAAATAGAAATCAGTGCTCCAAGTGTTCTTGTCTTAGTAAACTCCCCAGATTGTCCATTGTATACACTGAGGAATTAAATGCTTACAAGTGGGAAATATATCAAATCACTTTAAAACGGAAAGGGTTTTTTTCACACTATGAAAGGGAATGAAGGAATTCTAGAATATCTAACAAAATAAATGATCTCAAAATCAGTAACCTATACCAGAGAAGTTATTGGTAAGATAAAACCTTGTAAAGTTTATAAACTCAATCTAAAGTCATGATGATTAACCACGTTCAGTTGAACCACATTCAATTCTGGAATTCATCTAAAGTACAAATGAACCACATTCAATTCAGGAACTCATCTATACAAATGAGCAGGCCCTATCTTTCTTGTTCCCAACATTTAGGTATTGATCCCCGTCGACAGACTGCAAGCTCCTTGAGATCAAGGACCACGCTTTATCCTTTTCTCACCCAAAGTAAATAAGAAAATGCTGAGAATATAAAAGGTGCTTGGAAAGTGTTTTATGAATGGAGGCAGTCACTCTAATCCTTTGTGTTCTTGCTGGAATGAGGAAGGGTTGGGGGAAAAGGGATTGAGTAAGCATGTGACACTCTGGGCCTGTGTCCTCAAAACTGAAAATGCAGAGAATCAAGAGTGGTGTTGCCAGGTCAATCAATCACAGATATCTGGAAGGTGAAAAAACGCAGAAACATTAGTACAACCACTATGGAGAACAGTTTGGAGGTTCCTCAAAAAACTGAAAATAGAACTACCGTATGATTCAGTAATCCCATTCCCAGGTACATAACCAAAGGAACTGAAATCAAGATATTGAAGAGATACCTGCACTCCCATGTTTATTGAAGCACTATTCACAAAAGCAAAGATTTGGAAGCAATCTAAGTGGCCCTCAACAGATGAATGGATAAAGAAAATGAGGTACATATATACAAAAAAGTACTATTCAGCCATAAAAAAGAATGAGATCCTGTCATTTGCAACAATGTGGATGGAACTGGAAGTCATTATGTTAAGTGAAATAAGCCAGGCACAAAAAGACAAACTTTGCATGTTCTCACTTATTGGGAGCTAAAAATCAAAACAACTGAACTTAAGGAGATAGAGAATAGAAGGATTGTTATCAGAGGTGAGGAAAGGTAGTTAGGGGGCAGTGGAGGACTAGGGATGGTTAATGGGTACATAAAAACAGAAAGAATGAATAAGACCTAGTATTTGACAGCACAACAGGGTGATTATAGTCAATAATAATTTAATTGTACATTTAAAAATAACTAAAAGAGTATAATTGGATTGTTTGTAACACAAAGGATAAATGCTTAAGGGGATTGATATCCTATTTAGCCTGATGTGATTATTACACATTGCATGCCTATATCAAAGTATCTAATATACCCCATAAATATATACACTACTATATACCCACAAAAACTAAAAGTAATATAATAAACTTGAAAAAACAGAGAAACACCTCCTCTAGAGGAACCTAGCAAGCTAGCACAATTTTAATTATTTTATGTATGTATTTATGTATTGGTGTTCTTGTTATATATTTTAGATTACTCACAAGGGACAGAAACTGAAAAAGCCAATACTCTTTTCTGGCCATAGCAACTGATGACCTAGACTGTTCCCATAAATATGACATTGGAATCTCACAAAGGAATGCTCCTTGCACATTTAAATATTAGGTTACTAAGGGTATAGACAGCAGAGCAAGTATTTTATATGCCTGGAGTACTATGCAGAAATCCTAATATTTTGGGTCCTTTCAGTTCCTTTAGAGACATTTTGCAGTGATTATAAGATAGAGATAGGTTTTACAACAATTAAATACTGTCTTATTGACAACTCAACAACAATCTATGATTTTAAAAAATTATAAATTGAATTCATGAGATAATTGAGATTTTTCTAGATATTATATAAACAATAAAGAATGTCTATGTTATGTAACTATGAAGAAAGCTTTTAAGGATTTGAACCTATTAATTGCTTACAAATAGCTGAAACTACTTACAAATTAAAATTAAGAAATAATTTAAAAAGCAAAACACCAAGATTCCCTTCAATGGTTTCCGCTCAGAAACTATTTTGAAGGAGTTAAGATACTGTATACACTTAAAAATTATTTCAAAAGAATTTAAGGTTCAAATTGTTTACTAAATTTAATTGCCCCTTTCCTTTTCTTACATCCATCCCTGTTCATCTGAATCTATAAATTTCTGCTATAATTTAAATTTCCATGGTAATTTTTGAAGTTGTTAGTATATAATGATCTGCCATACTGCTTGCATACAGCATAAATGGAATCACTGAGAAATTCCCTACTGTTTTCAAATACTAAATGCATTTTAAAATTGAAAAATATTTTATTAATATCTGAGTTTAAAGACAGTTCACTCATTAAGAGCCTAAGAGCTCTTCAATAAGTTGTAATCATGTGGTATAAAAGCTTCATTCTGATTACTCAATCATGACTAAAATAACACTTAAGACATCTGATTCCTGCATTTCAGCAGCAACCTGCTAATTATCTTTTCATAATTAATAATATGCCAAAGAAATATTAGTGAGCCAAGAATTGATGCTGTTACCTGAGAAAAACAGCATACATAGTTTCAGAAAAAGGTAATACCAAAACATAAATACTGTTTTATATTAAATTTTTTTAAATATAATGTTGCTTTGATGGTCATGAAACCTGTCAATTTTTTATCACCACAAACATAACCATCACCGAAATTAGATTTTGCTATTTCAGGTTACTTCCTGAAATATATAGATATATATTTAGCGATTCGCGGAAACCCATACCCAACTTCATTTCTTCATGTTTCTCCCGAGAGAACAGACTGCTGGAATCCATGGACAAGAGAGACCTCAAGCTTTGTGGGAACCTTGATGGAGAGAATTTTCACTGTGGGTGGCATGAATGACTGAAGATAAGCAGACGCTCTCTTGATTTCCACAAAGTAGTGGGTTCTGGGAAGAGCTGGGCTCAGAAACATACCTGCAGCCCAGAGAGGAAGATGAAACATGGTCTCCTGTAAATGTGTGGGTCTTCCTCTCTCTAAGACACCAAGAAGAGCTGACTAGGTAGGCTGTGGCTTTTCTAAGCCGAACTAGGAGTATAAAAAGACTAGGCTACCAGGAGGCTTTAACCTAGTTGGGGGAAACAAAGTCATCTTCCCTTGCTTAAGGAACTAATGTGCTTAAGATACTAGATCTGAGTCTGAAGTAACCAAAAAAAAAAAAATTTTTTTTTAAAGAGAAACCTACTTAAGAGAAAGATCAATTGGAACGAAAAGAACGTATTACCAGAAAAGACAGATGGAAGTAAAGAGACAAAAAAGAGCATGCGTGCAGAGAAATAGGGCTGCTGGATGACAGACAACAACTGAATATTTATTTATTTATTTATTTATTTATTTATTTATTTATTTATTGACACAGAGTCGCTCTGTCACCCAGGCTGGAGTGCAGTGGCGCGATCTCTGCTCACTGCAAGCTCCGCCTCCCGGGTTCCCGCCATTCTCCTGTCTCAGCCTCCCGAGTAGCTGGGACTACAGGAGCCCGCCACTGTGCCCGACTAACTTTTTGTATTTTTAGTAGAGACGGGGTTTCACCATGTTAGCCAGGATGGTCTTGATCTCCTGACCTCATGATCCACCCGCCTCGGCCTCCCAACAACTGAATTTTTAAAAAGAGTAAAAGAAAAAAATGAAGGAAGAAGAAATTTTCAACAAGGATGGCAAGGCAATTCAATGGGGGAAAGAATGGTCTTTTTAACAAATGGTGCTGAACAAGACAGCCACGTGGAAAATAATGAATCTGGACCTCTTCACACCACACACCAAAATTACGTCCAAGTCAAGTAGATTCTGGACATAAATATGAAAGCTAAATATATAAAAGTCTTAGAAGAAAACATAGAAGCAAATATTTATAACTTTGGGTTAGGCAATGGTTTCTTTTTCTTGTATACAACACCAAAAGCACAGCAAAAAAATAAGAAAAAAAGAAAAAAGGATACATTGGACTTCATTAAAATTTAAAACTTTCGTGCTTCAAAGGACACTATAAGGAAAGTGAAAAGACAACAGAATGGAAGAAAATATTGGCAAATTATATATCTAACAAGGGACTTGTATCTAGAATATATACAGCACTCTTACAACTCAACAGTAAAAACAAAGCCCAATTTAAAAATGAACAAAGTACTTGCATGGACAGAACACCAAAGAAGATATGCAAATGGGTAATAAAGACATGAAAAGATGTTCAATGTCATTAGTCATTAGGGAAATGTAAATTGAAATAATAATTAGATACCACTTCATACCCACTAGGATAGTTATAATGAAAAGGACAGAAAATAATGAATGTAAATCACACAGGATACAAAATAAGACAATCAAGCCAAAGTTTCTGAATGGAATAAGGTGTCTGAGATTCCAACTGAGTAACAAACCCAGTAAGTCCTCTAAATTGACAAAAACGTTCAAGGAAAGAAGACTATGAGTGTGGCTCTCCCTTTGAATTCTGATAAATCTATGGAACCCACAATCAACAACAGAAACAACAAGAGGACATGGAGGGGAGAAAGCAAAGAAATACAGCATAACTAGGAACCATGTCTAAAAAAAGTTGTGAGTGAGCTCTTGGCATATGAGGCTGACTAGAATCAAATACCTAAGAAGCTGGCCAAGTTTTGGAGAAAGTTGTACTGTCAATAGAACTACCAGCCTAATTAAAACAGGTTGTGATTGTGGTTTAAAAGGACCTTTGTGCTAGCAACATGAGAGGCACGAAGCAGGCTGAGGAAGACGCCAATGCTCAAATAAGACATAATCTCCAAGGCTCACTTCAGATGTGACCAAGGAGATAATGGAGAAGGGCGAGACTCTCAGAGGAAGGAACTAAGGGCAGAATCAGGTCTAATGAAGGAACATTCTTTGCCCCTCAGGGGTGGAGGCTCCTGCCACCTCTGTCCAGAAGGATTTTAGAATTCCTAGGTGTATCCCATTCTTCCTCTTTCTGAATGTTAATATTTATTGAATTTTTTCTATTCCTGTTCCAACATTGTATATCAGGTACACAGAGGGAAAAAAACACATCTTTTAATTCACAGATCTCTGGCTTAAGAAGAAATACACCCAGACCTGATATAGCAACTACTGAATGTCCCTCAGAGATCCTGAGCTCTGAGCTTGATGCTCTCAATAGGTGGGACTTTTGGGTTGTTCTCCCTTGGGCACAAGGAGTGAACAAAATATATAGTAACCAGAGGGTGCACTGTGGTAGTCATAAGACCTTTCACAAACATTCCCAGCTCTTCTCCTTCCAGGCACAAGGTAGACTTGCACTTCCTCCACCCTTTGAAGTTTGGTGTGGCCATGCTACTTTCCTTAGACAGTAAAATATGAGAGAAGGTATGTGTGGTGCTATGAGCCAGTTCATGCTTTCCACATTCTCTTCTCCCTCGTATGATAGTGAAAGTGTGTCAAGATGGAGCCTCCATTAGCCTCAATCTCCAAGTATCTACAGTGAGCAGAAGCCTCTATATTGAACCACAAGAAAAACGTATGAGATAGAAACTTTTCTTGGGTTAAGATAGAGAGATTTAGGGATTGTTTGTTACCATGACAAAATCCAGTATATACTGACTGATGCACAAGTCAAATTAAATTAGAACTAACCCTTGCTGGTATAGGCATTGAAAACACCTGAAAAATGAGACACTCATATCAAAAATGACTATACTTCACAATGTTTGAAAATTTTTAAAGTTATAACCATGTTTCTAAATTCTTAATGATACCTTAGAAGAATCAAGAGAAAGTGTGTGTGAGGATCATAGTTTATCCTGGGGTCATAGTAGAAAGTAAATTCTTAAACACCTCTTTGAAGTCCTTATTGAAATGGATGCAGTCACTCACACAGCCTCATCTTCCAGTTTGAGGAGTATCACAGATGGTTTTCCACGTGCTCTCTCAGGTGCACTAAATGCTCTCCCAGTGAGCTGAAGAGGGGCAATCTGCCCCGAATTCTTGTTTCTCTTTTGGGACCCTCTTTTGCAGAATGATGTTTTTCTGGCCAAGAGTGAGAATAAAGAATGAGATCTGTAATGCCCAACCCTTTACATATTTCCAAACTAGCGGTGAAAGTGAATCTCTTCCCCTGTGAAATTTAGTAAAAGCTATAAAGACAGAAATAAAGGAATTATTATAAAACATAATGTTGGAGAGATAAGTGCATCACATCATAGCCACTGAAATATTTATTTTATTATTTGCTGAAAAAAGGAAAACTCATAATGGACTGATTCTCTTCCAATGCAAAAGGAAGATGTGATATGCAAATGTCTTATAGAAGACAGTTATCGGAAGTCCTAACTCTTCTCTGCATATGTTAAGTATCTTGACTCACCTGAGCTACATAGTTTATCCCTGTAAGAGCACATGTTCCATAAATGTTTGCTTTCTCACTCATAGAATCACAGAACCAGAATAGTGACAACAATATGTGTGGAGTCACCAGGTCAGGTTATTTTCCTTAGCAGTACTTAATTAAAGAGTACTTTAGCTCAGTACTCTATGAGGGCAAAAACATTTTATTTAAATAAGAAGTAAGTCACCTCTTGGGATAAACTATATACTGTTTTCTAATGGCTAGCATACATATATTTATGGGGTGTGTGTGTGTGTGTAATACGTGACTGTGTGTGTGTGTGTGTGTGTATACACACCAGGCAATTACAGCAAGATTTAGGCATAACTGCTGATTTCCCTAACATTAATCCTTAACTCCACCATATATATGGAACGGTGAAGCCCTTAGCTCCAGGAGTCCTTAGCAGTCCCCTTAAGAAGTGTGTAGGGAGAATTTAGGAGGTCCATATACTTAGATGAGGAAAAAAATTATACCTTTGTTTTCATTAACCTCTAATGAAATTTAGCATTTCCTTCAATTATTACAATAGACAACAAGCTACTGTTACCAATAGAAATCACACATATTTTCTCATCACATTATAGCTGTTGCAAAATCCCAAAATATAATTTACTCTCATTACCTTAAAATCATATTAGTTATTAGATCAGTCTAGATCCTGTTATCGTCTACCTTAATAAAGAGGCACATATATTGCTATATCATAAATTTTTAAATATCTTGATAACTGTGTTCCTATAAATTGATATGAGTTGCAAATTGAATCAAAACTGTATTTTCATACATTTAAAAATATTATTAGAAGGGGTCCACAGGCTTCACCAGTCTGCCAGAGGGTCTGCTGCACACACAAAATGTTCAGAACTTCTGCCAGAAGTGGCCATGATTCTTATTGTTGTTTGTATTTGGCAAAGTGAGCTATTTTATTTCCAACACATTTTGTTCTCTCTGTGTCCCAAACATTTATTTGACAAACATTTATTGACCCTCTATGTGTGCCAGCACTAGATACTGGACATTCAGAAGTTAGTAATATAAATAACATCTTTACCTTCAAGGAGCATAATTCTAGTAGCAAGGCATGGGCAACAGACAAGTAAATAAACAGTAGTTTTAAATTTAAAAAAAAAAAAGGTGCTGCAAAGGCAATAAACAGAATGCTAAGTAAATGGGTAATGTGAGGGAGTCAGGAAACTCTCTCTGGAGAGTTGAGGTCTGAAGGATGGGCATGTGCCAAGCATGGGAAATGCTGAGAAATATGTATCCCAGCCAGAGGAAAAAGGAAATGCAAATACAGCAATAATGCAAAAATCCTCTGTTGGCCCATGGTTAACTGGCTACATTCTGGTTATAGTGCTGATAAGCCAAGTTCAGATGGTTTTCTCCCTTGGTTTGCAAGTGATCAACTTCAGCCTCTGTGCTCAGAGTTCATCAACAACATTTACGTTGCTCTTACTACTTTTCCATTGCACTTGCACACATCCACATAAGACAGAAACCGTGGGATTCGTAGCTCACTTATACAACTCTCAAATGCCTTTGAAGGGCTGACCTAATCATCTCCCAGCCTAAGTCCTACCTGAGAATCCTGCTATGGTTTGAATGTTTGTCCCCTCAAACATCAGGTTGAAATTTGATTCCCAATGTTGGAGGTATGGCCTCATGGGAAGTGTTGGGTCACAGGGAGACATGAATAGATTAATGCCTCCCTTGGGATGGAGTGGATGGGGAGTGAGTGAGTTCTCACTCTATTAGTTTCTATGAGAGCTGATTGGTGAAAGGAGCCTGGCAACTACCTCCACCTAGTCCCTGCCGCTTCCTCTCTCTCACCATGGGATCTCTGCCCACCCTGATTTCCCTTCACCTTCCATTATAAGTAAAAGTAGGCTGAGGCCTCACCCATTCAGATGCCCAGTCACTTTTTTCTTCTTTATAAATTCTTGCCCAGCCTCAGGTATTCCTTCATAGCAATACAAAATGGACTAAGGCAAATCCCCTAATCTAACTCTTATTATTTTTCTCAGTACAAATATTTCAGCTCAAGACAGAAGAGGTAAGATCTGAAAAAGAAGCACATTGCTACACTTTCAGTGTAATAGACCTCTGCACCCAGTTGAAAACTTCTGGAAACACTTTAGGTCTTTCATTACAATTAAATGTCATGGTCTTTGGCTAATACTTCTCTGAAGTATTTACAAGTACAAAATGATACATGGATGTCTCTAAAACAGAAGATTAATAATCATTCTTTGGGCCACTGTTTATTGTTAATGCTATTTAGAATTTTTGTATTAGTGTATTTTTTCCTTTATTGTTCCTATTAATGACTATGTTATGTATAGTAAAAACTAGGTTTTGGCCTCTGGTGTCCATTTACCCAACTTCCTTTACTAATTTCCTTTTCTATTTCGAGTGTCCTCTTTCCCGATTCTCCATTTACAGCAGGAATGGCAAAAAATGACTCCACACTCAACTCCATAGATGTCATGTGACCTAAGCCCAACCAAACAGAACTTCAGGATCTTCTGGCCACAGTGACTTGTTTGGAGAAAGACATCAGAGATGATGGGATGCCATTAAACTCAATGAAAGTTTTGGATCTTAATGTAAACATAATGAAAGTAAATAATTGCCAAAGAATTAACCCAACATAGAGAGCAGAGCCAAACCAACAGGGTCCCAGTATCCCTGCTAAGTAAAGCCTTTCCTGAAACCAGATATGCTTGGAATGTTTGGTTCCATTAGTGAATAAATTCCCTTTTGACTTAAACCAACTTGGGCTAGGTTTTCTGTCACAATAGAAATTGTCCTGATACCTGATAATTATTGAAGACAGATTCATTCACCAACTTGTCCAATGGTTCTGCCACACTGTGTTATCTGCTGCTCAGTCTTTAACCATATCGTATTCATCCTAAAATTGATTTATCATTGCCTTACATTAGAGTAGAATTATTTTCCCTTCCCATTCTTACTCCTCATTCTATTTGTTCACAGTATTCTTCTCGATTTAAGATCAAATAACCAAGCTTACTCTGCATTAACTTGCTGTTTTGCATGTTTGAAGATAATTCTTAAACACAATCTCTACAACCCCTTACTGTGATTCACAGCATTAAACCGTTAAACTAAAAGACCAATACAGATTTATAAATGCCAGACAGGAAATAACTAGTAGTTGACTTCATGAGTCCAGTGCAGAGAAACAAGTTTCAAATAATACGTTTTCTTTAAACTGTGTGGTGTTTATATTCCAAAGGGCAATCAGCAAAAGTCTGATATTATTACCTCACACACAAACTGTGATCACAAATGTACATGAAATGGTTTATATGAAAGTTTAATGAACTTTACTCCATTCCAAAATCTTGCAGCTCAGCAGCCCACTTTGGGCTATATAATTTATCCATCTAACTGATAACATCTCTAAATTGAAAATATGTTTCTCTCTTTTACTAAATATTTTTGGGTTGCCTCTATGCAAAGTGAATTTGCCATTTTCCACTTAATCAGAGTTAGACTACTGTTAGACTATGAGGAAAACTCCAGATCAGGCAGCTGGGACTGCCTTCAAAATCTGTCTCCATTTGCTCATCAGGAGACCTGTAGAAACCTATTTCTCTTGAGATCTGACTTCTCTACTGGGAGCTCAGAGGCAATAGGAACCCAAACTACCAACCTCCTAGGGTCAGTGTAAGAATTAAAGGTGACATTGGTCAACTAATGAAGCAATTTTAAATAATTATGAAAAGAGGGAAAGTTGTACTCTTTAACTTCTGATTTATTTTTATAGATTTTTAAATCCTCCAAATCGTTTCAAATCAGTAATTTGGCTTAAGAAATTGCATTTTCTCATCAGTGAGATAGCTACGTGATTGTCTTTTCTTCCTCTCTGCTTCTGACAGAGAGATTGGAGACCCCAGAGCTAGAGCTTCTGGCAGAAATGAAATGTTCCGAGCCTTCTGGGGACACAGTATACGTACCCTCATCTTGTGCAGAGAGTACATTACTGAAAAGTACATGCCATGGGTGGGAAACAAAAACAACAGGCCCCAGATAGCCTCAAGCTGAATTCGTTACCTGTGGATTCTGTGCTAATGATTTGGGGAATGCACTGATGCTTAATATTTTATCTGTTTAGCACCACTGTAAGAGCTAGGCTCTGAAGCAAGCCCTGCATTGAGAATCTAATGTCTGAAATTTGTTCTGGAAGACACTGAACTGGGCAAGAGTGAGGCACATTGGAAAAGAATCATTTTTCTCTTTGGCTTCTGCTGCTTCAAAAGCAAAAGGAGCTGTCTCCCAGGGCATAGCTAGTCTGGGGTCTGGGAGGGGGCCTCCAAGGAGAGGGTTCAGGCTGCCATTCAGAGGCAGGTTCCCTGTCTGATGCCCCTGGTCCTTTGTTCACCTGCTGCTGGGAGAGTGGCAGAATAGCAAGAATTTGGGGTTTAAACTATGAGTGTGATTTTTGTCATGGATCCCATTGACATCTTGAAGTCAGGAGAGGCATTCAGGTAAGCTCTGTACGCAATAGACTGGGATAGGAAGGGCTCCAGGAGTGGCAACTGAGTATTGGGTTATTCTTGATATGATTCCTAATATTCACTTAAGCCCCAGTTGGCCTCAGTGGCCTTACCACTGAGCTCAGTGTTTAAGAAAGAAATAGGGAGACTCTCTGTTCACATGGAGTAGAGAAATTGCTGTAATCATCCAAAACAATTCAGGCAAAACAGCATGTTTACATAAAAAGTCCAGATAATTAAAGTAAAAAATAGCATATTGGTTGGGCTTAAACGGATAGTCACCTTGATTCTCCATTTAAATTTTCACATTTTAGAATTGTGTGTTTCCCATCTCTTCCCAAGATAATTTGAGGTAACTGACTAAAACCTGCAGAGTAAACTATGATTTTTAAAGAGACCAATCAGGCTAATAAGAATAGTAGCTAACATTTATCTAGAGCTTACTCGGTTTCAGGCATCATCTTAAACACTTTACATTTTTAAACCCCTCACCAGGACTCTAAGAAACAGTTACAATTATTACAGAGACGAGAAAACTGAAGCACAGAGGAGTTCAGAAACTTGCTGAAAGTCATACAGCCTAGAGAAAGCGACGGAGTAGAATTCAAACTCAGACTGTCTGGCTCCAGAGTCTGTATTCTTAACAGCTATGCTGTACTTCCTGTGAGAAAAGCAAGATGAAACTAGATGGAGGAAACAGCAGAGACAGCCACAGGCAGTTACCAGACGTGGGCCACAGGGTTGTCCGTGAGTCTTCAGGACCAAAACCAAAAGGGACCCTGGATAAGCCACAATGCTGATAAAAAGAGAACATATCAGATGCTCAGGACACACACACACACACACACACACACACACACACACTAAGCTCAGCTGGGATGACTAAGTTCTCTTTCTTCTAAAGTAGATGTTTGGGTGGGACAGAGGAGAGGGGTGGGCGACAACGCCTTTCACCACAGCCAGGCTGACAACAATAAATTACATAGGGCTATTTGTTTCACGTGCCTTCAAAGCAGACCAAAGGTATAACATCAAAGCACCAAATTTGATTTTACAAATTCAGTAAAACTGATTCTTCAAGAGGAGGGAAAACCAGTAAGATGCAAATAGTCATTTCTCTGATGGTCTGGTTTGATACAGAGATAAAAATCTAGCAAATCCAGTGGAATAAAATAACTGCATATCTTCCAGGCAATCCTCCATAAATATTATTTCTCATGAGAATGCTTTAGGCAAATGTTGAACACAGACGAAAGAAGGAGAAACGTTGTGTTGCTAATTAAATCTGTATGCTTTTTGAAAAATCAGCTAAGGAGAAAGTAAAAAGGAAGTTCCCCTTAAGACACTAGGGGGATATGTCCCAGAGACTTATTGGTAAGGTCACTCAACTGCCCTCATGGGTCAGCATATCTGCGTCGCATCCTATATTTTATTTTTAAAAATGGAATCATTCTAAAAACCAAGTTCTTGTTTTAGAAGCCAACTAAAGTCATTTTTTAAAGTGTGAGATAGTATATTTGTATTTTTTAAAAACAAAATGTAAAAGCTGGTACTGAGGTTATGCATGAGTGCAAAACATAACAGACAAGGAATATAAAATGCAGGCGACCGCTTTACTGCTGTTTGTTTTTAACTTTAACATTGCCTGTACTGCAACTTCTCCCATGGTGCTAATAACCCAAACTAAGGCTCTGGGGTTGTATAAAACGGGTGATTTCACTTTTTTAAAAACCCAGGAAAATCCCATGTCCGGCACCTTACAATGCAGTGTGAGATTTTTCTGAAAAATGAGATTTACAGATTAATAACTTTTCTCTCTCAATTATCCTCCCTCCCCCACCACCACTTCCTCACCCTCCACATCAGTGAAATTGTGACTTACTGACCAAATATTAGTACAGTATCCCAATCACCTTACATGCTAGGTTGCTCACCAACTCTGTTTCCTTAAGATTCCATAGGCTTGCCTCAGGCAACAGATTGCATAATTTTGCTGAATGCCTCATGCTGTTCTTAAGGAGACCATGTTTTTGCTCTCACTGCAAATGGCTATAAATCCAGCCCAGCCTCATCCCATCTTCAGGTGGACCTCATCAGTTGTAGGACTCTTATCAGCACGAAACAGCCTCTCCTAATGGCTTGATAAATATTCCTGCCTCCCCAGAATCAGTTATCGAGAGATTCAAATCATGGTCAGTACTTATAGCAGCTATTACTACAGACTTAATGCCAGTTACCCTTTGTACTTATCTCTGTAACCAGAGAGGCTGAAAAGCTCTTTTTATGTCTCCACTCCTGTCACTAAAAGCAGAGTTCATTCAAATTTTCCTCCTGCCTAGGAAGCTTGCAGGCCTGTAATGAAAATTGAAGCAGACATTTGTATGAATACAAAATAAAATGTATGTTTCCCTGGCATCCACTTTCTCCCCACAACCCTGCCCTAAATTTGGCACCAGGGCGAAGGAATGAATGTTAAGTCTTAAATAGTGCGGCAGAATGAAGGTAGAAACAAACCTCACTGCCTGTGGGTTAGCTCCACATGAGACAAAATGCTTTCAGGGGGATACGGTTTTTTGCCCTTCTGTCTCTTCGTTTTAATGAAATTGACCTACAGAGTCTGAAATCCAAAGAATGTAGGATTCTGGATTTATGAAATTTTACCAGCTGTCTATGGAAAACAAGTACTTTCTCCTGAATGGACCCAACAACATACATTTTATGAAAGTAATTATAAAACCTCAATTGTCAGAAAGATTAAGAGGAGTCGTAAGGTAAAACCTTCACTCCTCTCCATGGGAAATGGACACCATGTGATACATAAAGAGGGTGTGGGAACTCTTTTTTTTTTTTTGAGATGGAGTTTTGCTCTTGTCACCCAGCCTGGAGTGCAATGTCACGATCTCAGCTCACAGCAACCTCCACCTCCCAGGTACAAGCGATTCTCTTGCCTCAGCCTCCTGAGTAGCTGGTATTACAGGTGCACACCACCATGCACAGCTAATTTTTGTATTTTTGTTGTTGCTGTTGTTAGTAGAGATAGGGTTTCACCACATTGGCCAGGCTGGTCTCAAACTCCTGACCTCAGGTCATCTACACACCTCGGCCTCCCAAAGTGCTGGGGTTGCAGGTGTGAGCCATCACACCCAGAACTCTTTTATAAGGAAAAATGGCAGTATATAGGGACAAGTGGTACCTCCTCAAGAAAGCTAAAAGGAATCTAAGGTTTATGAGGCCACCCTTCAAAAAGTAAAACTGCACACACTTTCAACAGTTCTTTAAAGTGTCATCACTTGTCGCTCTACATTTTACAGTTAATTGGGTCCTCTACGCTGAGAAACAGTGTTCTATAGGACACCAGCCTTACGGCTTGATTTTTCTAGAACTCACACCTGTATACAGCAGTTTTTGTTGTCAAAATTTTTCTTTTTGTGTTCTCTTGTTGACTCTCACAACAGCCCTTGGCACAAGGAAAATATAAACATCCCCATTTCATTGATAATATCATTGAGGCTCAGGCAAAGTTAAGCAGTTTGTTCAAGGCCACACAATCATGTAGTGATGGAGCATATATTGTGGTTATATGCACAGCTCACAGGGCTCTGCTAAGCTGCTACCAAGGGTACCAGGGCTGGGAGCTGATGGATGTGAGAAGGGGACTAGCCACGAACCGCAGTGTAGATTAACCTGCCAGTGGCCGTTTCTGAGGCACATACTTCTAATCCAGCCCAAACTTTGATTCATATCCCTAGTTGTCATTTTTGCACAAAAAGAAATGAACCCAAAAAGCATCTCCTTTTATACTGCTTATAAAAATGCCCCTTTTACAGGCCTTCATTTCCTTTCTTCATAGGGTCATGCTCTTTCCATAGTCAGCAGCTGCAGTCCCTTGGCGTCTTGTCAGTATCTGAGGCTGACCTTCCCCGGGAAAGTTTCAGGATCTGTCAGCCTTTGTCTAAACTCCAACGGTGTGTCAAGGTGAGAGGACGGGGCGAGGACTGAAGCAGAAATCTGTGTTTAGCTCTGGGTTGTGGAACTCTAGACTCCTTGTCCTCTCCCAGGCCCAGAGACAAGCCTCTCTGACTCAGGTCGTCTGCTGTGAAGCAGCGCAAAGAGCTGTGTCCTACCTAAGAATACCTGTGAGAACAGTCGGCAGAGATTGTTCTGCCACCTGTGGACAGCAAGTGAACTCAAGATTGGAAACTGGCCCCAGCATGCCTAAGGCCATAAAAACATCTTTGCTTAAGCTCTTGAAGAAAAAAAGTTAAATTCCCCCAGCTACTTTTTTTCCTGTAAGTGGAAAAACTTGCTAAATCTGTGACCCCGTGGTTGACAATTGTATAATTATGGAACTGAATAGATGGCAATAGATGTTCCTCTGGTTTTCAACATCTTCCAGTGGCATACTCAGGAGAGGAAAATGTCATTCACTATTGTCTTTCAATCCCTCCTGCCTCTTGCCCAGAATGGAGGAAGAAAATTCATGCTGGATTCTTCTTTCACAGAGATGAAATGGTCCTATAGTATAGACAGGGCTGCATTCCAAGTCGTTCTGAGGCCATTTAGACGCATTTCATCATTGCGACTGTTTTTTTAGGTCTCATTTGCTCACATCCCAGCCCCACCAACAAGCCTAGGCCTGCCCCATTTCTTTCCCTCTGAAGCTTTTTCCTCACAATAAGCCAGGAAAATCCTCACCTCCCCTTACACACTAAGGAACTAATGAAAGAACATGTCCTAACTCAGTAAGCAGCAGGCTTGGTGTTTCTCTTTTTCCTTGGCATTCATGCTGTCATCCCCAAATAAGATTTATCCATAAACATTTTATTTCTTCCTAACTCCACTGGGATACTTAGTTCGTTTTTATTATTGTATCTCATTTCTTATCTGGCACAAATTTTTTCTCATTGGTACATATCCCTTTTATGTGGTCCTTGCGTCTATTTTTCAAAGTTGCCCTCCCTCCCTGCTCCCAGCGCCCCCGCCACAAAAACAATGTTTCTGTTAAACATTGTCTAACAGAAATTTCTGGGGCAGTATGTCAGCTGGCTTTTAGTTTTTGTTGTTTACCATCTTCTCTAGATCATCCCAAGTGCACCTTCACAATGACTCTGACTCTCAGAAGGCCTGGCTGAAACTTCAACTTCTAAATGAAAGTACTTCTTCTAAATGGTAATACATTCCCCAGCTCGCCCTGTGAGAGGCTTCTTTGGCAGGATCCCATGCGGGAGAGAACACCAATGAAGACAAGTCAGCACCATGACGACCTCCACAAAGACAATGGCTCTCTGATTCATGCCTGAAATATTTGTTGTTGATGGTGCAAATAAATGGTAAGGCTTCTGAAAATGACTTTTCAGAAGATTGACTCATAAGTAGCTGAGTCAATCACCTGGGTAACTGGGCAAACAGACAGTCAAGGAAAAAAGAAATTTAAACATAAACCAGTGCCACCCTCATGCCAATAGGTGGCAAAGAGCCTGAAGCAGTCATAAAACAAAACTTTTGAATGGCTTTAAGAGAAAAAAAACAACATGCAAGGAGGGAACAATAACCTCAGGGCTTGGAGAAAGAAGAAGTTCCTTTAGCCCGTCCGTCTCTGATCCCGAATGTCTAGAAGTGATTCCTGAGCTTTTATTTGGATTATTTGTAATGTACCGGTTCAAACAAGGTGGGAACCAACCCAATCCACCTCACAAAGCCACATCAGCCTTAGTCTTTCACGAGGTGTGGATTGTGCTAGTTCACTGCCCCAGAGGAAGACAGCTGGAGGCGAATGAGTCCACGAAACTCTTCTTTTGGTCTTAAAGTCTCTCAAGCTTCAAGACAATTAAAATCCGACCTGGGGAAGCTTATTAAGGAGATGATATTCTTGTACATTTCTAATCCCTACCACTCTACCATATATTCTACTTGTGGCTAAGTATTTTGTGATATTAATTACTTTTTTTCTTCCACTTTTTTCCTGACTACCCTCTGCCCATTTAAGTAGACTCCGCTTTGCTTTGCCCCAGGGGAAGTTCATTTTATAATCAGAAAATAGAAAGTCTCAAGGCTTCCTGGCTTTGCTTTCCAAAAGCCTAAATTTTTAGAACACAGTGAGTTCACTGGAGAGGTAGAAGGAAGAGAAAGAAGTTTATAGACAGAAAAAGAGTAGCTTTGGAGAAGCCTAGGAAGATCCTAGAATAAAACTGATTTTTCCATTTCTAGAGGTAAGAAATCAGGAAACAGAGCAGTTGTCTGATTCCAGGGGGACAAAAACTTGGATCAGCTCTCAGGCAGCACCACAGGAAGGAATGCAGAGAGGTATGATCATGAGATCCATCTAAGACTAGGCACAGTCTCTGATGTTCCTTACCCATCTCTGTTCATGGACTGAATTTCAAATCTACTCTCCTGTGGTGACCTCATTAGACTTGCTAAGAATTTTCACGCAGCACAGGTGCTATGTGGATAGATTTCAATGGCAAAATTGAGATAATCAAAGAAAAAAAACCCTTCAAGGCTGACTTTTTGGTTTTTGTTTTTTTCCTAGGTGGTGGGCTAGTTGTTCTATTGGTTTCAACCATTTGTTGACCCACATAAATGGCAATTTCATAAGGTTCACAAATTAATGAAAAGATAGTCTATCCACCTGGCAGGTGCTGACCTTGCTGGATCAACGGGAGAGCTCTGCCTGTTAGAGGGTTTCCCTGAGCAAAGGTCCTCCACATAAACTCTTGCTATTCTCCTGACATACATGGAACACCCACTGATGAGGCATTGCTGTGAGTCCTGGCAGAGGAACAGTGAGATCAGGTGTGAAGGAGAGTTAGGTAGCTACAAGCTGGGAGCAAGAGGGATCACAAGTTAAAACACAAATCTACCTGGCAGCCTTTTGTTTTCTCTTGGGGAGGCTTGGCTTTCCTAAATAGGGTGCATTTTTCCAGCTTTTTGTTTCCCATCTTCAAATGTATGCTAGTGTTTGTAAGTATATCTCTGAGCAACAATGAAGAATAAACTAACAGTAGTCCCTTAGCTGCAGTGAAAGCAGTGAAATAAAACCCTTTCATTGATGTCAAGAGAAAAAAAGGCTCAGACTTGGGATGTTTTCAGAGTAAACCACTTTTAAAATATTAAGAAGTTAGAGTTGAATGTATACCCGTGAGATTCCAAGGAATAGTGGAAGAAAAGACATATCTCCAAACCTGATCTCAGATCTCTGCTGACAAGCAAAGCAGAGTTCCACAGAGCCCCTTTTATTTGGGTGTATTTTACTTTGTAACTGTCAGTCAGCTCCAAAGCCACCTCTCCCAGGAAGCCTTCCCTTATTTCTCCAGCTACAATGGATTTCTGCCTTCCCTGCTTTTCCATGAAACTTTGTTACATAATGATATTCTTCCTTGGGTTATTCAAACACCACTCATCTATGAGCACCCACTATATTCAAGGCATGCCATATAAAGATGTAGAAAACACAGCCCTGCCCTTAAGATGCTTAGAGTCTAGTAGGTAGTTGTTTTGCAGGCATTTATTTTGGCCTGTGCCAAAAGTCTTGGCATATCTTAGGTCTTCCATTAGACTGCAAGTTTCTTAAGGACAGGATTTGTGCCCACTTCTCTCTCTCATGAAGTAGTGCCTAGCACTGTGCTCAGCATATATCAATACAAAGTTCCATAATGTTTGAATGGAATCCCCAGATTTCGGGTGAACTTTAAAACTGGATGGACAGATTAAAAAGTACCTGCTCCACACTATGTCTCCCCCGACACCCATTTGCTTCTCTTTTTGGCCAGCCTCCAGCAAGCTTCTGCAGTGAGGTACAAAGCATTGAGCGCTTGCTCCTTCACTCACTCAGTCCTCCTAACCTCACAACCTAACCCCACACTAAACCTGAAGGCCATTCTCCATTGCATAGATGTTACTAAGCACAGTCATTCCCTTTTCTCCTCTCTCCCCCTACCCTACCTACTGCCAGGACATATGGTTTGCTTTGCCTTTAAGTGCATTTTCTTTAAGACAGTTGTAGAAAACTTTTCTCATTGTAAATTCTTTGGGTAACCATTTTGCTTCTTCCCTCTTTATGGTGTGATTTGTTTTTCTTTTGTTAATGTTATCTGACTAGTGAAATACTACCTTCATTCATAAGAATTTTATGTGCTGAAAATTCTATTTAATGCTCTAAATCTTGGGGGTGTATCAAGCCAAGAGTTAGAATCATAGTGAGGAAGCTCGGTGTCTTAATTTGGATTCCTCAAATGCAGACTCTGAGACAAGGAATAGAATGCCAGGATTTGGAAACTGATCCTAGGTGGCATAAGGAAGGAATGGGGAAGTGCCTTCATTTGTTCATTCTGCTATAATAAAATACCATAGACTGGGTGGCTTATAAACAACAGAAATTTATTTCTCACAGTTCTGAAGGCTGGAAGTCTGAGATCAGGGTGTCAGCATGGTCATGTTCTGATGCGGGTGCCCCTCCAGGTTGCAGACTTCTCACGTGGTTAAAAAACAAAAAAAAAGTTCAAGAGAACCCTCTGAGGTCCCTTTTTATAAGGACACTAATCTCATTCATCAGGGCTCTGTCCTCATGACCTAATTGCCTTCCAAAGTCCCACTTCCCAATACCATCCCACTGGGGGTTAGAATTTCAACATATAAATTTGGGGGGATACAAACATTTGGTTCATAACAGAAAGTGAAACAAGGAAGGGAAGGAAATCAACAAAGGATGTGTGAATGCTGAGGACCCTATAGGATACTGGGCAGACACGCCTCAGAATTGACTCACCTAGGGGCAGGAGGCCGGAGGATTTATCCACCAACTCCACTCCACCACTCTGGTTGAGGACTGCTTATGGGCATTAATACCCCTGCCTTGTCCAGCATGCTCCTGAAGCCAGGAAAACCTCCAGACAGAGAGAAACAGGAGCTTGAGGTAAGAAATATTGATATATACAGAAAGCTGAATACTGCAGCTTCAGGTAACCTCTGGAACAGCTGAAGGGATATGGCCAGGCACCAATAGCATCTGCTACCCTCGCTGATATAAAATGGAACTCAGCAGGTCTCACCATCTAGTGATGGAGATAATACTGCACCTGGGACTGCACATCCAGCTGAGGGTTAGAGTGGGACTGAAATCCAGCCCATACTCTGTTTACCAAACTGTTTGCCCTGGCATAGGCCTGTGATCCACCTGGAGAAAGGAAAGCTCTTTTTCAAATTGGCACAAGAATAGTAAATAGGTTAGCAGTGGCCCTGATTATACTACCCCAATATTACAACAGATCCCCAAAAAATACAAGCGTTACAGGATCTGAGTTCACACACCACAGTTATTTTTTGATGTGGAAAAGAAAGCACACCAGAAAAGTAAGGGAATATACAGCAACCAGATTTTGCAGTAGGTAATAATCCATTTTGGGAGAGGGAGGTGATTCTTAATGCAAATATAGTTTTTGCCAATCCATTCAAAGCAATTTTCCAAGATCCTCTGCAGCAATAATGAGTATGTGCTTTATGATGAGTTTTTCTTCTATTTTCAGAGGAGAGTTCATCTTTTTGCCTAACAGAGATGTGGCCCTGTCTAATTGTGCCTTTTGCCATCTTCGCTTATTGCTGGTGTTATTACTGGCTAATTGCTTTGCTTATCACTGGCTGTGCCTGACTCAGAGAGCATTTTTACTTGACCGGAATCTTCTGTTTCAAACCCAGCTCTGTGTGAGTGAATCTCATAGACTCCTCAGTGCTCCCCATGGGAAGGATTGACCTGGGTGTGATGTCTCCGGTTATTGCAGTTTGGAATTTCAATTGGTGTTGAGGCTTCTGCTTCCCACATTTGCAATGGACACGTTGACTTTGCTGAATATGTTTACTGTGCTTGCCTGTGCTTCTGGGCAAGGGTTTTTATGTTCTTTTCTCTTCCACAAACTGTGGTTTGCATGTTTTCCATCTAACTGTTTAATAGCAGAATGTCTTTCTCCACCTTATGAACAAATTGAATTTTCTGATTGTAGGTTATTTACTAAGTCTTTGAAATCCTATAACTTGTCCTATAACTTGCAGCATGAAAGAGCTGTAGTCTTGCGTAACTGAACTTCAGTCAAGAAGCCTTTTAGTTCTAACAGCTACAAGGCATTAACCTGTAGAGGTTTTTCTTTCTTAACAATTGTTAACCTCCCAAAAATCATAGAAAGTTAAGGCTGGATAAGGCCTTACAGGTCATCCCAAAGTAGCACTTCGTGTCTGTAGCTTGTCGACTACAGTGTCTTGCCATGATGTGATGGAGCAAATTATTTTAAGGAGGACCTCAAATATGTCCACTCTCTCATCACAGCTTTCCTTGAAATGGGAGGAGGCATATGGATGGTGAAGATCAGTGATGCCTTGATGAATATCCTGGCATGTCTTTGAGATTTTCTTTTGTTATCTTTTTCCTAATTTTTAATAGCTCTTTTCCTGGCCTTAACTCTAACCTTGGGTGCCCTGCAAATACAGTTGGTAAGAGATGGCAATTTGTGCAAAAAACACACTTCGAACTCAACAAAATGTGGTGAGAATCTCACACACCAGATGGAGTCTCCTATTTTCTTAGACAAGCAATGGGGATGACAGTTTCACATTCTGACAACAGATACAGAGCACTACTGTGTGGGCAAATGAGTAGATCATCAAGGAGCCCTTCAGTTCCGGGTGGCTGCTTTTATATTTATTTAAGTTGAGGATTAAAATAGATGGGACAAGCCCATGTGGCTTTCTGCAGATGAGAAACAATTTTGTTTGCTATTATAAAGTTTCTCTTGACAACACGTAACTTGTTACCACATTGCCATTTATGTTCCTAACTTGAAATTTAATCCTTCAACTTATATAATGACTTCTTGGATTTTAATGATTTAGTCACAGAGATTTTTATAATTGGAACCATTTGAAATAATTGAATAGTGGTTTTGGGGGTCAGACAAACCTAGGTTTAAATCCCACTGACTAGCTCTGTGACCTCAATCAAGTTATTTCACTATCTAAACTTCAGTGTGCCCCCATCCGAAAGACTTGGGCCGATAATACCTCATGGAAGTGCTGAAAGGGATAAATAAGATAGATAAATGTACAAAAAGACTAATACAGTGTCTGGTACATGATGAATCTAGATCCTTCCAAACATGTATCTCTCTTTCTCTTTTTCTTGGCTTTCTTATATAGTAGGAACTCTCGTACAACATTCAATATTTTTTTCAAGGTAAAAAAATTGGCCATGAAGATTGCTACTATTTTGCATATTTTCTCCAGGATAGTACTTTTGTCTCTTGTGAGCCAGACACTGAGGTTCATATTTTGGAGTGTTGTGAGTAGGCCTGTTTCTCTCAGCACCCCTCCCAGTGCTAGATTCTGCATTGGTACAAGGGGAGTTCAGCAGGATTTCAGGTTCTAATCAATCAAAGGAATCATTACTTCCAAATCTGAACTCCTCCTACCTTCTATCATGAGGACAACTGGAAATACAGGAACTTTCTAACTCGCCACTCTGACATTTGTGGGTGTCAGTTCTCTTAGCTGATGCCTTGATTTCAGACATGTCATCCCATATTGTCTTGTATCATCTGATTCTCTCTCCACCCCTTTTACAGATGTTGTCTATCCTTCCACTTGGTGTAGAAACTGGCAAACCAGTTCATCATCAGCCTTTTTCCACTTTATTGATTGTGATTCAATGGCAAACACTCTTGACCAGTATCTGGAGACATGGGAGATGTTGGAGGGATTTATTTTATTTTATTTTATTTTTAATGTAATCATTTTGGAGCTCTGCTGAAAATTGTTGAAGAGAAAATGCAAATGTTCATCTTGGCAAATGCTAACGTTTGTTGAGCATATCTAAGGAGTAGATAAGTAAAATTTCTTTGTTAAATCCTCAGTGTTGTATCTGGATACATATGTTTGCCTTTCTCTTCTCTCTCCCATGTGTGGAGACCTCTGTGTGGAGGGTCCAGTGTGTCACGACTGCTTTTGAGTCTGGATTCTCTTTGCTGTCTGGAGAATGCTGTGTGTGCCATGGAACCTTCTGGTAATGTAGCCATGTACTCTGTGGACCCGTTCTCAGAATCATCTTTTTTAACAAGAATAAAATACAGTACATAATATGATGTCAAGGGAAACCAATTACATGAAAATACAGTTATCAAAGTATTTTATTATGATAATTGCTTCTTCATTAATGCAAAAAATAATAAGATCTTATAGCAGGTCTAATAATTACTGTAATTTCAAAATTGTGAGGAATAGAAATAATAATTTGAAGACATCTGAAAAAAATAGCATTAAAATATCTGTAATTTCTACTAGTGACAAAGTCGTAAGTATTACTGACATGACTATAGTTTGTTTCTTACATTTGTGATAGAAGGAATGCTAAATTTCAGAGATTAGCAAAAATAAAGATTAAAGATGTCTCTTTTTTTTCATCCTCCTTCATGGAGCTCCCTGAATTCTATCTCCATGATTCCTTAGATGCTCATGGCTGGCAGCTTAAGAATCCTAAGACCTCAAATCTCAGCATGTGAACCAAATTCTCTAGTTACAGATTCCCATCCTCTACCTCTCTCATCGCCAAAGATGCAAGGAATCCAGAGTCAATTCCCTGCCAATGGCAAGAGGCAAAATCTGAACACTCAAAACCAAAGCTGTACTTAAGAGAAGGGCCTTTGTCTTTGCTGACAATGGAAGGGATTCATTGAAAAGATCATTATGTACCTTTAATGTTTGGTTAATGTGCCTTTGAAGGTTCTGGAGCACACCACTAGAGGAATTCATCCCCCACTGCACAGCAAATATTGAAGGAAAAAATGCAGGTCAATGTATTTAGTTCATGGAGATAAACACTTCCCCAGTCTATGTCTCGGCAGCAGTGAAGGCCCTCCTGCTAGATCATTCTGTAGGCAGCCTGAAGGGAGAGAGAGAGAGACTTGGGATTTTCATGCAGGACGCAGGCTGGCTGTTCCCAGCACTACCTCTGTCTGTTTGTTCTCTGGTGTTTGTTTTTCTATCCCCATCCCTCCTCCTTCTCAGTCTGGCTCCACTTCAGCTCTGAACTGGAGCCCCAACGGCTGAGACTGACTTCTTCTATGAAACCCTCCTGAAGCCACCCTAGGCTCTGCCAGGAGGAGACAGGAGTCACACTGCTGGGCATTGTCACCACCACCTTCCTCCTTCCACTTTCCTCATACACCGAAGGTTCCCAGCTCAGCTCCTGCCAAGTCCTGACAGCTCTGGAAAAGCAGAGGGGCTTCCTTTGACTCCCTTGCAGGTCTCCATGCTGTGCACGGCTGCCAAGCCACAGGGCCAGCTCTAGGAATGTGTTTTTAATATTCATTGTTCACTCTGTCTGTTCCTGATGTGTGCACTGCAATTATTGTAATTCTTTGCACATGTGTTGTTATGAAATGGGTGCCTTTTAAGCTATGCCAGGTTATTTTTTTTCTTTCTGAAACCCAAATATAGTATTTCTACCTATGTTTCAGTTAGTTTGCCACGCTTCTTTATTTTATTTCAAAGACCAGTCTGGGCGGCAAAGAAAGAGTACAGTGTGCACAAAGCAAGGTTCGCCTGCTTTCCTCATGGTAGAACAGTTGCTTTTGATTTAGGTTTGTGTGGTTTCCACCTCACTCCCTTGTTTTCATCTTTCCATGTGCACAACCAAGCTGACTTTCAGACATACACAGCCCACATGTGCTGCTGCTGGAGTAGCCATCTGCACCCAGGAGAAAGGCACACATGCAGTGTGCAGAACACAGACATGCACACATGTGCATGCAGACAGCATTTGGGTGGAAGATTTCTTAATATTCATCTTGTATCCTTCTTAGTGGTGAGGAGGGAAAAGAAGTCTAGAGAAACTCCTTTCGTTTCTTTCTTCTTTTTTCTTTCTCTCTTTCTTCTAATTGAGGCTTTTCTGACACAACGTAGAAACTTCAGTCACCAGGGCACAAAAAGCATTATGTTTCTTCATTAATTCAGATGGAGGTTTTTTTTTTTTTTGTCCGTTTTTATTTTATCAAAGAAAAATAACAGATGTAAATCTGAAAGGCCAGATTTTAACATCCACTAACACATTTTAAGTTTCTTAGGACAAGATAAAAATTTAGTAAATTAAGAATGACTATTGTTTCACCTTTGAGAGCTTAGTCTTGAGATTCACAGAAGCTAAATTAAAAATAAAAAGGCATCCTGGCTAATACGGTGAAACCCCGTCTCTACTACAAATACAAAAAACTAGCCAGGCGAGGTGGCGGGCGCCTGTAGTCCCAGCTACTGGGGAGGCTGAGGCAGGAGAATGGCGTAAACCAGGGAGGCGGAGCTTGCAGTGAGCTGAGATCCGGCCACTGAACTCCAGTCCGGGCGACAGAGCGAGACTCCGCCTCAAAAAAAAAATAAAAATAAAAAAATAAAAATAAATAAATAAAAAGGCAGATTAGTCCACCTGGCAAACATCACCAACTATCCCCATATACCGATACCTTTCTTTAGAGATTCTCAGGCCACTGTCTGTTTTTGCCAGCAGAGAAATCTGACACAGTCACACCCCTGCCTGCTAAGCATTTTACTTTCATTGTTAACGATATCCATTTGTCACCATGAAACATTATTATTTTAAGGTAGCAGGGAAGCAGGACTGCTTGTTGCATAATAGTGCTCTAGCTCTCATTGCCAAGAAGGAATCAAAGAAATGGACGGTGGTTGATGTGGGAAATCACACCGGAGAGAAAGAAACATGCAGAGAGAGACAGAGACAGGGTGTTGTGGGGAGGGAGGAAAGGGTAAAGAGAAATAGAGACAGACAGGCAGGGAGAAAGATACTGAGAGACAAAAACCAGAGAAGACAGCTGCACAGAAAAGCTAGAATTTCCATGAAAAGGTTTATAAAAGGATGATCTAGCTGTTGCTAGGGAGCTGGGAGAAGAGCAGACACACCCTCCACCCGATTTTCCCTCTCTACCTGCATGTCTCTGCATCATCCCCCTGGCGAGGGGGCTGGAGAAAGAGGAAAAGACTTTTGACAAAACGGCCTTCTTAGACACAGACTGCTCTATAGCACACTCTGTGCAGAGTGAATTTGAGTCGCTGTGCTGGGAGCATGTCTGAGGTCAAAGGGCACAGCCCAACACCCCAAAGTTGCAAGGCCAAGACTATTCATCAAGCTGTGGGGAACAACCCACTCTCCTATATGACAGCTCTTGGATGTGTGACCCAAGCCAGGTGGGTCCTGCCTCACCCTGACTAAAGGACTGTATTGTGGTGACCTATTTGTGTAACCAGGGAGCTTGGTCTTACTGTTGCACAGGCCTGGAGTTGGGAAGAGGAATCTATGGCTGCCAGAAACCAGCAATAGCTCTGGATAAGATTGGTGAGAAGTGGGATGGAAGTCATTGCCACTCCAGGATCACCTGCATGGCAGCCTGTATGAGTCAGGGTTCTCTAGAGAAACAAAACAGAGACAGCAAGCGGGAAAGCAAGAGAAAGAGATTTTAAGTAATTGACTAACAATTTAAGGAACTGGCTAGCAGGGCAGGCCAGCAGCCTGGAAAATTCCGGGAGGGGTTGATGTTGCAGTCTTGAATTCAGGGGCAGTTTCCTTCCCCTTCCAGCAAACTGTCTTTTCTCTTAAGGCTTTCAACTGATTGGGTAAGGCCCACCCACACTACAGAAAGTGATCAGCTTTATCTGAAGTCTACTGACTTTAATTTTAGTCACCTATAAGAAAATACTTTCACAGCAATATCTAGACTGGTGTTAAACCAAACAACTGAATACCATAGTCTACCCAACTTGACACAGAAAATTAACTACCACATAGCGCCATGACTGTGGGTGGATAATGTTCATCTATTTACTGAGCTAACCTGTCAAAGTTCCAAAGGTCTGAGGTAGGCGTATCTGTACATTGGAGCCAGTGTGATAGAAGCTGGAACCTTCATCTAGCGTAATTGTTGCTTTGTTCTGTCACAAGATAATTCCTTCCAGAATTAGGTCTTTGAAAGGCGGCTCCTCTAAGGAATTTATCTCCACCCTTAATTCACTTTTCCTGTTTAGTCCAGACCCTCTTTAAAGTCTCAGCTAGATGATCAGACTACCACCATTGGAAACTTCACCCTATCACACACCTGCATCCATCCTTTGTCCACACTCCAGAAAAGTGCCTGATGTTCACTGAGCTATCCTCCACTCAGCTGTGGGCTCCAGAAACCCTGGGCATGTCAACTCTACTCCTACATAGGAAAGCAAATACATGTGTCCCAATTTGTGCTCAGTATCCCCAAAAGTGAGAGCTATGGCTGCTTACCCCAGCACAGTAAGGCTGTCAGATTTAGAGAAAAATAAAAAGCCCAAATAAACTTGACAACAGATAATTTTTATTATAAATATATTCCATACTTGGGAAATACTTGCACTAAAAAATTATTCACTGCTGATCTAAAATTTATTCCATTAAATTTGAATTCCAGACCAACCACAAATAATTTTTAGTATAAATATCTCTCATTCAATATTTGGGACATACTTATAAAAAAATCCTTGTTAATCTGAAATTCAAATTTAACTGGGCATTTAGTATTTCATCTGGCAATCCTCCAAGGTGACCCAAATTACAAGGACATGCCTCCAACTCATGCAATATTTTTGTCTCAGAGATAACATAGCCTGATTTTCTGTCTAGTAACAGATATTTTTCCATAGGCAAGGCTTTGGGTCTTGCTCCTTCTATAACAAAAGCTTCTGGCCACCTCCCCTCCCAACACTAGCTGCCCTGGAGGGATGGAGCCACTCCAGCTTTATCCCTTCTCCTAATTGGGGTAGGGTGGGAGGAGTACCCAATTCATCCTGTTCAGATGGATGGATGTTCAGAGAAGGGGTCATTGACATCCCCAGTCATTTGGGCTCAAGACTCCAGAGCCATCCTCAATTCTCCCTTTCCTTTGGTCTACCCTTACAGTGCTTTATTCACAATGTCTTTTGTGTCTTCTCTCTTTCATCACAGCTATGCTTCTAATCCAGATTCATTATTTTTCACTTAGGTGACAACATGAACTTCTGAATTTTTTCTTCCTGCCTATAGCATCTCTCTTCCACAGTCCATCTACCACACTCACTGTCGTGAAGTTCAGAACCATCATATCATCCAAACACTCCCGGCACTCAGAGGCACTTTGTCTCCAGAATGCCTGCCAAGTGAAGTCATATATTTTGGCCTACATCAAGTCCAAATAGCAAGGCCATATATCATTCCTTCAAGCAACTGACTTTAAACAGGGGTCACAAACTTTTTCTCTAAAGAGCCAGATAGTAAATTTTTTAGACTTTGAGGGCCATAGAAGTCTCTGTCACAATTACTCAACTCTGTTGTTGTGTGAAAGCAGTTATAGACAATACATCAATGAATGGGCATGGCTGTATTCCAATACAGTTTTATTTATCAAAACAAGTGGAGAGGACAGTTGGCCCACTGTAGTTTACAGTTCCCTTCCCTAGCTGCCAAACCAAACCTGTTCTCCAAGTCCCAGCTCAAGTACCTCTCTCTCTGTAAAGCTCCCTCTGATTCATCCAGTTTAAGTGACTCCTTCCTCACTCCATGCACTTTATGCCTCTTTTATGGCAATGTGCATATTCTGCCTTGCACAGAGTCCTTGCCTCCTCTCCGTGTTGACAAGTTTGGCATTCCTTGCAGAGGCTGCCACAATCCTTTACTCAAGGTAGATATTTAATAATAAAGTATTGGTAGGAAGAATGATTGAAAGTCACTGGAGAGTAGGTCCACAGAAAGGGCAGAGGCTTGATCCACTACAGCTTCCTCATCTCCTCCGGGAAAAGCGTGAGTTCCCTTGAAAGCCATAGAGCAACACCCATTGCCTTCTAGAGGAGTCCAAATTCCAGGCCAGTCAGCCATCATTTAAAACACACAGAAGCCTGCCCATCAAAAATAAATTAGCTAAACATTCAATTCTCCAACCAGGAAGGTTGGTATTGCAAATGGATTTGTGCTGAAACCATTTTCCTTTTTGAAACGCACCCAAGTTTTAAAATAAATAGCTTCATTTGATCTGAACTGCCAACACATTCCTCCAAATCCATCCCTTGAGAGAACCTTGTTAGCTGCTTCAGCTCAAATCCACATGACTCCAAAACATCTTAACTTCTCATAGCAAGGCTGGAAACAGCCAGGCCCTGTGTGCCTCAGAGAAAGGTTTTCAGAGCTGGGAAGAATGAACTGAGGGACAGAGCAATTACACAAATATTTCTCCAGCAAAATAACTAGGAAAGTCTAAAAAAGGGGTTTTAAGTTAGTTATTATTGAAAATTGCAAGCAAATTTATTTATTTATTTATTTATTGGTCTTAGGGATGGTTTGATTACACTACCACATGCTTGATTTTGGCTCTCTAATCATTTTAAGTGCATATCGTGTCTCCTTTATTAATCTATAGGCTTCTCAAGAGAAAGATACACATTTTCTGTTTCTTGCATACCTCCTGGCATTATAATACCAGGGCCACAGTAAACAGTAAACACACAATAAATATGTGAATAAATGGGGTATATTAACCTGCTAGAGTCCTTGATGGGGAAATTAAGTTACTCAAGTTAATTTTTTAAAAAAGAATTCTCCTCTCTTTAAAATCATGATTCCACCTCCTCTTCACCACCAACTAGCACCTCTAAATCCTTTGCAATTTCCATAACAATGAAGGGAAAAACCAAAATTTTGCCGCTTGCAGCTAAATTTTACAAGGAAGTTATTTTGATGGTGAGGCACAATGCACCAACACTCTCAAGTAGATGAATAACAAAACTTTTTTCTGCTTCCAGCTCCAAATAAAAGAACAGAATGATTCCACCCAGGGCCACACAGGGACTGCACCTGAGGCAGGGCAACAGCAAGCTTGAGCTATAGCAGGCAGTTTGTGCATGGCAAGTTGGGTGGGGTTAGCTAGGTTTCCTGAGTTCCCTGTGAACTGGCTTATTTGAATAATTTCTCTGGCTCATAGGGGCTGTTCTTAGTTGTCTGTCTGGTACCTGGCCCTGAGACGTTTAGAGATGTTGCATAGAGTTCCAGAATGTGTGAGCCTGATAAGGGAAGTCCTTGGGGGTTATGGACTTAATCAGCGGCTCAAAGAGGGAAACTGACCAGCCTCCAATCAGTGCCTCAAAACTGGGTGAAGACAGCATTCTTTTTTAAAAAACTATACTTTAAACTATAACAGCAGTCACTGACAAAACTCTTAGCTAGTAGAATATTTGTCTCATAAAAACAGGTTCTTGCCTAGATTATTCTCCTTGTCACTCTATCTCAATGCTAGTATGTTGAAGGCACTCCCCACATTTTCTTGAATAAATGGAATCAATCCATACTTTCGACCCTAAAGCAGGGCAGAAAGGTGGCCCTGTTGGGCCAAACCACTGGCCCGGGCCAGGGCAGAAACTACAGGCCTGGGTTCTACAACACTTTCAGTAGATATTGAGGGCTCCACCACAGTGGGGAAAGACTGTAGTAAATCTCCTATCCAGAAAAAAAAACAAAAAAACAAAAAAATGTAAGTCAGGTCAATATTGGTCTGTTAAGAGATTATATCCATAATCTGGAATGTTTTCATTTTATTGAAATGACAGATATCATACTGATCGAATCTTGAGAGCAAAGTAATAATTGGGGGTAAGAGAAATGGGAATGAGAAAAACAGAAACTGGCCAAATGCCAGCTACGTTGCAACGGTTCTACTGTATAGTAGAAGACAACGAAGCTTCAAAAATCAAAAATAAAGAGAAAGAAAAACATGAGACTGGATAACAGAAGCTCAAGGACTTTGGGAAGAGCGAGAGTCACTGATTTTAAAAGATCATGTGGCACTAAGCATTTGGAGGGACTATCATGGCTTGTTAGCAGAATATAACTGAAAGAAAATATATCTAGATTAAATAAATAGTATAGATAAAATAAATAGTAAATAATGTCTTGGACTGTAGGAAGTAAATCATTAGTCTAATTAATGCAAGAAAACAGACTTTAAAAATTATATTATATTATAACCAGTGTAGTGTTTCCATGGGAAGTACCACAGGATGGGAGTTTCATGATAAATAGCTTTAGAAAATTCCGGGTTAAGCAATTCTAAATGATTTATTCATCACAGGACCAATTAGATTCTTTACTATGTTCACGTGTGTTGGGAACCACCAAGAGGAAGCTGTGATGTGAAGGTCTTGACCAGAGAACCCTTCTTTCTTGGAGTGGCTTATATAATTCATTTTCCATGGCACACTCTTTAATAAAGCCTATGATAACCTAACATTTTTCTCCACCCATTATTTTTGTAGTAACAAAAGTTATTTTATTCTGTCAGAGAATCTAGACAACTATATTCCAAAATACATAACACCTACCTCTTAGGAAATAACTAGAAAATTCTTATGTATACTACAGGCATCTATGTCTTTTGAGAGAATGCATCTATCTGGTCTCTCTATGACTTTCTTGGGGCAGACCAAATATATGTGATGTTATCAGCTTTCCTCAGTGCTGAAAAATAAACTCAAAAACAAAAATAAAACAGATTTGAAGCAGGCTGTGGTGAATGATGTGAAAACAATACTCCAAACTGAATGTTGACCCCTGTCCCATCCCACTCTTATCATCTACTTAATTAAAAGACTAGAAAAGAATTAAAGCCTGGAACCAATGCAGCAAGTGAAGGATAACATTAACTAGAATTTCAATTTCTGCAAGTCTTTGCAAAATTTGGCAGTGACTTTTATTGAATGAGCATCTGATCATGACATCAAATAATATCAAATATCAGCATTTAGTTACTTAGTTTGATATGTCAAGCAGAAGCAAAATCTGTAGTCAACATTTCAGGAACAGAAAACTGTGATAGGCAGGTCTTCACCTAGTGATTCACTCAGTGATTCTGTGACAAGTAATCAGTCTTTTTTTTTCTGGAAACCTCCTTGCAGGATCTTGTGATTCTGATGCCCTAATGCAGAAGTTATTCATTGATATTTTGAATGCTGTAAGGTCATTTTATAGGACTTTCAAGGAACTACTGACATTACTTTTTGATTATTTAAACTTCCTTTAAATATCTATTGAGTCATAAACACATTGCCATGAAAGCTGCTATGAGATCACTGATGTTACAAGGAAAACAGGCTAGAAGTTGGTGACTTTCAGTAACAGTTCCAACAATGGCTTTTTTTTACTTGAAATATTCATTGAGTACATAGCATATGCCAGCTCTTTAGTCCCCTGGCCTGCTTAGCTCTACCTTTATAACTAAATGACCAAGATGGCCTAGTCAACAAGGCAGTCTTTAAACTACTTTCAATGGCAAAAGGAATAGACTGCTCCTTGCCAGCAACTGAACAAAGCTGGATGGAGAATGACTTTGACAAGTTGAGAGAAGAAGGCTTCAGATGATCAAACTTCTCAGAGCTAAAGAAGGAACTACAAACCTAGCACAAAGAAACTAGAAAACTTGAAAAAAGATTTGACAAATGGGTGACTAGAATAACCAATGCAGAGAAGTCCATAAACAACCTGATAGAGATGAAAACCATGACACGAGAACTACCTGACAAATGCACAAGCTTCAGTAACCGACTCAATCAACTGGAAGAAAGAGTATCAGAGATTGAAGATCAAATGAATGAAATGAAGTGAGAAGAGAAGTTTAAAGAAAAAAGAGTAAAAAGAAACAAAGTTTCCAAGAAATATGGGACTATGTGAAAAGACCAAATCTACGTCTGATTGGTGTACCTGAAAGTGACGGGGAGAATGGAACCAAGCTGGAAAACACTCTGCAGCATATTATCCAGGAGAACTTCCCCAACCTAGCAAGGCAGGCCAACATTCAAATTCAGGAAATACAGAGAACACCACAAGGATACTCCTTGAGAAGAGCAACTCCAAGACACATAATTGTCAGATTCACCAAAGTTGAAATGAAGGAAAAAATGTTAAGGGCAGTCAGAGAGAAAGGTCGGGTTACCCATAAAGGAAAGCCCACCAGACTAACAGTGGATCTCTTGGCAGAAACTGTACAAGTCAGAAGAGAGCGAGGGCCAATATTCAACATTCTTAAAGAAAAGAATTTTCAACCCAGAATTTCATATCCAGTCAAACTAAATTTCATAAGTGAAGGAGAAATAAAATCCTTTACAGAAAAGCAAATGCTGAGAGATTTTGTCACCACCAGGCCTGTCTTACAAGAGCTCCTAAAGGAAGCACTACACATGGAAAGGAACAACCAGTACCAGCCATTGCAAAAACATGCCAAAATGTAAAGACCATCAATGCTAGGAAGAAACTGCATCAACTAACAAGCAAAATAACCAGCTAACATCATAATGACAGGATCAAATTCACACATAATAATATTAACCTTAAATGTAAATGGGCTAAATGGTCCAATTAAAATGGCAAGTTGGATAAAGAGTCAAGACCCATCAGTGTGCTGTATTCAGGAGACCCATCTCACATGCAGAGACACACATAGACTCAAAATAAAGGGATGGAGGAAGATCTACCAAGCAAATGGAAAACAAAAAAAAGGCAGGGGTTTCAATCCTAGTCTCTGATAAAACAGACTTTAAACAAACAAAGATCAAAAGAGACAAGGCCATTACATAATGGTAAAGGGATCAATTCAACAAGAAGAGCTAACTATCCTCAATATATACGCACCCAAGACAGGAGCAACCAGATTCATAAAGAAAGTCCTTAGAGACTTACAAAGAGACTTAGACTCCCACACAATAGTAACGGGAGATGTTAACACCCCACTGTCAACATTAGATAGATCAACGAGACAGAAAGTTAACAAGGATATCCAGGAATTGAACTCAGCTCTGCACCAAGCAGACCTAATAGACATCTACAGAACTCTCCACCCCAAATCAAGAGAATATACGTTCTTCTCAGCACCACATCACACTTTTTCCAAAATTGATCACATAGTTGGAAGTAAAGCACTCCTCAGTAAATGTAAAATAACAGAAATTATAACAAACTGTCTCTCAGACCACATGCAATCAAACTAGAACTCAAGACTAAGAAACTCAATCAAAACCACTCAACTACATGGAAACTGAACAACCTGCTCATGAATGACTACTGGGTGCATCACAAAATGAAGGAAGAAATAAAGATGTTTTTTGAAACCAATGAGAACAAAGATGTAACATATCAGAATCTCTGTGACACATTTAAAGCAGTGTGTAGAGGGAAATTTATAGCACTAAATACTCACAAGAGAAAGCAGGAAAGATCTAAAATTGACACCCCAACATCACAATTAAAAGACCTAGAGAAGCAAGAGCAAACACATTCAAGAGCTAGCAGAAGGCAAGAAATAACTAAGATCAGAGCAGAACTGAAGGAGATAGAGACACAAAAATCCCTCCAAAAAAATCAATGAATCCAGGAGCTGGTTTTTTGAAAAGATCAACAAAATTGATAGACTGCTAGCAAGACTAATAAAGAAAAAAAGAGAGAAGAATCAAATAGACACAATAAAAAATGATAAAGGGGATATCACCACTGACCCCACAGAAATACAAACTACCATCAGCGAATACTATAAACACCTCTACACAAATAAACTAGAAAACCTAGAAGAAATGGATAATTTCCTGGACACTTACACTTTCCCAAGACTAAACCAGTAAGAAGTTGAAGCCCTGAATAGACCAATAGCAGGCTCTGAAATTGAGGCAATAATTAATAGCCTACCAACCAAAAAAGTCCAGGACCAGATGGATTCACAGCCGGATTCTACCAGAGGTACAAGGAAGAGCTGGTACCAATCCTTCTGAAACTATTCCAATCAATAGAAAAAGAGGGAATCCTCCCCAACTCATTTTATGAGGCCAAAATCATCCTGATACCAAAGCCTGGCAGAGAAACAACAAAAAAAGAGAATTTTAGACCAATATCCCTGATGAACATCAATGCAAAAATCCTCAATAAAATACTGGCAAACTGAATCCAGCAGCACATCAAAAAGCTTATCTGCCATGATCAAGTAGGCTTCATTCCTGGGATGCAAGGCTGGTTCGACATACGCAAATCAATAAACATAATCCAGCATACAAACAGAAACAAAGACAAAAATCACATGATTATCTCAGTAGATGCAGAAAAGGCCTTTGACAAAATTCAACAGCCAATCATGCTAAAAACTCTCAATAAATTTGGTATTAATGGAACATATCTCAAAATAATAAGAGCTATTTATGACAAACCCACAGCCAATATCATACTGAATGGGCAAAAACTGGAAGCATTCCCCTTAAAAACTGGCACAAGACAGGGATGCCCTCTCTCACCACTCCTATTAAACATAATGTTGGAAGTTCTGGCCAGGGCAATCAGCCAAGGGAAAGAAATAAAGGGTATTCAATTAGGAAAAGAAGAAGTCAAATTGTCCCTGTTTGCAGATGACATGATTGTATATTTAGAAAACCCCATCATCTCAGCCCAAAATCTCCTCAAGCTGATAAGAAACTTCAGCAAAGTCTCAGGATACAAAATCAATGTGCAAAAATCACAAGCATTCTTATACACCAATAGCAGACAAACAGAGAGCCAAACCATGAATGAACTTCCATTCACAATTGCTTCAAAGAGAATAAAATACCTAGGAATCCAACTTACAAGAGATATAAAGAACCTCTTCAAGGAGAACTACAAACCACTGCTCAATGAAATAAAAGAGGACACAAACAAATGGAAGAACATACCATGCTCATGGATAGGAAGAATCAATATGAAAATGGCCATACTACCCGATATAATTTATAGATTCAATGCCATCCCCATCAAGCTACCAATGACTTTCTTCACAGAACTGTAAAAAACTACTTTAAGGTTCATATGGAACCAAAAAAGAGCCCGCATTGCCAAGACAATCCTAAGTCAAAAGAACAAAGCTGGTGGCATCATGCCATCTGACTTCAAATATACAACAAGGCTACAGTAACCAAAATAGCATGGTACTGGTACCAAAACAGAGATATAGAACAATGGAACAGAACAGAGCCCTCAGAAATCATACCACACATCTACAACCATCTGATCTTTGAAAAACCTGAGAAAAACAAAAATGGGGAAACGATTCCCTATGTAATAAATGATGCTGGGAAAACTGGCTAGCCATAAGTAGAAAGCTGAAATTGGATCCCTTCTTTACTCCTTATATGAAAATTAATTCAAGATGGATTAGAGACTTAAATGTTAGACCTAAAACCATAAAAACCCTAGAAGAAAACCTAGGCAATACCATTCAGGACATAGGCATGGGCAAGGACTTCATGACTAAAACACCAAAAGCAACGGCAACAAAAGTCAAAATTAACAAAGGGGATCTAATTAAACTAAAGAGCTTCTGCACAGCAAAAGAAACTACCATCAGAGTGAACAGGCAACCTACAGAATGGGAGAACATTTTTGCAATCTACTCATCTGACAAAGGGCTAATATCCAGAATCTACAAAGAACTCAAACAAATTTACAAGAAAAAAACAAACAACCCCATCAAAAAGTGGGCAAAGGATATGAACAGACACTTCTCAAAAGAAGACATTCATACAGCCAACAGACATATGAAAAAATGCTCATCATCACTGGCCATCAGAGAAATGCAAATCAAAACCACAATGAGATACTATCTCACACCAGTTAGAACGGCAATCATTAAAAAGTCAGGAAACAACAGGTGCTGGAGAGGATGTGGAGAAATAGGAACACTTTTACACTGTTGGTGGGATTGTAAACTAGTTCAACCAATGTGGAAAACAGCATGGCAATTCCTCAAGGATCTAGAACTAGAAATACCATATGACCCAGCCATCCCATTACTGGGTATATACCCAAAGGATTATAAATCATGCTGCTATAAAGACACATGCACACGTATGTTTATTGTGGCACTATTCACAATAGCAAAGACTTGGAATCAAGCCAAATGTCCATCACTGACAGACTGGATTAAGAGAATGTGGCACATATACACCATGGAATACTATGCAGCCATAAAAAAGGATGAGTTCGTGTCCTTTGTAGGGACATGGATGCAGCTGGAAACAATCATTCTCAGCAAACTGTCACAAGGACAATGCTAGAATATATATGTGTGTGTGTGTGTATATATATATCTCACAGTTTCTTTATCCACACGTTGACTGATGGGCATTTGGTTGGTTCCATGATTTTGCAATTGTGAATTGTGCTGCTATAAATATGCGTGTGCAAGTATCTTTTTCATATAATGACTTCTTTTCCTCTGGGTAGATACCCAGTAGTGGGATTGCTGGAACAGATGGTAGTTCTACTTTCAGTTATTTAAGGAATTGCCATACTGCTTTCCATAGTGTGCTAGTTTACATTCCCACCAACAGTGTAGAAGTGTTCCCTGATCACCGCATCCATGCCAGCATCTACTGTTTTTTTATTTTTTTTGATTATGGCCATTCTTGCAGGAACAAGGTGGTATCGCATTGTGGTTTTGATTTGCATTTCTCAACATCATTAGTGATGTTGAGCATTTCTTCATATGTTTGTTTTCCATTTGTACATCTTCTTTGGAGAATTGTCTATTCATGTCCTTAGCCCACTTTTTGATGGGATTGTTTGTTTTTTCTTACTGATTTGTTTGAGTTCATTGTAGATTCTGGATATTAGTCCTTTGTCAGATGTATAGATTGTAAAGATTTTCACCCACTCTGTGGGTTTTCTGTTTACTCTGCTGACTGTTCCTTTTGCCACACAAAAGCTCTTTAGTTTAATTAAGTCCCAATTACTTATCTTTGTTTTCATTGCATTTGCTTTTGGGTTCTTGGTCATGAAATCCTTGCCTAAGCCAATGTCTAGAAGGTTTATTTCCAATGTTACATTCTAGAATTTTTATAGTTTCAGGTCTTAGATTTAAGTCCTTAATTCATCTTGAGTTTATTTTTGTATAAGGTAAGAAATGAGGATCCCGTTTCATTCTCCTATATGTGGCTAGCCAATTATCCCAGCACCATTTGTTGAAAAGTATCGGGTGAAATCCCCACCCCCAATATTTATCGTGGATTCTTTTCTATTTCCCTAAGTGTCTTGGCTGGTTTAAGAAATAAAGGGAATGAGTACAAGAGAGAGAAATTTTAAAGCTGGGTGTCCGGGGCAGACATCACATGTTGGGAGGTTCAACCGTAAAAGGCGGCCACCTCAAGGGGGCCGTCTATAGACCTACCCTCAGGGCGCATTCTCTTTCTCAGGGATGTTCCTTGCTGAGAAAAAGAATTCAGTGTTATTTCTCCTATTTGCCTTTGAAAGAAGAGAAATATGGCTCTGTTCCATCCAGCTCACTGGCGGCCAGAAGTCTTATCTCTCTTGTTCCCTGAACATTGCTGCTATCCTGTTCTTTTTTCAAGATGCCCAGATTCCATATTGTTCAAACACACATGCTCTACAAACAATTTGTGCAGTTAACACTGTCATCACAGGGTTCTGCAATATATATCCTCCTTAGCTTACAAAGAAGATGATGGGATTAAGAGATTAAAGTAAAGACAGGCATAGGAAATCACGAGGGTATTGATTGGGGAAGTGATAGGTGTCCATGAAATCTTCACAATTTATGTTCAGAGACTGCAGTAAAGACAGGTGTAAGAAATTACAAAAGTATTAATTTTAAGGAACTAATAAATGTCCATGAAATCTTCCCAATTTATGTTCTTCTGCCACGGCTTCAGCTGGTCCCTCTGTTCAGGGTCCCTGAGTTCCCACAACAGAAAATGGTGTCCTTTCCCCACTTTATGTTTTTGTTTGCTTTATCAAAGATCAGTTGGCTGTAAGTATTTGGGTTCATTTCTGGGTTATCTATTCTGTTCCATTGGTCTGTGTGCCTATTTTTATACCAAATACCATGCTGTTTTGGTGACTATGGCCTTATGGTATTATTTGAAATCAGGTAGTGTGATGCCTCCAGACATGCTCTTTTTGCTTAGTCTTGCTTTGGCTATGTAGGCTCTTTTTTAGTTCCATACAAATTTTAGAATTTTTTTTTTCTCTAATTCTATGAAGAATGATGGTGGTATTTTGATGGGGATTGCATTGAATTGGTAGATTGCTTTTCGCAGTATGGTCATTTTCACAATATTGATTCTGCCCATCCATGAACATGGGATGCATTTCCATTTGTTTGTGTCATTTATGATTTATTTCAGCAGTGTTTTGAGTTTTCCTTGTAGAGGTCTTTCACCTCCTTGGTTAGGTATATTCCTAATTGTTTTATTTATTTATTGATTTATTTATTTATTTATTTTTGCACTTATTGTAAAAGGGGTTGAGTTCTTGATTTCATTCTCTGTTTGGTTGCTGTTGGTGTATAGAAGAGCTACTGATTTTTGTGTATGAATCTTGTATCCAGAAACTTTGCTGAATTCTTTTATCAGTTCTAGGAGATTTCCAGGGGAGTCTTTGGGGCTTTTGAGGTAAACAATCATATCATCAGCAAACTGTGACAGTTTGACTTCCTCTTTACTGATTTGGATGCCCTTTATTTCTTTCTCTTGTCTGATTGCTCTGACTAGGACTTCCAGTTCTATGTTGAAAAGGAGTGGTGAGAGTGGGCATCCTTGTCTTGTTCCAGTTCTCAGAGGGAATGCTTTCAACTTTTCCCCATTCAGTATTATGTTGGCTGTGGGTTTGTCATCGATGGCTTTTATTACATTGAGGTATGTCCCCTGTATGCTGATTTTGCTGAGAGTTTTAATCATAAAGAGATGCTGGATTTTTTCAAATGCTCTTTCTGCATCTGTTGAGATGATCATGTGAGTTTTGTTTTAAATTTTGTTTATGTAGTGTATCGCATTTATTGACTTGTGTATATTAAACCATCCCTGCATCCCTAAGCACTTCTCTTTCAAAGATAGTATGCATGGCACTTTCTGATAAATGCAACGTAGTCAGACAAGAGAGAGCTCATGAAGCTTATTTACCAAAGTTTAAGTGGTCTTGAGAGGACTCAAAACCATTGCCTCTGCTGGTCATTATTGGGCCAGCCAATTGTGCTGTGGCCTATGCCACACCCTTCAAAATGCATGAAACCACTGAGCCATCAGTTGGCAGTCAGTAGAAATGTGGGACTTTATCAGTTAGTTGTGAAACATGAATGAGAACTAGAGGCTAAGCTATCTTGCCATAGAACTTAGAGAAAGTAGCCTTAATATCTTCATTACATGTGTAATTTACTGTATGGTTTAATATACATATCTCTAACTCTTATTATTAAGTTATGCTGTTTTGTCCTGCAAAAAAAATATTTCAGCAGCAATCAAAAAAGGAAAAGTACATATTTAGTGAAAGACCAAGCTCGAAATTTTGATTTCACAATGAAGTTGATGAATGTAGAACTTACAAAGAATATTTATAAACACAGTTTAACATCAACCATGAAGGTTGAGTGACACACTGACTATATGAAAACCAGAAGACACAAATCTTCTGAAAAAGCACCAGCATCTATTGAAAAGTTAGAAGTCACTCTAAGACTATATCCAATAACTAGACTGTTGAACATGCGTGTGTACAGAACATGTGTTTACATTACTCAGTGGAGCACAACTTCCCATTTAACTAAAATGATTGTTCTTCTAAGTTACTGTCATCCACTTTGAATTCCAAGTTTCCTTTTGGATCTATAAAAAGTCAAGTGATTACTGTTCACGTGTTGGCTTCATTAGCAGAAGAAGAACTGCACAAACAGTTAAATAAGGCCAGTTTTTACCAGTGCCCTAGATACTTCAAAGAGAAAATCAGTTGCAATAAAGGCTTGTTTTTATTTATAAAATTCACAAAATCAAAATACATCTTTTGAATATTCATTCTGTTAAAATAAAATATTTGACATTGTTGTGAATGTGATTAGAGGCTCATGTATGTAAAGAGTTCAACATTAAAGATAAAATTATTTGTTGTGTGGTATATCAATACAAATTTTGGCAGAGTGGAGTGCTGTAGTAGAAACTGAGTATTCTTACTAAATTAAGAAATTTGGGGAGCAGAAAGGTATTTGAAATTGGCTATAGTACATATATAATTAATAATCACATCTTTAAAAGCTGTTATTTTCCACTGATCAAAATAGAAATTGTACTTGTCAAAATGTATATAAATATTACACACATATGAGCTCATGTACATGCAAAATCAGAGTAACCAAATTACAAAACTTTCTATAGGGAAGATGGTACACAACGTCATGATGAAATATACACTGTCTTTGCTGCCCACCATCCAGGTCAGTCCCTAATGTTTGCAGAACCCATCACAAGAATATAAAAGAAAGCCCACATATTGTGAGTCAAAGGATTTATAAGTTATAAATCAAGCCAGCAAACTGTTAAATAAAATATATTTGATTCTACCATAACAAATATACTTTCCTAATGGCCTGAAAAGCCAAGTTACAATTTAGACTTTTCAGAGTCCTTTGAATCACTGTGTGGGGAAAACATACCCTCCAGCCCCTCCCTAGTTCATCCTCCCTCCAGCTTCATCTGGCACAGCAGGGGGCCTCCTCCAACCATATGAGGATATCACAGACAAGCCCACATATCCAAGCTGTGTCATGATGACTGCTCTCTCCACTCCCAAACAGCTGTTTCTTGGCCTACTCTTAGGCCCCAGGGTGGCCATGCTAGTAGTGAGACCTACCCTTGGAAGACAGAATCCAGGAAAGATATCTGCCTATCCCTGGAGCAGATCAAGGCAATCTGGGGAAGGAATTCCGGGGTCTAGGCCACCTAGGCATATGTCTAGGTAGGCATGTCTCCTTGCCTGCTCAGATTCAAGTTGAGCTGGAAAGTAGCCAGAGCAGAGCCCTCTAAAGTATAGGGCCTTGGGCAGAGGTCTCTCTTGCTCAGATTTATACCTAAAGGTGACAATGACAGGATCAATTGGATTTTAGAAATGTTTCAGTTTTTAAAGAACCATTTTGAAAATCAACTTAAGTGCTTAAAAATAGTGCACAGACACACACACACAATTACCACATCCCTGAAGCTTTGAAAATGGAAGAAGAAACATTATTAAGCCAGAAAATGAGAATAGTGTGAAACTTCAGAGACCCCAAGCAGGGCCAGCTTGATGGGTGTGTGATCTATGCAGTCACACAGGGTCCCCAGGCTCAGAAGGGCTCTACATTTGGTTTTATGCTTGCCTGTCTCCTTGACCCTTTTAATAATTTGAACAAGAAACTCCATGTTTTCATTTTGCACTGGCCTCTGCAAATTATGTAGCCAATCCTGTTCTTAAGGACTTTTACTCAGCAAGAGGATTTCCCATGAAATTTGTAGCTCGCATCCCTTTGAGAAAAAGTCAATAGAGCCAGCATCTCACCCTTGATTATTTCATTTTCACCTCTAAGCCTGGACAAAAACATAAGGGCAGAGGAGAAAATTATTTTTAAAGGGCACTAGGGTATTTGAAAACCTTGACAAAGGTTCCATTAGATGGTTCAGGTTGGTTCTTGTCATCTGGAATTGCCTCACCCACTTCGTGCCTAATCCCCGATTAAATGCCACCATTTCCTGCCTGATGTCTTCTTGCGATTTCTTCTGCCCCTAACCCTATCTCTTTCTATTGTGGAGGTTTGCTTTTTCCTTTGTGAATTATTTTTAATTCCCCTCTACTTTTAGATTAAAGTTTAAGGGTAATATTATTATGAAAGCATAATTCCAGGCAGAGATAAGAAGCTCTCTAGCACATCATTATTAATCCAAGGCAAGTCCATTTTTAAAGAAAGAAAGAGAGATTTGTAAAGGGCTCACAGCAGATCCTCACAGCAGGGACAGAGCCTGATACTCTGCAGAGGTATCTGCAAGGAAACACAGAGCAAAATTGCCCTCAGCATAAACTCCCCCAGTGACTACGTTTCCCTTAGCCGCCACCTCCCACCAGACCCAGCTGTTTGGTCCATGAACTCAAGTTTTGAGTTTCTTAATTCACTGTTGTCTTAGTCTGTTCAGGCTGCTAAAACAAAATATCATTGACTGGGTAGCTTATGTTCATAAGCTGCCAGGCTACCTCTTTCAGGTAAACATGAAGGTCCAGGCTGATGGACTTGAAACCTGGAAGCCTGGGAAGAAGCTTGCCTTCCATCTCACCACCTAAAACAGAGTTCATACATATTTTCTCTCTGTTGAGTTATTAAAAAAAAAAACACACACAGATATTTGGGGTTCAAGTTTGAGGTATAATAAAAGCTAAAATGGGGATGGCTCAGAAACAAGGCCAGGCTTTTTGGACTATGGGGACAGGCAATCCCACCCCTCCATACATTCACTCTAAAGCTCCCTCTGAAGCTCATTCTTCCAAGGAAGTCAGTCACAGGACAGAGATACAGAAATAATGAAAATGTTCTGCAATGCTCAAAATGCCCCGGTCATCCTTCTTGGACTTCTGTAAGTTTGCACATAGCTTACTCTGTACTTTTCTGAGATGTAATTCTCCAGTTCCTCTACTGGGCTTGTATGTAGGAGTGATATTATGAAAATTAATAACTGATAAGTTATGGGCACAGACCCAACAGAACAGGCCCTCTCTTTGGAGCTGGGAGGAAAGGAGTGGGTGGATAAAACATATACAAAAGACATAAGGCAGCAGCCATTTACCAATGGAAAAGACTAATATTTTAACAGCAGGACCTATCATCTGAGCTCTATTAATAATCTTCTTTGGCTCAGATAAATATGGAATCAAACATATCCGGGTTGGAATCCTCAATCTTTCACTACCAGATGCGGTAGTTGCCTTAGATAAGTTATTTAACTTCTAAACCCTCAGTTTCCTCATCTGTAAAACTGGAATGACTTACCTTAGTTCTCTTGTAACTATTTGTAAATATAGTGTAAATATAGTCTCTTGTAGCTATATGTAAATATAGTAAAATAACATATGTAAAGCACCTCTCACCACCCCCCATCTGCTTCTCAACTCAAAATTCTGCTCATAGAGAATTCAAGAGCACATTCCTGGAGAGTGTGGATTTGGAAAAGAACAATAGGCATGATTACAGTTTAATTGAGCAGCCAATGTGTGTGTGGAGCCCTGTGCTGGTGCTGTAGGCCTCTTAGCTGAGGAATTCCACAGTAACCCTATAAAGTGGGAATTTCCATCTCATTAATGTCCTTTTTTGTGACAAATAATAACAAAAGCTAATATTTATTAAGAGCTAACCAAAACCCTATAAGGAGTTGTTTAGTCAGTGATCTTCAGAGTAACAGAACTCACAGGAATATATATAGAAAGAGATCTGTTAGGAGGTATTGGCTCATGTGATTATGGAGGCTGAGAATCTCATGATCTGCATCTGCAAGCTGCAGACCCAGGAAAGCTGGTGGGATCATTCAAAGACCTGAGAGCTAGAGAGCAATGGTGTATATCCCTATCTGAGTTTGAAGGCCTAAGAACCAGGAGCACAGAGGGCAAGAGAAGATCTATGTCCCAGTTCAAGCAATCAGGCAGAGAGAAGCCAAATCTAATCATCCTCCTTCTTTTTGTTCTTTTCAGGCCCTCTACTGATTGCATGATGCCCCACCTTCCCTGGGGTAAGCTATGGGCTTCATTCAGTCCACTAATTCAAATGCTAATAAATACCTCAGAGACACACTCAGAAATAATGTTTAATCAAATAGCTGGGCATTCTATGGCCCAGTTAGATTAACGCATGAAATTAACCATCACAGAAATTTTTGTGCTGACTCCATTTACAAATCGGGAAACTAATTCAGAAAGAGTAAACAACGATATAGAGTGTACAAGCTGTGAATATTGCCATGGGAATCAGAGACCTTGGCTTAACTCCCAGCTGTGGAGAAGTTACCAAACCTCTCTAGGCCTCAGTTTCCTCACGCATAAATGAGAATTAAAAGGGTATTGAACTACATTAGACCCCCTGCATCCACATGTTCTGCATTCATGGTATTTGACCAATCACAGATTGAAAATATTCCTAAAAATAATTTCAGAAAGTTGTATCTGTACTGAACATGTACAGACTTTTTCCTTGGCATTATTCCCTAACAATAAAGTGTAACAACTATTTACATAGCATTTACATTGTATTAGGCATTATAAATAATCTAGAGATTATTTAAAGTATACAGGAGGATGATGTGAATACGTTGTATGTAAATACTATACCATTTTATATAAGGAGCTTGAACATTCATGGATTTGGGTATCTGCAGGGGTCCTGGAACCAGTTCCCGATGGATACTGAGGGTCCTGGCAGGAAACAGATGGCATACTCCAACAGAGAAATTGAGGATGATTTACAGAGCTATGGGCAGGATTAAGAGAAAGCTACATAAAATGGTAAAGTACATGGAGGCACGGATGAAAGGGGAAGGACTAGCAGCAGTGGAGAGCCCCTCCCATCCTAGGCCTGAAGAGCAAAGGAGGGAGTGGTCACAGGAACTCAATGAGTACTGAGACTGTAGCTGCTACTGTAGGAGAGGCAATTGAGCAGGAGCTCCAGCCTCAGGTAAAGGAACACAGCCACTGCCATCCTTCAGCCTGATCAGCAGAGAGCCAAGAGAATCAACATCCTAATCTCACTCTCCTCCTGACTTCTGATCTCCTGCCACTAACTCTCATTGGCCTAACCCACCTGGGAGCAGAGAGCAATGAAGCAAATGAAGCAAACTGATGCACATTTTAACAGTCACAGACGGGGTGGAAGGAAGTAGTGGGTAGATATGGAGGGGCAAACAATACTCAGCATCAGTCGTGGGTGTTGTATTAGTCAGGTTCTTCAGATAAATAGAACCACTACTGAAATACATATACACACACAAAGAGAGAGATAGAGATACTTACTTTAGGAAATTGTCATGTGATCTTGAGGCTGTCAGGTCCAAAACTTGCAGGGTAGGCTGGGCTACCAGGCTGGGAATTCAGGAAAGAGTTGATTTTGCAGTCTTGAGTCCAAATTCCACAGCAGCAGGCTGGAAACTCAGGCAGGGTTTTTACATTGCAGTCTTCAGGAGAATTCCTTCTTCTTTAGGAAATTTCAGTCTTTGCTTTTAGGGCCTTCAACTGATTGGATGAAGCCCACCCACATTATGGAGGGTAATATGCTTTATTCAAAGTCTACTGATTTAAAAGTTAATTTCATATTTAAAAAAATACTTTGTTAGCTGGGCGTGGTGATGCGCACCTGTTGTCCCAGCTACTTGGGAGCCCGAGGTGGGAGAACAGGTTGTAACCTGGAGGTCAAGGCCACAGTGAGCTGTGACTGCACCACTGCACTCCAGACTGGATGACAGAGCAAGACCCTGTCTAAAAATAAGAATACTTTCATAACAACCTCTAGACTGGTGCTTAACCAAATAACTGGACACCATAACTTAACCAAGTTGGCATACAATACGAACCACCACAAGTGTTTACTTCATATATCTGCATTGGTATTTACTCTATAGTTTGTGTGAAGGTAAAATAACACACCCCCGGAACAGTAAATGTTCAGTAAATGTTAACTGTTACCATTATTGCTTATACTTAACTCTTGACTGGGCGACTTCAAGCTCCTGTTGCTTTATAACAATGATTTAACCTTGAAGGACCTCTCTTTTCTTGTTTACATCTGAAATAGGCTGTGTGAGCTTGCTTGTAGTTCCTAAATACCATGGCAACCTAATGGTTCATTGCTCATCACTTCCAAAATGAGTGCAGAGAGGAAGTCAGTGCTAGGCTGTTAGATCCCTACACCCAAGACCGGGGAGGTGTGGCCAATTATTCTCAAGTTTCTGGGGTACCACTTCTCAAATGAGTGTTAAGAGAAATTGTTTCAGAAATTGACCAAGTTTACACATGGGTCAGGAAAAAAAAATCTGCACAAATGCAGTTGTTTATTGAAGCATTAAGCATAATTAAATAGGTATCTTATTTACTGAGGAGACTTCCCAGGAGCTTTATTGCACTTATATGGCCTTTAAATCTGCAGATGGGGTTTTAGGATACTGTTTCCTGAGTTTTTGCGTCTGCTGATCCCTTTGCTCTTCAAGAATGCGTAAATGTCTTGGGAAGCTAGGATAGTAGGGGATGAGGTTTGGAAATGTAGACCCAGGGCCACCCTGACAGTTGTTCTAAAGATACTGTTGGCCTGCTCTCTGCTTTCCTACCCTGCTCTTCTAGTGAGGGAGAATCCTGAGGAAATGAGGATAAGCTAGGTTTGGGGAGACCCAGGTCTAGGACCAGCTACATAATTTGCAGGGCCCTGTGCAAAATGAAAATTAAAATGTAGCCTCTCCATGAGAATGGCATGAACCCGGGAGGCAGAGCTTGCAGTGAGCCCAGATCGCGCCCTGCACTCCAGTCTGGGCGACAGAGCCAGACACCGTCTCAACAACAACAACAACAACAAAAGTAGCGTCTCTTTTTTTTCCATCAGATGCCTGCTGTCCTGGAAAATCTTCTGGATCTATACAGTTATACCCTCTGCAGCATCCGCATTAGGACCCCAAGATCATCAAATCCTGACCCCTGCCCTTTAGCCCTTTCCTGTTCTTACAGCCACACAGAAACTGAAAAAGCAAAGGAAGGTTGGCACCTTTTGAGGCCTCAGGTAGACTCTGGGCTATAGACAGCACTCTTTCTGCTCATGGATAGCCATGGCTAGCCTGGCTCTCTCATTCTGCCTGTGTGCCAAGATGAGCATAAGCAAGACTGCCTATCCCCGGAGTTATAGGTGGGGCAACAGGACCCAGGGCCTCTTCCTCTTAGAGGAAACTTTAATATAATTAGTGCCCTCTTACTGGGCAGGACAAATTTCTTCTACTTTAGCATCTCCAATTTTCATCATGTCTTTAAACCCTACCCTCCCAGGCTCACCCTGACCTGCTGTTAAAGAATATCACTTCTCTCTAAACATCTCCCTCTTCTCTCTCTCCTGCTTAAAGTTTCTTTGGCTGTTTGTTTTGGTTTGTGTTTTGTTTGTTTTATGTCTTGGGATGGGGTATGAAATTAGTTCAGCCTCATTGCATCTGTTGTCAAATCTTTTCTGTCTTGTACCTGGATCAGACTTGCTGAACTTGAAGCTAAGAACTCTAAGAATTTGTATCATTGATCCATTGGTGTGCTAGAGCCAGCTCATATTAGCTCATGAGGGACAACTGTTAGCATCTCTTCCTAACTCCACATTCACTGGTGCCTCATTGGTAGCTTAAAGAGGCATTTACCCTGCAGACACCAGCAAAGACCACAAACCAGCGCTCTTTTCCTGGACATTCATTTGTCAAACATTTGCCAATCCACCATCACTTTGATTCCAGGATATGAACTGATACATTTCTCCTGGGGTCAATGCCAGACTCATCTTATGGTCATAAAGGATATAGTATTGAGAGAAGTGAGGAAGAAGAAAAAAGCATAGGACGAGTTCATATTTCAAGTTATTATTATTCAAAGCGCACCCCACACAGGTGCAATTGTACTATGTTCCCTGACTCTGCTCCACTCCAGTCCCTCACCTCCCTGTAATTGCAATCTAAGGCACATTTTCCTTTTTAAGAGAAAATTTAATACCAAAAATATCATTAAAGAGTCTAGCACCTGAGAATTATTGTCTGAGGCAATGTGAATTTTTTTCTTTTTAAAATCAGGAATACTGATGAGTTTCCTTATTGGAGTATCACAGGGGATTCTGATTCTGTTGGAATCCTGGCCAAGAGCTTCATGTGCAGAGGGTGGTTAATTGATGGAGCAGACACTGTAGGAAAGTTAAATAGATAAGTTCCGGGACTACCCAGTGCAATTAGGATATAAATCATTTAGTGATGTACAAATTAAACAAATAATGTACACAATGTTTTAAAAATTGATCTTGATTATATTCTATTACAACAAATAGCATACAATTAGTTCTTGTCCCTAAAGAAGTTTTGAGCCCTAGATTATAACTCATTATCTGAACAGTATTTGATACCAAAAAATCCAGTCAAGCAGAATAATTGCGATGGCCCTTTTACCACAATATCAGGCTCCATTCTGAAATTTCCACTTGTTCATTCAACAAACACTTACTGAGCATCTCTAGGAACCAGGCATGGTTCTCCATGATGGAGATACAGAGGTGAATAACACAGGCACAATATTTGCTGTCATGGGGCTTATATCCTGGCTACGGTGAAACGACACATACATCTAAACATGTGTAATGCAGACAATTCAAATGGGCAGATATAGTAGAGCATGACAGGCTGGATCCAAGTTAGAATGTGTAATTTACATTTAGGCTGAGTTCTGAATCACAAGAAACAGGCAGCTATTACAAGATCCAGGCAAGAGCTTTGTGGCCAGAATAGCCAGCCAGACAGCTGGTGCAGAGGCCCCAAGGCAAGAATGAGTTAGGCATTTTCAAGGACCAAAAAGTTGGCTACTATGGCCAAAACATAGCAGGCAGAATGGAGGTTGTTGGAAATGAGGTCAAAGAAATAATCAGGAGCTAGACCATGGGGACTTCACAGCTAGAGTAAGGAATCTGGAATTCATTCCAAGTATGATTGGAAGTCATTGGATGGTTTCAATAAGGGAAGTGATGTAACCTAATTTACATGTTTACACCATCCTTCTGGCTGCTTTTCTGAGAATGGAGTCAGGTGGGAGGAAGGGATGATGGAGAAAAAGCCAGAACACCTGTGAGGAGGCTAAGTCAGACATTCAGAAAAGAGGTAAGAGTGTGGCAACAGGAGCTGGCATAGGCTTCTTGCACATCACTTCGTGTTTTTTTTTTAACAGATGTAAATCTGCTGATTTGGACTAAGGTGTGATAGTGGAGAAAACAAGGAGATGGCTCTAGGATATGAGTTAGACGCATAACCAAAAGGGATTTCTACTGGATTGATTACAGAAGGTGAGAATCAAGAAATCAAGGCTGACACCTAGATTTTAGCTTGGGCACATGCCTGGATGGTGATGTTGATGGCATAATTTAATGAGATGGAAAATTTCTGAGGAGAACATCTTTAAGAAGGAAATAGGAGTTCTGTTTCAGCCACACCAAGTAAAGAATGCCTATTTGACATTGTTATGTCTGTAACATTGCTATAATGTCTATAAAATATTTCTGCATTGAGAGTATAAGGGATGTGTGTGTGCATGTGTGTTTTCTGTTAATTTAGGCAATACCCTAGGGACAGCTAATTGTCCTAATTCAGAATTCAACTTTCCAAGGAGGTTGGATAGCATTATATCAGAAAATCTACCCTCCACATGTCACTACTACAGGTGCTTCAGCTATTGTTATTTTTAATCAACCCCAAATCTCTGACTAATTAGCATAATAAATGTTACAAATGGATTTTCATTGGTGAAACTAGTGGAAGTAGATTAAATTGATGAAAATAAAGATATATGTATTGGTTCAAATACTTTACAGACACTACCCTTTCATGAACAGTATAGAATACTTTAGCATCTATTGTAGCCTATGCTTTGTGACTAGGGCCTGAGTCTTAATCCCTTAATGGTGCTGTGTCCAACCATTGGTTCTGAGCAGTCTGGTCAGCAATGCCAGCTATAAGAATAAGGATCCTTTGTCTAGAATATTGTTGCATCTGACTGAAACGAGTATTTCATGAAGGTGCGGTTGGGTCACCTGAGGGGACACAGAGCTGGGACTTCATCAAGAGTGAAGAATGCCATAGATCCAGAACAAGGTAAGAATGTCTGTTCTCACTTTTTTTCAACATTGTACCAAATGTTCTAGCCAGGGCATTTGGGCAAGTAAATGAAATAAAGGGCAACCAGATTGAAAAGCAAGAAGTAAAAGTACCTCTATTTGCAGATGACATGATCTTACATAGAGAGAAAATCCTAAGGAATCCACTAAAAATACTATTAGAACTATTAAGTGAGTTCATCAAGGTTTCAGAATACAAGATTAACATATAAAAATCAGTTCCATTTTTGTTTACTTGCAATGAAAAATCTAAAAGTAAAATTAAGAAAGTAATTTTATTTATAATAACATCACAAAGAATAAAATATTTAGGAATAAATTCAACAAAAAAAGTACAAAATTTATACTCTGAGAACTCTAAAACACTACTAAAAGGAATGAAGGAAACATAAATAAATGGAAAAATATCACATGTTCACAGAAGATTTAATATTGTTAAAATGGCAATACTCCCCAAACTAATCTACAGATTTAATGTAATCTCTATCAAAATTTCACTATTTGGCATTTGATCCTAAATTGCTATTGAAATGTAAGGGTCCCAGAAGAGAATGAATATGATTACAGTAGCTGATTAGCAGAGAGGCCACAGGCAAATAGTAATCTTTCCCTTATCTACTAAAATCTACTAAATCTTGTCCCTATGGTTTTTTTTTTTTTTTTTTTTTTTTTTTTTTTTTTTTTTTTTTTTT
>NC_045441.1:80572779-80617075 GCF_002776525.5 Piliocolobus tephrosceles | reverse complement strand
TTTTTTTTTTTTTTTTTTTTTTTTTTTTTTTTTTTGGTCTATGTGAGGAAAAAACTATCCATGTCACTCACCAATCAGTCTGTATCCAATGGTGTCACCAAACAGCATTCTTCTCTCTCCCTTGCCTTTCATTCTCTACCTTGTTCCACTCTCAGGTACAATTTCTATGGATGTAATACCTTCTGATCCCCACATACATCATCTTGCCTAGTGCTGCTATTAGATCTGGTTCTTTTTAACAGAGCATACTCTTTCACTGCCGTATGTCAAATATGAGTCTTGTCCAAGCCTCACTGACCCCTCCAAGAAGCCATCTCAATCTCCGTGTTTAAAACATTGCAAACAAATGGACAGGCCCTAAAATTTAGATAATAAAAGAAAACCAAGAATTCCATTAAATCTGCAGCTGCATTCAAACTCAACCACAACCATGCTTCACTTAGAGTTTGGGAAATTCTCTCACTTATTTCTTTCAACTTTGCTTTGGCTTCTTTGCCTCTTTCTTTTCTTTTTTTTTTTTTTTTTTTTTCTTTTTTTTTCTCTTCAGAAAGAGTCTCGCTCTGTCACCCAGGCTGAAGTACAGTGGTGCAATCTAGGCTCACTGCAACCTCTGCCTCTGGGTTCAAGCTATTCTCCTGCCTCAGCCTCCTGAGTAACTGGGATTACAGGTGCCACCACCACTCCCAGCTGCTAGTTTTTGTATTTGTAGTAGAGACAGGGTTTCACCATGTTGGTCAGCCTGGTCTCGAACTCCTGACCTTGTGATCTGCCTGCCTCGGCTTTCCAAAGTGCTGGGATTACAGGCCTGAGCCACCACACCCAGACTTCTTTGTCTTTTTCTGATGTTCAGAAGCGTTTAAAAAATACCAGTTCCTTCACTAAGCACTGAATTTGTGATGGGTCATCCTGCATTTTAATATCAGTTTCCTCATCAGTTTAATTGTAGTGAGCATTACTGCTCTGTTTACTTCATCAGTTTTTGAGGATCAAAAGAAATAATATGTGAATGTGGGGTTTTTTCATTGTAATGCTCTACATAAACATAAAATCTTATTTCATACTCAAATAAGTAAGGCATACATTTTCATTCATAAGTTTTTTTAAAAAGATGATTTGCAGTACAGCATGTTCACACTTACACATAGGCAGATTAATATTTATTTAGGGACTTTTACATCAGACCTGTTCAATAAATAACTATAGAATTGCAGCTATTCTTCGATGACCAACATTTCTTTAACAGGGTACAGTGATTAACTAGGGACAAAGCTTAAAATCTAAGTAGCCCGTGAAGATATAAAACATTGAGTTAAATTCATACCAAGGGTTAGTGACCATTTGCTAAACCATATATCGTTAGGCAAGAACAATTATTAGATTTCAGGCTTGGAGTGATGTAGTGTAGGATGGGAGTGCATCATTTTTATCAAGATGGTAATCTTTCCAAAGCTAACTCTTCTACAGTGAAATAATTGAATTTTAAATTCTTCTCAAAAAATAGTTATCAACTTGTATACATCCCAAAACATCATAAGAAAATTTTTTAAGTAAATAAAGTATGAAAAAATATATTCGACACTTCTGAAACACTAAGAGTTTACATCTATAAGGAAAAGACAAATATTCTAACTGAAAAACAAATGTAGAACATGATCAGGCAGTTCTCTGAAGAAATATAAGTGACCCGTAACAATGAACGAAATACTAAATATCTTTGGAAGTTATTTCAAAGAAATGCAAATTAAGACATATTGTCACCTATCAGATTAGCAACAATTATAATATATTCAATATTAGTACGAATTTATGGACTGGAAACTGTGGTCAAAAAATGTAAAATTGATATATCCTTCCCAAAGGATAGTTGAACAATATGTATGAAATGACTTGTAAACATTTATTTTTTAATCCAATGACCCCAACTCTAGCACTCCTGAGGAAGTACAGATGGTCCCCACCTTATGGTTCAACTTGTTTCAACTTTATCATGATGTGAAAGCAATATACATTCAGTAGAAACTGTACCTAGAGAGTACCCATATAATCATTCTGTTTTTCACTTTCAGCACAGTATTCAATAAAGTTCTTGAGATATCCAACACTTTTGTATAAAATAGGCTTTGCATTAGATGATTTGGCCCAACTGTTAATGTAAGTATTCTCAGCATGTTTAAGGTAGGCGAGGCTAAGCTAGGATGTTCAGTAAGTTAGGTCTATTAAATGCATTTTTGACTTACAATATTTTCAACCTGCAATGGGTTTATTGGGATGTAAACCCATCATAAGTCAAAGAGGATCTGTATTCAAAAGGTGCATGTGGAGTTTTGGTCAAGGAGGATCATTGCAGGATTATTTTGGTCATAAATTGAAAAGCTAAAATAGAAAAACAATAAAGCTAATTATGGAATGAAATGTTCTGTAGCCCTTGAATATCATTTTATTGGAGAATATTAATAAGGGAAAGAGCTCGTGGTACATTGCTAATTTTAAAAAGCATATTACAAAATCGAATATACAATATATTTCCATTTATATAAAAAGTATGAAAGGATACAAACAAAGTTGTGGTAATATCTGGCTAATGGAATTATAGGTAATTTAAAAATCTCCCTTGTGCTCTTTTATAGTTTATTTTCAAATTTTCAATAGTAAACATGCATTGCTTTTGTAAGAAGTAGCAAGAAATTTTCCAGAAAACAAAAACATATTTTTTTCACATATACACAAAAATGACTAGCCTCAGAGACCTTGGGGGTTTTTTTGAGCAGTTTGTTCCAAGTGTTATTTGGTTCCAAACCCAATACTATTTTCAACTGTTTATTAGTATACAAGTCCTGCAATGGAGGGCTCACCTTTTATTTGCCAAGGACACCAAGTGAGGCCAGATGGCTTGCCTGCTGGGACAATTGTTCTCAACCTGGCTGCCTATTGGAATTGCTTTGGTGCTTTAAAAATACGCATGCTCAGGCTTTACCACCTGGAGATCCTTTTTCTGCAACTTTAGAACAAATAGAACTTGATAATCTGGTGTGTGTGTGTGTGTGTGTGTGATATTTTTCTAAAATTCATTGTCATTTGAGATTTTCCTAAAATTTGTGTTGTACCACAGGCCTTAGGTTTTAATTTTTCAACAGTTTTATTTTGTTTTATTTGAGTTGCTCTATTTGTACAACTTTAGTTGGCCCAACCAGATTGTAACTCCCGCTACAAAGACCAGGTAAAACTGCTTTAAAAAGGCAAACAATGTATTTTACTATCTTAAATTAGGAATGGGTTTAGCAGATTACTGACTTCTCTAGGTAATTATCACCAGAAAATAGGATTGCAGACATATTCATTATTCTAAAATATAATTATTCTTCTTTGAAGATTTTTTTCTTCTGTTTCATAAATAACTATAACAACCCATCTATACATTTAGTTATCTAGCCATACAATGTATTTGGGACGATAAATACAGAATTAGCATTGCTCATTGGGAACCTTTCATTTTATATGTATACTTAACCAAGTGTTTACAGTGGTTTGGCCAAGGTGAGCATGTTTATCACTGCCTTAGAACATTTTAAACCAAAGCTACTTTTATGCTATTACATGATTGAAACAGTAGTACCTTGACTGTAAATTTATTGGCACCCTGAATAATATCCAGAACTCTTTTCTGCAGAAAAGCTCAGCCTTGCTAAGGAGTTTTCATTTAAGAGAGGAGGTGGGATGGCCTTCTACCTAGCCATATTCTCCTGACAGAAATAGTCCTTAGCTTCAACAAAAGAATATTAATCCTATCCTTAGGAATGATAACTAAGACATAAGGCTTCATAGACAACCAACTATATAAAGGGACTTCAAAAAGTTCATGGAAAAATGGAATTAAAAGATAAAGATAAAATATAAATTTTATTTCTCAAAATAAGCTTCATGAAGGTCAAGATACTTTCATAAGCAATGATACCAGCCAGTTAGTCCACCCTTAGAGAACTGAGGATCCTTGGAATTTAAACACATCAATGCAGTCTTTTTTATATTATTAGCTGAAACAAAAATGGGTGCCCTTTAAACATTTTTTAAGATGAGAAAACAAAAAGAAGTAAGAAGGAGCCAAATTAGTACCACAAGGTGGATGCCTATTAATCTCCCATGGAAATGCTCACAAAATTGCCTTTGTTTGATGAGCGGAATGAGTAGGAGCACTGTTGTGGTAAAGAAGCACTCTGGTGAAGCTTTCCTGGGTGTTTTTCTGCTACTGCTTTGGCTTTCTCCAAACACTCTCATAATAAGCAGATGTTATCATTATTTGACCCTCCAGAAAGCAAACTAGAAAATGCCTCGAGCATCCCAAAAAACTTTCCATGACCTTTGCTCTTGACCAGTCTGCTTTTACTTTGGACCAGTTTCCTCTCTTGGTAGCCATTGCTTTGACTGTGCTTTGTCTTCAGGATCATCCTGGTAAAGCCATGCTTCATCTTCTGTTACAGTCCTTTAAATAAATACTTCCGGATCTTGATTCCACTTGTTAAAAATTTCCATTGAAAGCTCTGCTCTTGTCTTCAGGTTATCTAGGCACAATGGTTTTGACACCTATCAAATGGAAATTTTGCTCAATTTTAATTTTTAGTCAGAATTGTGGAAACAGAACCAATTGAGATGTCTGTGGTATTGGCTATTGTTTCTGCAGTTATTAGTTGTTTTCAATTAGGGTACAGAAAAGATCAATTTTTTCCTTACAAACTGATATGTTTTGCCACTGCAGACTTCATCTTCAACATTATCTCATCCCTTCTTAAAATGAGTTATTCGTTTGTAAACTACTGATTTCTCTGGGATATTGTCCTATAAACTTTTTGTTAAGCATCAGTGATTTACTATTCTTCCACCGAAGCTTCACCATAAATTTGATGTTTGTTCTTGCTTCAATTTTAGCAGAATTCATGTTGTTCTGATGGGGTTCTTTTCAAACTGATGTCTTATCCTTCTTAATCCTTCAAACTAGATCCTGTTCAGACATGTTATAACAAGTTAGTACAGGTTTATTTTGGCGCAAAAAAGTTTGAAATCCACACATAGTTTTTTTTTTTAATAATATGCATTTTCCATGAACTTTTTAAAGATCCCTCCTATATAGACTGAGATGCACTGCAGGGAGCTGTCACGAAATAGAATCTCAAGTTCACTGCAATTCAATATTTTATCCAAAAGTTCAGTTACAGAAACAATATTGGATGAAGTGGCTTAAACGTTCACACATCTAGCCAGCCAAAAATGGATCCCTGGATCAAGACAGACATCTAGAGACATAAATCTTCTCAGAATTCTTTGTGTTAAATCATGATTTAAAGGAATACCAATAGTTTGTTGAGGATTTCTAAAAGGGACAACTTTTGAAAATGCGTTTCTGTGCCTATTATATGGACATTGCTTATCAAATCAGCAAGACAGTTTTCCTCAAAATACTTTTAATAGCATAATCTAGTAATAAAGACAACACATGCTCATTGAGTAAAATTCAAACAATATAATATAAACTATAAAAATAAAATTAAAACACACCTAAATCACCCCTTCAAAAAAAAGACTACTAGTACTGCTGCTACAATTACCACTTAGAGATAATTATTGTTAATATTTGGACAAAAATCCTGAGACATAAACGTGACCTTTATTTCACATGTTATTTTCAGTCTAATTTTTTTCACTTAAAATATCTTAATGAATATTTTGCACATTAACCTTCTCAGTGACTATGCATTACTCTATTGTATGAACGTGCCAAAATTTATTTTTAACTTTATTGAAGTATAATTGACAAATAAAAATTGTACATAGGGTACAATATGGTGTTTTGATATACGTATACACTGTCAAATGATTACCACAGTTAACCTAATGAATATATCCATCACCTCATATAGTCATGAGCTCTACTATGTGCTCTACTATTTGTACCAAAATTTATTAAGCAAATATCCTATCAATGTACTATCAGTTGGTTATGATTTTTCACATTAACATAAATGGTGCTATGTTAAACACATTTGCACGAACATCTTTGTACAAGTACATGATTATATCCTTATCACACATTTCTAAAAGTAGTATTCCTGAACCCAAGAATATATACCTATTGATAGATATGGCTAAACTGACTCAAAAACATTATCCCAATGTACGCTTTTCTACTAAAAGTCCTGAGAGTGACCATTCTCTCTACCTACTCCCACCAGTTAGTTTGTCAAGTTTTTTTCACCTCTTTCATACTAATAAGTGAATAAATTTTCAAATGTAGGCTGGCCTTTCACATTTCTTCTTATATTAATTGCCTTTTCATGTCCTTCATCTATTTTTCTATAGAGAAATTCATTCTTCTCTTAATTATTTATAAAACATCTACATAGTAGAGCTGACAACAGTTTGAGTGCCACAAAAATTGCAAGGGTTTTTGTTATCCTTGTTGCTGTTGTTTGTTGTATTTAATAGCTTGTTATTTGCTGATTGGAAAAGAAGATGGAAAGCATAATGTGCCACTCACTCTGTAAATTTCCACCTTATCTCTCAAGACCCAACTTCAATCCCACAGCTTTTCCTAAAGCCTTACCTCCTTTGCCATCCTCATGTGATTTCTCCCTCTGCCTACGTTTCAACTCATTGTCTGTATAATTTGTTTGGCAATTTATCCCATAGTGCCTGATGACATACCTAAGAATTGTCAATTACACGCAAGTCCCATCTGTCCACACCAGCAACCAACTCCTTAACAGGAGTGTACCTTTAACTTTTGTATTCACTCCATTCCTTCAAATAGGTGTTCAATAAACAACAAATGAAGGCTTATTTTTAAAATGAATAGAAGGGAAGGTAAGTGACAAAGGTCACCTCAGATTTTCCAGGCTGGAAATGTGCTTGGCAGAAGCATTCAGCCAGGCAGATTCTGGAGTTCCATTTTACTGCTTGCGTCAGCATTCTGATCCTATATAAATCTTATTCCAATGATGTCAACTCCTGAGACAAGTCTATTTTATTTATCAAAAAGGCATCCATATATTCCAGTTTAATCAAATAGGCTCAGTTTAAGCTTGCCATAATCATTACCATAACTGTGTAATTACTAAAAGTGCCCCTTCACTCCCAAAAGTTTCAGATGATAAATTATATTCTCATCCTCTTAATTGCTGGCTCTGGTTCCTTCTTTATTTCCTAGGCCTAAAATCTACCACAGAATTTAACAGACTTGGTAGATGAAGATCAAATTTTCTAAGTATGATATGAGTTTGGGGTTGTTAATTATGCATTGTTAATTAAACCTCTTTTCTTGGTTTAATTAATTAAATTTTTATGATAGCCTAACCTCAAAGAATTAAAGGAAACATTCAATGCACAGATAAAGACAGTTGCCATTTATGTGATTTTTTAGAAGTAGGTCATAAAGTTTATTGTTACTGTACACATTTTCTTCAATTAGATTGAGAACTTTTTGCAGTACCATTAGTCTTACTTTTGTATCCCTTCCTCATCTCACTTAAAACAGTACTCTATACTCAGTGAGCACGCAACAAATTCTGGTGTGAAATCACTGGGGGCGTGGAGATTTTAATTTGCTTTTTGATTAAGGGTGTCCTTCCCCTTGACTACTACCATGTCATCACAGACACGTGAGGGAATAATATTGATTAGAGTGCTAAACGGGAAGTGGTATCATGAAAACCCAGTTGAATTTTAAGATTCACTTTTATGTCTTTGGCTCAATTGTCCATGGATACAGCTCATCTGAATTAGATGTGTCTGAAAATTCAATTACCCCAATGGAAACATCTGGATCCTTTTTTCTTCCTTTAATCCTTTGTCCTAGTGACTCTGCCAGACAGTCCATATCCCATGTTGATTTGGCAGAAAACATATAAGGGCATAGTCAGAAGTGGGAGTTGCTGGTGGAAATGTTGCCTTGTCTATTTTTTCAGTAGATTTGGTCATTTTCCTTCTCTATATATTAGAATCACAGATTTTTATCAAAATATAGAACTTAGAAGAAAAGTTACTGTAACTTTATATTTTACAGAGGGAGTAATTTGGAGCCCAGCAAAATGAAATGAGCTGTTCACAGATACATATGTGATGATAGCAGGGCTGCACTACAACCCTTTTCTCCTGATTCCCAATCTGGAGCACTTTTCAGTATAACAGATTCTAGATACTGTTCGAATATTAGCTATTGCCCCATTTCAATTTGTAATACTGGAGCTCAGCTGATTTAACTATAAAAATCTGTTCCTTTAAAATAAATTTCAATGTTATGAGAAACAAGAAAGTTTTTTTTTTGTAAAGTATGATATTTTTAGTAGATACCAAAGGATAAAATTAACTTCCTTTTTGAATAAAATATTCCAGCCAAACTCAAACATGTTTATGTGTGTTTATAAACTAGGAGAGGATCAGAGAAAATAGAATCTGATAGGGGAGATCAGAGCCTAAATCATAAACCATCATGTATATCTCATCTCTGCCCCAGAATCCTTTTCATAGAAAAAGAAAAGTTCTGGGAACAAAGAATAAAGGAGAAATAGACATATATTTGACCTGTGATTTTAGTTTTAACTTAGGAAAAGCAGAGAATGAAATCTTATTATAATTATATCTGTAGGGGACAGAGACAGCCCATTTAGATAAGGCTGAATACCTAGTTTTCTAAACTGAAAAGAAAGGTTTTGATTCTTTGGGCAAGCTGTGACCTCATGCAGTGGAGAGGCTACAAAATACTACTGACCAAGAGAAACAATTTTTCTATGAGCTACCACATGTCTGAGAATACTGAAGAGATATTTAAAAATCTGTTTAATCCTATTTTGGACATAATTCTTACCTTTTCTTCTCTCAAAAAAAAAAAATGTTCAAAATGGCCCTTTCTGTTTCTAGAACATTTTAGAAAATTGTATGAAAATACATCTGGTTCATGTACAATATTTTTAAGTCTTTATTGATATAACTACTCTTAGAAGTAAGTTGATCTTCCCATCTGCATCTGCCTTAAGGCTCAGATGTCATCTTGAGATTGTGAAGTAGGAACATATGATATAAAGAACATAAAACCAGAGTGAAAGGTGCTTGAAACAAAAGCCCCATCCATCCAGTCAGTGGGAGAGGGCAGGGAGAGTGATTGGCGGCAGGGGCAGTTAGGAGGAGAAAGTCAGGAGAGGAAAAAGGAGGTGGGACACATGAGTCCTAGTGTCCTTTCTCCAGCATTTGATCTAGAGGATGTTAGAGAGGGAATATTAGATGAGTGGCCGGGAAGGCTGAAGACAGAGGTGCACCTGCTCTGCTTCCTGTTTAGTTCCCTGGGAGGAATCCACTGAGCAGGGTGCTAATCTGTGATAACATGGGGCAGGCCTAGCCATGTAAAGAGGCCATACAAGTCTGGCCAAAGGAGAGAGCCACCTCTCTAGCTCTCAGGTGGGTAACCCAGAGAACATTCTACATTCTTCTAGGGAGGGAGGGATGGGAGGAGGGAAAATGGATGAGCTGAGATCCAGAAAGGCTGCCATAGGGCTTTATCATGGTAAGAGATGAGGGGAACCTGCAAAGAGCTTGCAGGGTAAACTACCAAGGCCCAGGAACTAGACGGAGGATATGGACACTCAGTAAAGTCTTCACAAAGAACCAAAGTGGGGACAAGGCAGCAGAGAAAAGCCACTTGGCCCTGCCCAAGCTGCGAAATAAGAAGAAAGGAGCATGTGTGTGTTTATAAGACACAGATTTCTTAGTGGACACATGAAAAACACTCATGATATTTGCATCTGAGAGCAGAGTAAGTTTAATTTTATAATCACTCAATGTACAGTTATTCAGTATTTGGCAGCATAAAGTTTATCATCTTAAAAAAATGAAGCTAGTCTAAAAGTCCTACCTGTGGAAAAGTCGCAAGGCCATCATCTACTGGTAATTTGCTCAAATTTCAATGAATATGATTCTTAAAGTCTGCTGACAATTTAAGAAGAAAGCATCAAACACAATTCATACACTGTGACAAATACCACTACAACTTCTCAATATTTACTTGAAATTCCTCTTGGTGTTCAGCTGTAAATTGAGAGTTTCTTAGGAAGTATTTATAAGTAAAACAAAGATTTTACTTCTAATTTTTTTGTGTTGTACAAATTTCTTCATCCTGGAGATCAGTGAGGTCAGTGGTTGCAAAAACACATGTATAGGGAAGGTTATGCTAATATTTTGAGATTAAAAACTGCAAAGACTTTTTAACATCTAGGAATTTTAAGGAAAAAAAAGTTAAAGAAGTCATATAGTCCAACCTGACATATCCAATAGAAATATAATACAAGTTACATATGTAATTTAAAATTTTCTAGTGTCCACATGTAAAAAGTAAAACAGGTGAAATTTATGTTAATAATATATTTTATTTAATACCATATATTCAAAATATTTATATTCCAACATGTAATCAGTATAAAAAATGATTTTCTCATACCAAGTCTTCAAAACCCATGTGTGTTTTACATTTATAGCATATCTCAACGTGGATACTAAATTTTCATTGGTCATAGTAAAATGTAGTCCTACCAAAACAATAAATTTATCTTAATAGAAAAATGTTACACTACTTCTGTTTCTAAATTTAAAACAATTAGAATTTCAGTTCCTTAGTCACATTAACCACATGTGAAGTCCTCAGTTGCCACATGTGGCCAGTGGCTAGACAGTATAGGTCCCACCTGATACGTAGCAAGGTGCCCAATTAATGTTTATTGAAATTAATGATTGCATAATCTGCCCCAATTCCACAGATTACTGGCTGCCACTTCCATACTTTTCCTTAAATAATTACTTGAGAGGAATTGAATATGGGAGAGGAAAATGAAAAGAGGAGCCAAAGGGTTTGGGACCAAGCCATAAGGAGAATTAAGGCATCCTTGATAGAATCAGTGACACTGAAAAAAAAAAAAAAAAAAAAACCCTTGGTTCGGGAGGGAAGATAATGAACATCAGAGCTCTGAAAGTTCCCTCCCTTGAGAAACAAAGCTCCCTGTGATAATAGCACCTACAGAATTTTCCATCAGAACAGCTTGTATCTTTTGGCCCACACCATTCAATGGCTGCCCACAAATCTGTCCTATCTGTTCAAAAATCAGAGTCAATCCTCAGCTGTGCTGTGGTTCTGTTTACCTGAGCCGTGAATCTTAAGATGTTGGTCTGAATTTTTACACACACCTGTTCTCTCATAGCTTCTCTGAACCCTAAGTTTTAACTTGTGTGTCCTCTACTTTTACTGGTGCCCTCCTGCCACCCTTGACTGTGAGCTCTGTCTCTGCCCCTGCTCCAGTGTATGCCTTGGAGCCTTGTAATATCCAGCCCAGTCCATCTACTTGGACTTCAGATCACACCTGTATCACTAGTTCTCCTGGATACCTTAGCATCTGAGGTAGGCAGCCTCTAAGATGGCCCCACAGAACTGCCTCCTGGGATCCATACCCTGTGTAATCCTTTCCCTTGACTGTCAGCTGGACCTAGTGGCTCACTTCTAACCAACTGAATACAGCAAACATGATAGGACTTAATTTCTGATGTTAGATACTAAGTACTGTGGCTTTTTTCTTGGGCACCTTTTCTCACTCTCTCACTCACTTATTCTGAGTGGGGCTAGCAGCAATGATGCTGTCTACCCTATGGAGATGCTCACATGGCAAAAAACTGAGGGAGGTCTCAGCCCAACAATCCCCAAGGATCTGAGTTCTGCCAACAACTACATGAGTGAACGTGGAAGCAATCGTGTGCTCTCCTCCAGTCAAGCCTTCAGATGAGACTTCAGCTCTGCTCAACGCACTGACTGCAGCCTTGTGAGTGAACTCCCTTGAGGAAGAGGTATCTACATAAACTGCCTCCAGATTCCAAACTGACAGGAGCTGAGTGTTTTAAGCTATTAAGTTTGGGGGGTAAATTCTTCAGCTGCAATAAATAAAACTAATACAGCATGAGACATTAATTTTCTTGTAGAAAACTCATGTAAATGATCCTATGAATGCTGAATTGAATTTTGGACATTTAAAAATGATTACAAGATATTCAAAAGAGAATGTCCACCTGATATTTGGTAATAACAGACCTGGAGCCTAGGGAAGAGAGAACAATAAATCCTCAGCATCAAGGTTATAAAGAAAGTCGTGACAATATGTCAACTGTCTTGGAAGACTTTGAATGTAAATAAGAAGCATTTGTCAAGTGGATGCAGGGAATAATGTATTTCTTCCCTCTTAAGTCTCACTTGGTGAAGAGTGGGGAGCTCACATGAAACACTTGACCTGTGGCTTAACCTTCCCCCCTTTACTGCACACTGTGATTTGCCTGTGTAATACTTTGCCCTTTTTTCTACTGGGATTTTTTTTTCTGTTTTGTTGTTTTTTTTGTTTTAATCTTTTGCTATATTATGGGCATTAACCCCTTTTATAAATATATTTTCCGACTTATCTCTTGACTTTCATCTTTATTTATGGCCTCTTTTTCCATTCATATGTTTTTAATAAGTCATTCCTTTTATATATTCAGGCCTTGGCAACATGCTAAGGAAAATGATCCTTGCTTCAAGATTGTAAAAATGTTCTCTCTTTTCCTCCTACAATTTACATGATATGTATGTCTAAATCCTTAAACTACTTATAATTTATTTTTTACTATAGTGGTAGTTATCTAACCTGTTTTTCCCTAAACTGTTATCCAATTGTAATGGTGATATTTGTTATTTAAATTTCTCATTAATTTCATTTGCCATTTGTTATAGTATATGCCCCATATATGAGTAGTTTCTAAGTCTTTTATTCTACCCATTGATTTATTTGTCTATTTCTAGGCAATACTACAATTTTAATTACAGTATATTTAGGGTATGTGCTTATAATTTTTAATGCTATTCTCTTATTATTCTTTTTTCCTCCGTAGTTTCTGGGTATTCTTTTACATTTATTTTTCAAGATAAACAATTTGATCAGATTTGCAAGATAAAAAACAACTGGTTGGGAACATTATTAAAATTTTATTAAACTTATGGTTTTACTTGGAGAGAATCTTTGTAATTCTGCATCTTCCTATTCAAGAACATATCATTAGAAAATAAGATGAGATATTGGTGGAAAAGAATTGAATTCTGTCTTGGCAGAATCAACCCTTTTTTCCCAAATAACGCAAAATAAGGAAAAATAATACTTTATTATTAGCTGACACTTTGGCCCTGCACCATATTCAGACTTCTGGTAAGCTCATCTGGACCAAGTGGGGATATCCTCTTTAAAGCTACATCAGTGTGAATGGCCTAGCATCAAAGAAGAATCTGCTCTGCTCATGCCACGTGTCACCAGTCCTCTTACTCTTTGTTGCACCACCATTCCCAGCTCCCACCACCAACTGATAATAAACCCCAAATATTAATACCAAACCTTGCTATGCCAGTGGGATGATATGTCACTCCCATCAGCACTACAGAAAGAGGATCTGGAGAGATACATGGAAAGAGAAAACACATTTTCCAGTCGTTGAAAGTAATATCTGAAGTAAAACCAGCTAAGATAGAAGAGAGAGACCCAGTGAAAGAAAGAGAAGTGGCCAAGCTTGATGGAAAAAAAGAGAATTGGGGCCACTTTATGTTCTCACTGCATGTGCAGACAAATATAAAATTCCCAGTTCTCTCAAAGCTCCACCCTCAGAAAAAGTGACTTACTCAGTCCATGTGAGTCCCACCAACTGGATCAGCATTCCTCTTCATTAGGTTTGAGGTACAGATGTAATGAAGCGGTTCAGAGAGGGCTCCTATTAAAAGTTGACAAGTATTTTTTTACTTGTCATAAATTACATACATTCAGAACTTTAAACCCTTTAGTGAACCCTTACAGTGTTTTTCATATAAATGTCACACATCCTTTGTCAGGTTTATTCCTGGGAATATTAATGATTTCATTCTTATAAGAAATTAAATTTTTTAAAGATGTTTTCTAAACAGGTTAATTATTAACAGATAAAAGTAATTATATTTTGCATGTTTATTTATATCCAACCCCATTGAACTCTCAGTATTTTAATCCTCTGGAATCTTCTTTTTTTTTTCGAGACGGAGTCTCGCTCTGTTGCCCAGGCTGGAGTGCAGTGGCACAATCTCGGCTCACTGCAAGCTCTGCCTCCCGGGTTCATGCCATTCTCCTGCCTCAGCCTCCCGAGTAGCTGGGACTATGGGCGCCCGCCACCATGCCCGGCTCATTTTTTGTATCTTTAGTACAGACGGGGTGTCACTGTGTTAGCCAGGATGGTCTCCATCTCCTGACCTTATGATCCCCCCGCCTCAGCCTCCCAAAGTGTTGGGATTACAGGCGTGAGCCACCACGCCCGGCCTGGAATCTTCTAAGAATACAATCACTCTCTAGAAAATAAAATAGTAGGCCGGGAGCGGTGGCTCAAGCCTGTAATCTCAGCACTTTGGGAGGCCGAGATGGGCGGATCACGAGGTCAGGAGATCGAGACCATCCTGGCTAACACGGTGAAACCCTGTCTCTACTAAAAAATACAAAAAACTGGCCGGGCGACGTGGCGGGCGCCTGTAGCCCCAGCTACACCGGAGGCTGAGGCAGGAGAATGGGGTAAACCCGGGAGGCGGAGCTTGCAGTGAGCTGAGATCCGGCCACTGCACTCCAGCTTGGGTGGCAGGAGACTCCGTCTCAAAAAAAAAAAAGAAAAGAAAAGAAAATAGTAACTTGATCACTTTCTTTCTTTTCATTTATTCCAAAATACATTATGCCCATACAAAAGCACATTATAACACACCTGTACATTTTAAATAATAATAATAATTTAAAAATAAAATAAATTCCTATGTACTCCCCAAGCAAATAGCACACCACCAATTCATTTGTAGCTCTTGTGTGTCCCTTCCAGAAGTAACTACTGCCTTGAATTTTGTAGTAATACTAATGCCCTTGCATTTTAGTGCATGTGTGTGTGTGTAATTTTGTTTTTTCCGATTTTCAACTTTATGTAAATTGAATCATACTGTGTATATTGTATGTCTTGCTTTTTAAAACATTTTTAAATAACAAATAATTGTGTATGTTTATAGGGTACAATGTAATGTTTTACTCTATATATTCATTATGGAAAGATTCAATCAGGCTAATTAACATATCCATCACCTCACCAATGTATCATTTTTTGTAATGAGAACATGAAAAATCTATTGTAGCAATTTTGAAACATACATTATTATTAACTGTGGTCACCATGCAGTTCAATAGATCACTAAAACTTATTCCTCCAGTCTAACTGAAACTTTGTACCCTTTAATCAACATCTTCCCATTCCTCATCCTTTCCCCTCCCCCAGCTTCTGGTAACCACCTTTCTACTCTCTGTTTCTATGAGATTGACTTTAGATTCCACATGTAAGTGAAATAAAGCATTTGGCTTTCTGTGCCTGGCTCATTTCAGTTAACATAATGCCCTCCAGTTCCATCCATGTTGTTGCAAATGACAGATTGTCCTTCTTTTTTAAGGCTGTATCATAATCCATTGTGTGTATATACCACATTTTCTTTATCCATTCATGCATTGACAGGCATTTAGGTTGCTTCCATGTTGTGGCTACTTTGAATTATGCCGAAATAAACATAGGAATGCAGATACCTGTTTGGCAATGAGCAAAAGATATAAACAGATATTTCTCAAAAGAAAATATATCAATGGCCAAAAGATATATGAAAAAAAAGGTCAACATCTCTAATCATCAGAGAAATGCAAATTAAAACCACGAGATATCACCTTGTACCTGTTAGAATGGTTATTATCAAAAAGACAAATGATAAATATTAGTGAGCATGTGGAGAAAAGGGAACCGTTGCACATTGTTGGTGGGAATGCAAATTAGTGCAGCCATTTTGGAAAATAGTATGGAGGTTACTCAAAAAACTAAAAATAGAACTACTATATGTCAGCAATCCTACTTCTGCATATATGTCCAAAGGAATACAAATCAGTATGTGACTTGCTTATTTATTCCCATCACTATACTTTTGAGATTTACCCATTTTGAAGGAAGTAGTTGTATTTTGACCATTTTCTCTACTGTACTGTATTCTTTTGTAACAATACATCACAATTTATGTATTCAATATACTCTTTGTAAATATGTAGATTTATTTTCTTTTTGTTTTTGTTTTCCTGTTACAAATAAGGCTACCTTGAACATTCTTGTGTACATATCCAGATAAACATGTTCAGGAGTTCCTCTGGAATACATACACATGAGAGTGGAATTGCTTTAAGTAGGGTATATGTACTTGTTCATTTTGTCCAGGTAGAATCAAATGTTTTCCAAAGTGATTTTGCTAAAAGCACACAACCACCAGAAATGTGTTTATGTTCCCATTGCTGCACATTCTTGCCAAAATGTAGTATTGTCCAATGTTTTCCTTTCTTAATTTTTAAAATATTTAATTAACAAATAAAGATTATATACATTGAAGATCTAGAACATAATTTAAATATCTATACATTGTGTAATATCACAATCAGATTTTTTTTTAATGTTTGCCATCTGATGCTGTAAAATGATGTCTCTAATTGGCATTTTCCTGATTATTAATGATGTTTAGTTTATCTTCACAATTATTGGCCTTGTGTGCTTCCCCTTTTAAAAAATTGCCTCTTTCTGTCTTTTGCATTTTTCTTTTTCGTTGTCTTTTTATCATTGAAATATTTCTGATTTTTAGAAATTTTTCATATATTCTGAATAGTAATGCTTTTTGATTATGTCTTACAAAAAAATCTCTCAGTTTATAGCTCTCTTTTCATTTTTTTGGAGTATTTTTTGAGAAAAAAGAAATATGTCATTTTAAGGTGGTCAAATTTATATATCTTCTCCTCCAAAAAATGGGTTACATTCTGAGTCTTATTTAGGAAATTCTTCCCTATTCTGAGTTCATGAAACTTTTCCTTGTATTTTAAGTTTTTGCCTTTTTCCATTTAAGACCTTGATTCATTTAAAATGTATTTTTGTATAGAAAATGAGGTAGGAGTCCATCTTTACTTTAGTTCACGTGAATAACATATTGGCCTGGTACTAGAGTTGCCAGACTTAGCAAATAAAAACACAGGACACGCAGTTTAATTTGAATTTCAGATAAAAATGAATATTTTAGTATAAGCACGTCCTTTGCAATATTTTGAACACACTTATGCCAAAAAATTATTTGTTGTTTATTTGCAAATCAAATTTAACTGACATCCTGCATTTTGTCTGGCAACCTGACCAGGTACCATTTATTAAATAATCCATTCTTTGCTGATCTGTAATGTGACTTTTGTCATATTCCAGATTTCCATGTCTCTGTGGATGCTTCTGTATTCTCTATTCTGTTCCAATGTCTATATCTTTCTTAATTATAATAGCTTTATATAGGACTTGCCATCGGGCTGCTCAAGTTCCCAACCTGATTTTCATATTTGTTGATTGATACCTCCATTCCTATGTTAGATACTAATAGTAAAACTGGATATTTTCAACTTGTTCATCACTTTATTGGGACTGCTTCTAGTTCTCCTTCATTAGTCATATGGCAGGTTTGTTGGCTGAGATATATAAATATATGTCATAATAAGAAAATATCCATCTATCTAGTCCTATTTAAGAGGTTTTTAAAATAAAGAAGGAATATTAAAATTATTACATTCACTTTCAGTATCTTTGGAGATTATTACAAGAGTATAGAAATTATACTATATTAAATTATAATTAGATAATTTTTTAATTTTTATATTTAAATTGATCATAGTATATTAGTCTTTAAATATGCTCCTGGGTTTTGTTTGTTAATTTATTTAGGATTTTTAAAAATGCTATTTATAACAGTTTGGTGTTAATTTTTCCTTTTGAGTGTATATGTATGTGTGTGTGAACTCAAGTGAAAGAGAGGGGAAAAGGGGGAAGAAAGGATACAAAAGGATAATTTAGCATCTACAACTTCAAAAAAATTAAGTACAGCATACAAATACAGTAGAGCAGAAATCAGCCTTCTCTGTCTCTCTCTCTTTCTCTCATACACACACACACACACACACACGCACATATGCCATGCTCCCCCCACAGAAACCCCTAAGAAAGAGCTTCAGAGCAGATGGAAAACATTTGATTTTATTCCAAATCCTCATTTTGCAAACAAAGAAGCTGAGTCGTAGAAAGATTAAGTGTTTGTCCAAGTTCACTTACCTGGTCTTTCCGAACAGCATCTAAAAATTGAAAAGGAATAGGTCCTTGAGGGAAAGCTAAAAGAACTTTAAGTTAGAGAAAAGGGGCTGACTGGACATTTCATTACTGTCTTCAAAATGATGAAGGGGGTTTAAACAACTAATGACAAGCTGTCCTTTTCAATGCTTATTCTGGACAAGAGAAGTAAAATGGCTTTAATTAATTCAAGAGGGATTTAGGTCAATACTAAGAACTCCCTGAATGAATGAATTCCAAGACAATAGAAGGGGCTGCCAAAGGAAGTTGTGGAAGAGTTTTCCTGAAGCTGGTCAGAAAAGTATCGACCATTGCTTTTCTGCAATGATTTCAGTACTGTTAGGTTGAACCAGATGAAATTCTTGTTTTTATCCAGTTCAGATAGGTTATCTCCCTCCCTCATTTCTGGGTCAGACCGCATCACAAGAGTAGTTATACAGAAACTTTTCCCATGGTCACTGGCTTTGGGCCAGTGTTTATATAAATTATTGCTAAGCTTTGACATCACTATATGAACTTTGCTAGCCCAGGGAACTGCATTGCTCAACTATATGGGGATTTTTCTATGTAACCATCCTCTTATCACTTTCCATTTCCAAGAAACGTTTGAGTCCTGAAAACAGTGGAAACTGTTAAAACAATCAGGCTAGGCACACTAAAGAAATGGGATTTTCTCTCAAATGAAATGGCACAATTAAGTATTTGCCAAGAACATGTGCAAATAAAAAAAAAGCAAGAATAAATCCCCTGGTTTTGCTTACTCATCTTGATGGGATATAACACATTTGAAAGGGGTTAAACACTATACATCCCTGACAGATAATCCAGAGCCTCCATCTTTGCCTTTTGCAATATCCCTGAGGTTCTCAGCATGGTACCGTATATCCTATCAGACTTCCCAAATACTGCCATCCACTCTGTTTTTACCCTTTTGGGGGTCTTCATCATCTATTGTTATAACCATATAGCTTAGCATTTAATCCTATTAGGTCATATGTTTGTGTGTGCATCTTAACCTCTCCCACATAATAAACTCCTTCTAAATTCAGTGACTTTCACTTCTACAACTTTACGAGTATAGGGACCTTCGTCATAGAGAGTCTAAGTCTCTGTGCACCTCATTGCTTCACCTGCAAAGGAGATTTGAAATTCCTAGGCCTGGCGCGGTGGCTCACGCCTGTAATCCCAGCACTTTGGGAGGCCGAGGCAGGCGGATCACGAGGTCAGGAGATCAAGACCATCCTGGAATACGGTGAAACTCCGTGAAACCCTGTCTCTACTAAAAATACAAAAAATTAGCCAGGCGTGGTGGCAGGCAGGTGTAGTCCCAGCTACTCGGGAGGCTGAGGCAGGAGAAAGGCGTGAAACCGGGAGGCGGAGCTTGCAGTGAGCTGAGATCCGGCCACTGCACTCCAGCCTGGGCGACAGAGCGAGACTCCGTCTCAAAAAAAACAAAACAAAACAAAACAAATTCCTATTCACATTGTTTTCGGGAGAACTGAATATGTAAGGTGTTTGAAAGAGTACCTTGAATAGATTAGATTTTTAATGATTGGTTGCTTTCTTCACCTTTTGTATCAAATATGGTTTCTAGCACTGTGCTGGGCACATCAATGCTAAAGCCGTCATCCTCCCCCACGCACCTACACACACTCCTGACCTGTGTTCTCCACCCAGGCACTCAAGCTAGAAACCTCACTTCAACCTTGGTTTCTTTTTCTTCCTCGCCTGTCATATATGGCAGTCACTGAAGTCTGCCAATTTTACCTTTTACTTTTACATTTCTTGAGTGTATCTGCTCCAGGCCACCTTTAGTATCATTACGCCAGTTAAAGGTGGGTATACTGCAATCTCCTTCAATATGGCTACAATTCGCTCTGTTAATTACAAGTTGGACAAGGTCACTCTCCTGCTTAAAGCCATGCAATGCCTTCCCACAGCATGCAAGCTCCTGATGTGTCACACCAAGACCCACTGAGACCTGTCTGTGGCCCACCCTCCAACTCATTTCCCACCACTCCCTGTGTCACAGGCTATAATTCAACAAAACTCTCTCTCTCTCTCTCTCTCACACACACACACACACACACACACACAGAGAGAGAGAGAGAGAGAGAGACAGAGAGAGAGAGCGCCCTTCCCAGGTGCCCCCTCTTCCTGGATCTTTTCAAAGTCATACTTCTAGATCATGTGAGTCCTCTGTAGAAACTTCTTGAATGACTTCCCCATATGGAAGTTATGTGGTCTCCCAGGCCCTCCATGCTCGGGCCCCTCCCACCTCTCCAGTCTCAGCTTCTTACATCTCACCTTCACTCACCAAGCTCCAGCTACACTTACCCTCTTTAGGATTCTCAATCTAGACAAGCTTATTCCCAGGCCAGGGACTTCAAGACAAACAAGTCCCTCCCTCTGCCCAGATTATTGGTTCCTTTACTCTTTGTCTAACACCCATTCATCAGACCTCAGCTGAAATATTTTCTCAGAGAAGCTTTTCTTGTCCCTAATCTCACTTATATCCTCCTAAAGTCACTCATAGCACCAGCCATGTTCATTCACAAAAATGATCAGTTCTTAATTATGTTTATTTACAAAATGTACACTCTAAACTACATGAGAAGCAGAATCAGGCCAGGGTTTTGTTTGATTTCTAGCCTCTGTATAACTAGTACCTACAATAGGCAACATATAAGTGAATAAATTAATTGCATTTACCAGATTATTTTTTAATTATCTGTGTTAGTGCCTCTTTCTTCCACTAGTTGGTATTCCTTAATTGCAGCATTGAATGTCATATAAAGATGTTCAATATATTTTTTTGAATAAATGCCCAACAAACAGGTGTTGAATAATTAAGAGCTGATTTTTGTGACTCATATTTATTCAAGATATTTTAATATTTAAAAAATAACATTATCATTTTAAGTAACTTCATATTTTTCAAATTTGCCTTTAATAATAGCTTTATTCAGAGTTTTAAGAGGGATGAAGACATACATATTTCCAGGAAAGTCACCCCAATATATTTGGGAAATTTCTAATTACATTGCATAAGGATTTGCTATATAGTCAGTTCAACAAAGCTATTAGTCCATTCATCTAAAGCTTCTAACAGGGCTTTATTAATATTAAGTGAATTGCCATTCTGGTATTCTCAAAGCCTTCTGCCAAAAAATTTTTGTATTAAATAAATTTTTCTACCGGTGGTCTCTTCTGAACTACTAGTGTCATAAGTTTACAAAATTGTTTATTATACATTTTCAACTTTATAGATAAGATTATTTACAATATCTTCTTGAAGTTCCAAAGTGGTCTATTTAGATCTAGATACTATTCCAGGGATTAAAGTTCAAATATTGGGGAAAAGGTATTCTCTCTAGAGTTTTTTATTTTGAAAAAGGAAGAAAAATGATATATGCTCTATCAACAAGAGATTCTTGAAACAATACACACAATTAAAACCTTTAAATTAAATATGCAAACAAAATAAAAAGTTACCAGGATGAAATGAAGAGTCTTTATCTAGTTAAGTGTATTCCAGCAGCTGGAGGCATAGTTCCCAATGGATACACTTGTCTGGAGCTGTATTGTAACCTGCTTTCCAAGAACGCATCTGATTAATTCCTATTTGCCTTCCAGTTCCACAATTATTCTCCTTGGCCTCCATTTGGGAAAATATCTAACAGTTGTGTGAACCCTTGAACATTTCATTGCCTTTGAAAAATCTGATTCCACCCTAAAAATGCTTCTTTGTTTATCTGTGGTACACACATCTTTAAAAAATTTTTTCAATAGAAATTGTCAGTTCCAAAGGCTCAGGAACAAAGGATTTTATGCTTTTTTCCCCCTCTTTCTTTAGACCTCTTGCTTCAATTGAAAATACAATCATTTTGAAAACCAATAATATTTAAGATTTCAGAATTACTGCCTGAGTGGGATTTTCTAATTTCTAATTCTAATTTTCCATTTCTAATTTTCCCTATTCACCTTAGTAAAAGAAATTGGTATTAGCTAAGAAGAGTGATTGTAATAGATAACAGGGGCAGATCTAGAGAAAAACTTTCTAAAACAGTAAAGTTGTGATATCCAAGATTATCAACTACTGTTTTGTTTTGTTTTAAGTTTAAAAATCAGTGCATTTACTAATAGGGTATATCCTACACATATAAAGCAGAAATAATTTTTCATTGAGATAACCAAAGGATTGGATTTATTATAATATAATTGTCATTTTGGTCAGAATACAAGTATATCTATAATTAAATAAGCACAAATAATAAAAATCTGTTTTGTTATCTGAAAGTGTTTACATCTTTTTTATATAAATTACTAAGGAAAAAACTAGGGCCCACAAGAGATAAATGGATAAAAGGATAAAGTACATGGAATGAACAATTTACAAATAACCGAGAATGGACCGAGAGTGCAAAGACGCTCTCCAGAGTGTTGATTATAAGTTTACATTAACCAACTATATATTTCAAAATAGCTAGAAGAGAATAATTTGGATGTTTCCAGCATAAAGAAAAGACAAAGATCCCAATTACACTAATTTGATCTTTACAAATATATGAATGTATTAAATTATCACATGTACACCACAAATGTGTACATCTATTATGTCTCAGAAAATAATAAAAATTATAAATGATATAAATAAAAATTATAAATGTGAGAAATGGCTATTTCCATATTTTATAGGTATAGAAATATACATGATATTCTATGGAGTATTATATGGACATTTAAAATCACATATAGGATACATTATTAATAATTTGGGGAAACAATTTTGTTATGTAAAAAAAGAAAGCAAATGTATATAATATGTAATTATATACAATGAGATCAAAACTGTCACAAATAGATATAAAACAAATGCATATTTTAAAAGAGAGATTATTAAACCTTTTTCTCTATCGTATTAGTTTGTACTAACACGATAGTTCAGCCAATCCAGTTTACTACATCCAGATTAGTTTATGGACAATATGTTTTATATAAAATATTATTTCATTAATAAATGCATATCATACACAAACTGATTCTATATGAAATAAATGTGAGATGTTATTATAAATGCAGTTTGTAAATCTAAAGAGAGGACTTGAAGGAAATATATCTAAATGTCATCAAAACTGAATGTTGGGACTGCGGGTAAGATTATATTTAATTCTTTATGCTTTTCCATATTTTTCTGTTTGTTTGTTTGTTTGTTTGTTTGTTTTTTGAGACAGGGTCTCGCTCTGTTGCCCAGGCTGGAGTGCAGCGGCGAGATCACAGCTCACTGCCACCTCTCTGCTCCAGGCTCAAGCGATCATCCCTCAGCCTCCTGGGTAACAGAGACTACAGGCGCATGCCACCACACCTGGCAAATTTTTGCATTTTTTGGAGAGATGGGGTTTTGTCATGTCTCCCAAGCTGGTCTCAAACTCCTGAGCTCAAGCAATCTGCCCACCTCAGCCTCCCAAAATGCTGGGATTACAGGAGTGAGCCACCGTGCTTAGCCCACTTTTCTATATTTTCTAATTTTTCTGCAACTAACATGTATTGTTATTTTACCAGTCAGGAAAAAAAATATTTTTAAGAATATTATAACAAATGCAGAAATTCTGAGTTGTATAACATGACGCCAAACGAGACAGATAAAGAAAAATTAGGTCATTTCCATAACTTGTCTATATAAATTATATCTCACCAGCTGAACATTTGGCATCCTGTTAATAAATCATCAGCTAATTTTTATACGATGTATTAATTTCCTGTGGCTTCTGTAACAAATCATCACAAACTTGGCGGCTTAAAACAACAGAAATGTATTCCCTCACAGTTCTAAAGGCCAGAAGTCTGAAATCAGTATCTCTGGGCCAAAATCAAGGTGCTACACTCCCTTAGCACGCTCTAAGAGAGAATCCACTCCTTGTCTCTGCCAGCTTCTGATGGCTCTGGGCATTCCTTGGTTTCGGTCTGCATCACTGTCACTCTACTCTCTTGTCTCCCTGCTGACATTGCCTTCTCCTTTCCTGCTGAAATCTTCCTCTGCCTCCCTCTTCTGAGGATTTGTGTGAATGCATTTAGGCCCCATCCAGATAATCCAGGATAATCTCCCCATCTCAAGACCTACAGAATCCTTCTTTGCCATCATAAGGAAACATTCATAGGTTCTGGGGACTAGGTTGTGAATATCTTTTGGGAGCTACTATCAACCAAATGTTTTTGTCCCTCAAAATTCGTATCAACAGATGAATGAACAAACAAAATGTAGTATATACATACAACAGTATGATTCAATCTTAAATAGAAAATTCCAACACAGGTCAGGCTTGGTGGCTCACGCCTGTAATCCCAGCACTTTGGGAGGCCGAGGTGGGCAGATCTCCAGGTCAGGACATCGAGACCATCCTGGCTAACATGGTGAACCCGCGTCTCTACTAAAAATACATAAAATTAGACGGGTGTGGTGGTGGGCACCTGTAGTCCCAGCTACTCCGGAGGCTGAGGCAGGAGAATGGCGTGAACCCGGGAGGCGGAGCTTGCAGTGAGCTGAGATTGCGCCACTGCACTCCAGCCTGGGCGACAGAGCGAGACTCTGTCTCAAAAAAACAAAAAAGAAAGAAAGAAAAAAGAAAATTCCAACACAGGCTACAACATGGATGAATCTTACAGACATTTCGTTAAGTGAAATAAGCTAGTAACAAAAGGACAAATAGTGTATAATTCCACTTCTATGAGGCACTTAGTGAAGTCAAATTTATAGATACAGAAATTGAGTGGTGGTTGCCAAAGACTGGGGGAAGGGTTAAAATGGGGAATTAGGGTTTGATGGACACAGAGTTTCGGTTTAGGAAGATGAAAAAGTTCTAGGAATGGATAGTGGTAATGGTTACAGAACAATACAAATGTACTAATGCCACTGAAATGTACATTTAAATTTGCTTACATGGTAGATAGTATTATGAATATTTTACCATAATTTTTAAAAAAGTACTGAGTTGGATTTCCACGTACCCTGTGACTATTGGGTTTGGCGCAAAAGTAACTGCATTTTTTCCCATCACTTTCAATGGCAAAAACTGCAATTACTTTTGAACCCACCTGATAACTTATTCTAACATTACCATCTTATATAACCATTGTACAATTATCAAAACTAGAAAAGAACATTAGTACAACACTGTTAACCAGACTACAGACTTTATTTAGGTCTCATCAATACTTCCACTAATGTCTTTTTTTGTCCCCATTCCAGGATTTGGCACTTAAAACATTTTTGTAATAAAAAAATGTAAATCCTTTATAAAAGAATTTGCTGTATGGTTTCTTTAAAGTGTAACCTTTATTATTATATTTAAAATATCTTCAAACTTACAAAAAAAGCTCAGGAACTTATCTGTTATATATAAAAAAGTTTTATACAACAGAATTGCAGTTGATAACAGAATACAGATTATTGGCTCAGGGGACCATATTAGTTCAAATTAGATTCTAACTACAATTAAAAGCCAAAAGAAAACTTAACTAAACAATACAGTTGCTTATTCCTTCCTCAGATGGAATTCAAGAGGTGAGCAGTCCAGAGGCTGGTTATATGGAAGTTCCATGGTATCAAAATGTAAAGCTTCTTCTATCTTGTTCTGTATGCACAGCTTCCCTACCGAAGAACACGGTCCTTTATAGACCTGGGAGCTCCAGCCACTACATCCACACTCCAGGTAGCCAGGTGGAAGAAAGAAGAGAACGGCTTTTCCCTTTCCATAAAGGAAAGTATCCTATATGCAAAAGTTGCACTTCCACATACACTCCATTGGCCAGAACTGAGTCGTGTAGCCACATCTAACTGTAAGGGAGGCTGGGGAGTATAATATGTATTCCAGGTTGGCATGAGCCCTGGGAAAAAAAATCGGGGGGAGCTGAATTACTAAGGAAGGCAGATATAAAAAGTAGATATTGGAGGTCTAGTAGTAGCCTCTGCAACAAGAGGCACCCTTGATTCTGGACTAACACAAAAACTAGAGTCTGGAGAAAACAAGGAACAAAAAAATTTTCTCTGTCTTGATCATCAGCAAACATACATTTTCATGACAGAGAAGTTAAAGCAAAATGTTATACTGTCCTTAACCAGTGGGTAGGTGTCTCACTGGTGCCCATAGGAATTGCTGAATTAGAGCCAGTGAGTCTCTATCTTTAGATAATACAGCAGTCAATTTAAAATACATATATTGAGACACCTACAACATTACTGAGCACATACTCAGAGCTAAGCTGGGTACTCTGAGAAGAAGAACAAAAAATCATTTTTTAATAAAAGGAAACACAGACTCTATGCTCTCTGGAGACTTACAGTTCTATTAAGAAGTTGAGATTTTCAAATAAATGACAAATGATAAATTTACAAAGGTAAACTGAGGCTTGGATTTGCCCAAGTCCCTTCCAATATCCACCACCTTCAAAATCAGGATGCAGTTTTTGTGACTATTTTATAGCAATCCAATAGGTTGAAACCTATTGATAAGTTCAAATGCCTTACCCGATCAATCTTTAATAATTTTCATTCCCCTCTTGGCTTCTCTCATTAGGGAGAAAGTTCAGCTTGCACCCAGCTTTTGGTTCTTTATTTCAGAAATCTTCCCCCACCTACCCATATCCAACCTGACCTCACCATCTTGGCCCCCCTCACCACACAGGTCTTTTGAGAAATGAAAAATAGTCCCTCTTCACACACAAAACAAGCTGGGGCAGGTCTGGTTTCAAGAAATCAGATTTTCTAAAATAATTTGAGCTCTTCAAGAAAACAAAATACAAAAGGACCGTAAATGTGTTTTAACTATTAAAAGAGGTAGGCGGATGTTCATTCTCTTTATCTGTACGAAAAATTTCCCTTCCTGACATTGAGTCATGTTCACTTTTCCCAAGAGGGAATAAAATGTTCCCTGTAAAAGCACAACCTTTTCTTTCCCATTGCTCTGGATGCATGCCAACATAACAGAAACAGACAAATAAAGGGCTGTGATAAGCTCCTCAGGTACCAGGGGAATGTTATCAGAGGAAATCATCTTCCTCCCTGTGACAAGACGCATGGATCCTCAGCATACTCACACAAAAAATGGGGCCCCCAAGGAGTAGAAATTCATCAAATACTCAGTGGGGAATTGTGCACAAAACAGCAATGGAAACCAGTGGGAACACAATTTTATTAACTCCAAAAAGTTGTACCAATTGGGTTCTTAGGAACAGTACCCAGATTGATATTCCTGGAGACAAAGGATTTTTAGTGACAAATATGATAAAATGTGTGAGAAAGACTGTTTCTTTGCTTAAGATTCCAGTATTAAATTTGGGGTCTATAAAATACAGTGTTTATATTATCTGCTGGGCTACAGCAGGGAATCACATATAACAAGGATACAAACTTAATACATACCACAACTTAGACGTGCAAAATTTTAGAAATACAACCTCTTTCATTTTGTTTATAACTAACTGGGTCTTTGCCACGTGCTGAATGGCAGAAAAGAAAAACAAACACATATCCAATCTGGTTGATATGATACTAGTCTCTCCAAGAAGGAACGCTCAGTCTCAGATTTTTCAGTCTTTCAGTTCTTTGCTTTCACTCATGATGGCCAAGGATGGGGAAAAGGGCCTTTGCTGGAGTTGCCAGCTAGAGGCATTCTCAGGTAGCTAGGTGTAGCATATTTTGGTGCCTCTGGTCTCTGGGGCAATGTCTTTTGTCCTCCAACTGGTATGTATGGATACTGTGATTCCAGGTCTGTTTTTTGACTTAAGAACTGCTCCCAGATTTCTGATGGAAGTTTTCACACTACGACCTAGAAATGAATAGATATACATTCTGTCTTGGGTTTCCTAAGCCAGTCTCTTATAAAACAAAAATTTCATCCCAGGAACTCTTCCATCTAAGGCAACATACATGTTTTGACAATAATTCATCCATTTCTTTGCTCCCATAAATACCTTTTGCCCAGGATTTATTCAAGAAAAAAAAAAAGATGGCTACTTAACGTTTCTATTCCAGTGGAGTGAGTGATTTATTCATTGGAGGTCTAAGTGATGATCATAGAAAGAAACATAGAGTACTAGAACTGGAAGGAACTAATCTATTTTATAGGACTGAGGAAACAAAGGCCAGATTAACTCAAATGACTTAACTCAAGACCACCTAGTTAGTTTTTGGCAGAGCTGGTATTGGAATCTGAGACCCCCGACTCTTAATTATACTACAAAAGTTTAAAAGGTAATTTTTAATGTATCTAAATTGTTACTGATTTGCCACAAACTAAATTGAAGTCTTTATTTTACTTAGCAGTAATTAAAACGTTAATGTGCATATTGTTATTCCCCTCTTTAGGTAGCTAAATTGGGATATGACTCGCCTTCATTAACATTAATTAACAAAAAGTCTTTAGCATTCGTACAAATACCTGTTTTAAAATCTAAACAGTTCTGAATCAATGTGAGAGACAGATACTGGCATTTTCTCCTGGGTCTTGGTATTATGTCTTTGGAATGCTTTATGCCAAGCAAGAGTTTTCAATGATACTAAATAAACTATTTTTAAGAGTTCTTTTACTCTTAAAAATTAGAGGAAAGAAAAAAAATGCCCAAAGAAAGTATTTGGACCAATTGGTAATTGATTAATGCCAAAGAACATTTACACTTTATTTTATGGTTTCATATCAGTCCAAGAACAGAACTACCTGTCTTCAACATTAAAATCCTCTTGAGAAACTCTCCAGCAGAGCTTGTCTCCAAGCCATGTCCATACAATTGGCTCAGTGTATAGTACATTTTACCACACACAATAGAAGGTATTGTTCTTTATAGCTAGAGAAATTAATTATTTGAGCACCCCAGGATGTACAACATGAAAGAATGGCTTTATAGATATTCAGGGTACTATATAATATGCCATGGTGAATTATTGACTCTAATGAGAACATCTTTAAAAGGCTGAACTCTCAAGGGTACTGGCTGAAGGACTGGGAGGAGGGGCTCATACATCAAATCAATAATTAGGAAGACAGAAGGAAGAGAGACAGACTGGGCAAGAGATTTCTGAAAATTGAACACTTGTCATCTGTGTAGCTCCCTTGCTGATGATTCATTAAATGAAGATTAACTTCAGTAACTTATTGACCAACGTGCCAATAATTCCTGACCTCTATTGCTTGCAATGAGTGAAATAGGCAGGTCTAGATATATTGCCAAAGGAGTTGACTAAGTGTGATATGATTTAGATAAATTCATGAGCATATTTACATAATGTGTTAGTTATGTGTGTTTCTCATTTACATTTACCAGTTGTAACTGAATGTGAACATTTACCATGTTGAGCATTGTGTTACACTGATAGGAGATATAAAAGAAGCAAATAACATTCTTAAAGGAGTTTATAGTTTATCTAGAGATGCTAAATATGCAAATATGTTGTTACACAAGATAATTTACTCATGTTTCCAAAAAGACCTCTGTGAACTAATACTGTGATTATTTACAACATGGAGTTAATGTCTTTTACTTCATCTCTGGCTCTGACTCATGATCACATCTTACCTAAGTAAACTTTCTTAAAAAACAGATTGTTTCAGCTCTTGCCATACATTCTGGCAAAGGACAAAGAGATAGTATAAGTTTCATGAAACATGACTAAAACAAGGAAAAGTGTAATTATGGACTGCAATGACATTGTCAGAAGTACTCCTGGTCTCCTGGGATCACTTACATATATTATATTAAAGGCTCTTCTGACTGCAATGAGCCAAATGTGGTAGAATAATGTTTCAGGACACCTCCCGAAGAGATCCATTCATTTAAGGTCCTGGAACATAGGAACTTAAAATATTCAGCTCCTAATACTAGTAGAGAAAGCAACCTATATATGTTTCGCACTACTCAGAAAACTTTCAAGGATAACTAGCATTTTCAAATCTTAGGGAAATAAGGAAGAAGATGTTATGAAATCCTTCATTCTTCAGTTTTTACAGCAGTGCTGTGAGGGTTGGGGATGGGTCTCCAAATGTTCAGGACTTGCTGGTTTCCCTCCCACTCCTTTTCATCTGCCCATGAAGGAGCTTGGTTCAGCTGTACTCAGTCTACCCACAGCTCTCACTAAGGACAGGAAGCAGATAAAGAATCCACTCCCATTAACACTTCCTCAGATGAGATTAGCATCAGTATCAAGGTCTGTGTTGTTCCTAGGCCTGTGTTGCTTCTATCCTAGAAGTTGCCAAGATTTCTAGAACCTGAGTTGTGCTTCCTTTGACCCACTTTCTAATACCTTCATGACTGGGCCTTCAAGCCCAATCACTGAATCCCTGTTGCCCAGACTCTTTGTCTCTCACTGCTAATGCCCACCTAGACCACCCATTCACTTATTTTGTAGCTTGAGATGCTATCGCAGATGAAGCCCAAATACACATTTACATACACACACAGATGCATACACACACACACACACACACACACACACACACACACACACACCATGGTTTTCTCATTCTGGAATTTTATGAGAGAACAATGGTAACTGTGGCAACTCTTGTTATTTCCCTGTGGAGTTTTTTAAGAGATCGATGTTTTGTATTGTTTTTTCATCTAAGAAAACATTGGCCTCAAAAGGCAAAAGTCACCAGCAAGAGAAATGTTCCTAGAAGGCCCTAACGTACTGTCTTTTTTATGACAGTTAGCAAAATATCTTCTGTCACTTCTGGGGCTCTTATTCCCCCTCTGTGCAGCATTCATAGTGTTCAAGTACATTAAGCATTCGCATCATTTGTATGTGGCCCAGCCTCTGTTCTAATCCTATGTATTAGTACAGCTAACTGCAGCTCACTCGGTGCTGCTGTTTGCACAGCTGGACGTGTCGGATAGAATGAGTTCATCCCTTCAAAGATGAGCTTAAAGCCGCCATCTAGTAGTGTCTTTCTTTTTAACACCTAACCACCAGTCCTCATTGTTCTCACAAGCACAGTGAGTTTTAATGAAGTCATGTCTTTTAGTGTAACGCTGCAGGTGCACAAATGCTGATAAACCTCCTTAACTCGCTGTCAGATCAGCATGTTTATCTGCAAGCTGCAGAATGTATTTAATTATAAGATATGAAAAGGTCCTTCAGATTTGTTCTCTAGGCCCACAAGCTAATGACTCACTGGTGAAGCGCTGTATCTCCCTAAAGGTTATAATGACTAGTTGCTGATGGTCTGAAGAAATTCATGGTAGCATCTGGACTGCAAGGTATAGAAATTTATTTTAAAAACATAAAAAAAATAGTTTCTAAAGGCCCAGGAAATTTTACCATATACGGAGTACACACAATTAAATGTGTGTGTATGTGTGTGTGCATGCGCTTGTGTGTTTGTATGTGTGTGTGTGTGTGTGGAGACAGAGAGAGAGGGAGAGAGAAATGCCAACATGGTAACATGTAGCCAGCTTTCAGAACATTGCTATAAGGAATTCACTCCTAAAATCTTAATATGCAAATACCCTGAGGATGTTATTAACATCTTAGTGTAAATTAAATGTAATCACATTGCTTTCTTCACAAGACTAAATGTCTGAGGGAATGAGAGTTTGACCTGGAAATTAGAAGAGAAATGTATGAGGAGAAAATGGGTGTTCAAAAGAGGGGAGAGCAGGATTTTCAAGTGCAGAATCCTCCCCAGTAAGACAGGGCTGAGAAGGCCCTTTTAAAGAGAGAACACCAAGCACTCAGAGAACTCCAGGCTCCTAAGGAGGGGGAAAGAGGAAAACTAAGGATGTGGGAAAAAGGCTTAAGCCATAAGTATCAATCCACAGGGCAAGAACAGGGAGAACTCACGGGAGAGAAGATTCAGTTCCCAAGACAAGCAGGTTTGGTGGAAAGTGCCTTTAATTGATTGACAAATCACTTAACCTCTAAGTATGTTGTCATCTGATACTGCTTCCTACCTGCCTATCTCACCTCATAGCTATTAGTACAATGTAAGATCATGTCTCATGAGCAACTTACTGGAAAATGTTTTAAAACATAAAGCAAAAACAAAAACAAATATATATAAACCCCCACCATAATGTGAATTACCCCATAATGATAACTTCTATTAAGCAGTTAGCAGTTATTGAACACTGACCACTTGCACTGAATACAGTAACTTGCACTGAATACAGTAAACACAATTAAGTCCCTTCACTTAAGTTTCTCTGAGTTCAGTGGAGAAGACAGTTGAGTAAATAACCAAAACACAGGATGCCAAATACATACTTAGCATAAAGCACCGCAGCAGTAAGGAAGAAAAGAGACCTCCTCTGTTTGGGGAAATGACGAAAGGCTTTTCCGAGGCGGAGATGGTTGAGCTGAGTCCTGCTTGCTGAGTTTGCCAGAGGAGGCAATGGCAAGTCAGGGAGAGTAGCAGAGGCAGAGGCAGCCAGCACGTGCTGCCAGTCTATGCTGCTCAGCGCTGCTTGGCCCAAAGAATAAAAAGCACAGGAATGCCAAATCTCATCCCTAATTCCCCCAGCCTGATTCCATGCTCACCAAGCCACCTTCTGTTGTACTGTTGATAATTTGGCTTCCCACTTACATTTGCCTGCAGGGAAAGCACATGCTGGACAAGAAACTGGAGTACCCAGTCCACTCAATGATTACATTTCTCATTGTAAATTAATAAATCAGCCATTCTGGCTGATGCCGTTTTTAAAGTTCAGACATGAAACTATCACTTATAAGGCAGATGCAAAGGAAATTAGGTGAAAATTCACCAGGAAATCAGCCTTCAGGCTGCCAAGGAGTACAATGACAGAACAGCTGTGCAAACACCACAGGTAACGTCCGGAAATGGGCTCCTGACAAAGCCATATTACACAGCATGGCTCTCCCCACATGAAGTGCTCCCTCTCACATTTTTCTCCATTGTTAAATTCCCCTCAAATAGCCCAGCAAAAAGTCAGCATCAAATGTCAGTCATCACAAACTCCTGGAAACCCAGGTCTGGAGAGAAGGAAATATCTATTTTACTGAATCCTTTACCCTTCCTGTTATGGACTGAATTGTGTCCCCCCAAATTTGTGTGTGGCAGCCCTAATCTCCACTATCTCAGAATGTGACTGTATTTGGAGACAGTGTCTTTAAAAATGTAATTAATATATCAAAGAGAGATCTGCACTCCCATGTTTATTGCAACACTATTCACAATAGCCAAGGTTTGGAAGCAACCTAAGTGTCCATCAACAGATGAATGGATAAAGAAAACGTGGTACATATATACAAAGGAATACTATTCATCCATAAAAACATGAGATCCTGTCATTTGCAACAACATGGATGGAACTGGAGGTCATTACGTTAAGTTAAATAAGCCAGGCACAGAAAGACAAACTTCACATGTTCTCACTTATTTACAGGAGCAAAAATCAAAACAATTGAACTCATGGGGATAGAGAGTAGAAGGATGGTTACCACAGACTGGGAAGGGTAGTCGGGGGTGGGGGGCTGGGGAGGAAAGTGGAGACGGTTAATGGGTACAAAAAAATGGTTAATAGTTAAAATGAATGAGGTCTAGTATTAGCACAACAGAGTGACTACAGTCAACAATAATTTATGGTACATTTAAAAATAACTAAAAGAGTATAATTGTGTCATTTGCAACATAAAAAAAGGACGGGTGCTTGAGGTGATAGATACCCCATTTTCCCTGATGTTATTATTCCACTTTGCATGAGATATCAAAATATCTCACATATCCCCAAAATACATACACCTACTATGTACCCACAACAATTAAAATTTAAAAAAATTAAAGCCCATAAGATAAACATAGTACTCAATAAATATTTGTTGAATAATAAATATTAAACCTAAAAAAAACCCAAAAACAATGAGAACAACATAATTAAGGTTACAAGAGGTCATTAGTGTGGGCCCTAGTTGAATATAACTGGTGTCTCCATGAGAACAGGTGATTAGGACACAGACACACACAGAGGAAAGAAATGTGAGGGCACATTGAAGATGGCCATCTACAAGCCAAAGAGAGGGGCCTCAGATGAAATCAACCCTGCCAACGCCTTGATCTCAGACTTCTAGCCTCCAGGTCTGTGAGGAAATAAATTGCTGTTGTTTAAGCGCCCCCAGTCTGTGGCACTTTGTTATGGCAGCCCTAGCAAAAAAATACTTTCATTGAGATTCTTTCCTCCAAACATTCCAAACAGAAGATGTCTACCTGGCACCTTTAACGACCTGGAAAACTGTCCACTGCTGTCATCAGGAATGCCTTTTAGTCCGTCATGCTTATCTCCACTCCAGTTGCTCAGGTGGGTGGCTTTGGAGCCCCATATGTGATAAACGTCTACTCTTACTAAAGTAACCACAGCCATGGTGTTTGAGGCATCAGCGCTTGAAAGTATAATACTTTTACTACCTGCACAAAGTCTTTGACACAGACAAGATGAAGGACTCACATAATGAAAGCACAAACTTATGATTATCCTAATTTTGTCTTGATATTTTACAAAATTTCTGTAAAAATCAATACCCTGTTTGATAGGTGAGCCAAGGAGAGTCAGACCACTGTCCAGCTAATTCCTGAAGATATGAACCATGGAACCATAACAATTCATTTGAAAAACTCCTAAACCTCTCTTATTTAACGACTTATTTCTGAATGGGTGGAGTTTCTCCGTTACAGACTTACAGTTTCAAGATTTGCTTGCACACATGGGTATTTTTTTTGCAAGCTGTCTCAGTGAAAACCAGTTTGAAAAACTGGAAGCCTTTCAGTTTGCAACTGGAACTGCAGTCAAATAGGTTTTACCACTGCTTCACTTGCTTTTTGTTTGTTTTGTTTTGTTTTGACCATTTCTTATTTTGTGAGAAGCAACACTAACTGAAATATACCACATTTGAGGAGTAAAATGTTCTTAATCCCCAACACTCAATGTCTGTTGCAATTCAGTCTCCCATTAAAAATGTTCCTGTTCCATCAACAGTTATAAGTCATGTGGATAATATGGATCCTTGATATGACGTGATGGAAATGGCGCTTTACCTATATGGTCTTCTTCAGAAAAACATATAACTCCAGTCTACTAATGAGAAAAGTGTGAGACAAATCCTGTGTCACCATGTGAGAGAAATTTGACTAAATGCCTGACCAATACTTCTGAAAGTTGTGAAGGTCATCAAAAACAAGGAGGGTTTGGGAAACTGTCACAGCCTGGAGGATACTAAGGAGATGAGAGAACTAAACGGAATATGAATCAAATCCTGGAACGGAAAAAGAACATTAGATAAAAATGAAGGAAATTTGAATAACATAGGAACTTTAGTTCATAATAATTTGTCAATACTGATTTACTAATTGTAACAAATACACATGGTCTATTAATTGTAACAAATAGTCATTATGATGTTATCAATAAGGGAAATTGGCTGTGGGGTGTATGGGAAGTCTATGTACTATCTTCACTATTTTTCTGTAAATCTAAAACTGTTCTAAAATAAAAGGTCTATTTTTAAAGCATACCCTGTTTTAACTCTCCCCAATGGCCATGGTTGTCTGTAAGCGGCTCTAATATGTAGCCAGTCTTCTCCAAGATTCTAATATGTGACTCCCCTCCTCTTCTGATCCCTCTCCCAGTGCAACTTCTGCACATATTTCATGTAAGCACTTTATCTTTCAGTAATAAGAGCTTCTTTTAACTCTCAACAGTCATTTGAAGGTTGCTGCTCCCTCTTCTCTTTAAAACATACTTTGGTGGAGGCTTCATATCATCATCTCATCCACTGCACAGCACATGACTCTTGTCTTGATGTTTTCTCCATTGGGATGTCTACAACTTCAATTCCTGGGGCATCTTTCTCACAGTATAAGCCCCAAGTTTTCATTAAATAAAGCCCTTTGGGGCCAAAAGTCAGCTGCTAGAAGCAGTAGAGAGATGCCAAGAGGCCCCACACTAAATCAGTGTGAGAGAAATCAATACCAGGAAGAGCTGGGTATAAATGTTTTCAGCCCTTAGCATTAAAGTCCCGCAATGCTAAAAGCATCCAGATGCATGCCACCTGGGATCCAAAGTCCCTAAAGAGAGTATTCTTTTCCCGTTGAATCATTTGGGGTTCAGGTTATTTTTTCGTTGCTTTTATTTGGTTGGTTTTTAACTAATCAAAAAGCAGTGTGTGTTTGCAGAAAAAGCCTCTTGGCCTCAATATTCAACTCACAGTCCAGTTGACTTGCTGTATTCAGAGACGAACAGACCTTGATCTTCATTTATTATTCAATAAGAAGAATACAATTAGCCTGGAGTTGGTTTTTAGACCCAAACACAAAGAAAGGCCCACATATCCGAGGAGGAATAATTCCACTCCCCCTGTAACTGATGTGATGATGGAGCAAGTAGCAGGCAGCAAATCGATATTCTACCACCCTTCTCAACGCCAGGATTAGAGGGAGTCTTTGCCTCTCTTCGGAAAGCAGGGGAAGATAGACCTGCCTTGCAAATATCTACTGAAGGGAGTCCTTTTTACTTTGCAAATCATTGATTTACAAAGTGTATGAGTGCTAAGAGAAAGAAAGCTTATGAAATTCCAATGATTTATGCTTAGCACAGAAGCAAAGCTAATGCTGGGAACAACTGAGTTTCCAGTCCTGGAAAGAAGAAAGTTTAAGCCTCCAGCAAGCCAGGTAGAATCTACGGAAGCCCTCTAAGAAAAAAAAAAAAAGAAGTAAAATAAGCCAGGCAGAGAAAGACAAAATCGCTGTTCGCACTCATGTGGGAGCTAAAAAAAGTGCATCTCGTGGAGGTTGAGAGTAGAATGATCGATTCCAGAGGCTGGGAAGAGAAGGCGGAGGAATGATGAGGAGAAGTTGACGAATGTATACAAAACAGTTTGACAGAAGGAGTAAGTTCTTATATTTGACAGTACAGCAGGAAAATTATGGTTAACAATAATTTATTGTATGTTTCAAAATAGCTAGAAGAGAAAAATTTGTAATGTTCTCAACACAAAGATCAATGTTTGAGGTGATGGATATCTCAATTACCCTGATTTGATCATGGCACATTGTATACATGCATCAAAATATTATATGTATATTCCAAAATATCTACAACTATTATATATCAATTAAAGATACAAAAAAAGGAAAAAATCCCATAACAGAACTGTTACGATTCACATTTGTATGTGTGTGTGTGTGTGTGTATATATATATATACAAACACACATATACACACAAAGACATATATATTCCAGTGACCTTTATGGAAATAAGATGTTTCAATTTATATCAAATAATCATTATTACCAATAAAATTCATAGATACATAACTGCATCATATGATCAGATCAGTGCACAATAATTGTATGCCCTGAACAACAGGTTCCATTTGTTGTGCCAGGCAGTATGATAAAGACTTTCACTTATGAGCTCAGTCAAACCTCACAAGAACCCCATGAAGTAGATATCACCATCATTATTTCCATTTTATGGCTGAAGATACTGTTCCCAGTGGGATCAGAAAAAAGTAAATAATTCCCTTAAGGTCTCTCCACTGGTTAGAAAGGGAACTAGGATTTCTTTGTGTTGGGTGTCTCTGGAGCCCAACACAAAGCCACTATGCTAAGGGTTCTCTGTCTCTCTAACCCATACCTGAATTTCCTTTAATATGTAAGCCCTCCCACCATCTCCAGGCAGCTGTTAGGAACACTTCAACGCAAGTGGCCCATGCAGCAGGTGCGGCAACAAATTTTTTTCCCACTGGAAGAAAACTAGCAAGAGTAGGGAATACCTTTGTAGCCCATAAATTGATGTTACTGTCACCTCCAAATATTGTTGGGAATTCTGCAGAAATAATTTGTGTTTTTATAAGGGCAAAAACAAAAAACAAACTCTCAAACTTTGGCATGCTTCAGCATCATCAGGAGGGTTTGTCAAAGCCACAGGTTATTAGATCCCATCCCCTAGAGATTCTGTTTCCATGCTTTCAAATGCCCCCAAATCTGCATTTCTAATAAGTTTTCCAGGGATGCTTATGCTCCTAGTCCAGGCCCAGGGTTGGAGGATCTCTGCATTAGACTATCTGATTAGCATAAACATTATTTAGTTTGTCATACAGACCAAGCAAAAGCAAGTGTGAATAAATTCTCAAAACACAAAGATAGCAGGCAATGTCCAGAGTCAGGGCTCGCTTCATGAACATGACCACTGCAGTTGCACAAGGCCTTGTGCTCAGAAGATCCCTGCCCTAGGGATTTAATACTCTGATTTCATCTTTGAATTTGTGTTTTGTAAGTGAAATTCAACAGGACAGTGGAGCATGGTTGGTGGGCTTGAAGCCTTGGTGTGGCCCTGACTCCTGCTACCTCTCCACACCGCAAGGATGGTTCTCAGTCCTTACTGTTCCCTGTCTCCTGGTGCCCCAGACAACTGCAAACCTGCCGCACAACCACTTCCACCACATTCCACTGCCCCCCACCCATCAAAGGGGCCTGGGCACTGATGCAGGAAGGGTCAGGGTTGGGTGCAAGTCCCAGTGGCTTCTCCCGTGGGGTAAGGTATCTATAATCATCCCTAGTTGGGCTGACAGTGCCACAGTGCATTCTGCTGGCAACTCAAACTTAGGACTATGCCATTCAGAGACAGAGATGTTGGTGGGAAAGACCTGTCCTTCTTCTAAATTTTAAAATATTCAAGTGGTTGAGTTACAGACTCCTAAAGGAGAAACAATTTGAGTTGAATAACACCTCTAAAATGAAAAGATTCTCCAGACTTTTGCAAATAAGCTTTGAATGAGGTATTTCCAGGACTTTTCCAGCTATTCAAGTGATCACAAAGAAAAGAGGCATTTGAAAGTCTTAAATGAAACTTTTTTTTTTTTTTTTGAAACGGAGTCTCGCTCTGTTGCCCAGGCGGCGGAGTGCAGTGGGGTAATCTCGGCTCACTGCAAGCTCTGCCTCCCGGGTTCACGCCATTCTCATGCCTCAGCCTCCCAAGTAGCTGGGACTACAGGCGCCCGCCACCACGCCCGGCTAGTTTTTTTTGTATTTTTTTAGTAGAGACGGGGTTTCACCATGTTAGCCAGGATGGTCTCGATCTCCTGACCTCTTGATCCACCCGTCTCGGCCTCCCAAAGTGCTAGGATTACAGGCTTGAGCCACCACGCCTGGCCTTGAATGAAGCTTTTAACGGTAACTTTATATTCTCTCTGTCTTCTCTCCCACCATAGCCAATTCATCTACAAGTGTGTCTAATTATTTACGTGCATCTTCATGGTTTGAGGACTACTCTAGACTTGTGTTTCCCAAACAATTAAAGTGCATATAAACCACTTGGAAATGTAGATTCTGATTCAGTAGACCTGGAGTAAAACCCAGGAATCTGCGTTTCTAATAAGCTTCCAGGTGACGGTGATGCTGCTCATCTATTCTAGATCCTTGTCCTCCAAATATGGTCTATGGACCAGTAGCATCAGCAATCCCTAGGAGTTTGTTAGAAATTTAGAATTTCTGGCCCCAACCCAGACCTACAAAAAAAAATCTGCATTTCAATAAGGTATCTGGGAGATTCAAAAGCACACTAAAGCAGAAGCATTACTCTAAGCCTTCTGAATATCTTTCTCCTCCCATTTCTTCTGCTTTCCAAAGCCACAAGATGGAGATCTGTCACTGAGACTACTGGTGACTGTCCCAAATTTATAATCTGGTAGGTTTTAGGAAAGACACATTCAATGTTGTTTTATTCTTTATCCTGACTCTACCACCACCTCCCGGGATAGGAGAACTTCTGGCAGTGACCTAAGACTCATCTGTAGCTTCAATTTTTATAAAATACTAGCAGGACCAACGTTCTCATTATATAGAGGAGACTCAATCTGGACAGGAGGTATCTATAGGGAATCATAGAGTGTACTTATCCATTGGACTGTGAATAGTTGCAAGTTATTCATAGGCTGAGAGAATAAGAAAAGTTCAACAGAAGAGGTCTACAGTTTCCGCAACACAGTATTTAGTGGGTATATTTATGCTACTTGCTCTGAGAAGTTTTATGGCAGAGTGGTTAGGAACACACAGAGGCTCCAGAGACAGACTTCCTGGATTCAAATAGTACTCGTGCCCCTACAAGCTGTGTGACTCTGGATCAATTATTTAAACTCTCTTTGCCTCTGTTTCCTCCTTTAAAATAGATGTGATAACAGTACCTACTTCATAAGGTTTTATGAATATCAAAGTCATAAGATCCTTGGAATCATGGCTTGCATAAAGTAGTAAGCTTTGCAAAGATGTCTTAATGCAAACTTGGAAATATAGCTAAATTTTAAACGTTCATTTTCAGGGCTTCAACATTTCTATAACTTTGCTTAATTGAATATGTTGCATTATAATTGAGGACACATTTTGCATTCCATAAGAGAGAAGAGATCCTATCTCAAGTATCAGGGACATCCTTGTAGTTAACATCTAACAAGATGCTTGAAAGGAGGACTTGTAGGCCGCAAGGACCCTTGAAAGGGGAACCCTTGGTCCTAAGACCCTGAAGGTGTAGCCCTGTGTCTATCTCTGTATTTCATTGTCATCCACCTGGCAGAGGAGGAAAATTTAAAGTACACCTTCAAGTTCCCACATAAGCAGAAAGGCTCACCAGTTTAAAAACCGATTTATTTTACTTTAATATTCACAGATTGTTATTTTCTGAACAAACATCTATCAAAAGCTGCCAAGGTACTGCAGAAAATGAACTTTAAAATTGGGTGTTGAGCAATTAAATCTCACTCCATAAATTGGCTAGGATCCATGTAATAAATTAGAATATACAAACCCTGCTTTTCCACTTAAATAAAAACCTAAGGGGAAACCCCGTGTAACAAAGACCATCAGATTTCAACACCCTTCTCCACCCAAGATATTGAAGATAGGATCAAACATATTGCAAGATGTCTGCCACACTCACAGGCTGTTCAGATGCCTGCCCGACACAGCTGCCAGTTTTTCCTGTGCTCTATCAATTATTTCTTTGTTTTGCCTGGATGGTGCTTGTAAACACTTCAAGGTGTGCTCCTGGGCAGTTATGTGCATTTGAGAATTTTCCCTTCTGATCCCTACTTGGCTGCCTGTGGACCAAAACTGATTTGCAGGCAAGGGAAGACTGCTGAAAATTTCATGACATTTAGATTTTTATAAAGCATATGCTGGTGGCTCAATAGGTTTGCTTACCTTGGATTAAAACCTATTAACGTTCCAGCATTTTCCTCTCTGTGAGATTCATTTCTGACTCGCTTGTGGTGACTTGCAGAGCGCTTCATTACAGCTCAGGGGCACAACTGATGCCGCACAAGCCATTAAAAATGAATTTGCGAGAGTACAAAAAAGAAACCTTTGTAGACGAGGGCCAATTTGTTTCGAAGGCGATGCACTGTAAGAGCATTCACAAAGCGGCAAGCATTATCTCAGATTCAAGCTATGCCGTTTTCTCTCCTATTTTTAAATACCAAATAGAGAACTGGGAGAGTCCTTTCTTTGTGACAGCAGCTTTGGTTCCTGCCCTTATTTTCTGCCATTGTAGCTCCAGTTAAGCTGTGAGAACAGCCCTGTGGGGTTTGTTTTTGTTTTCCATTGGATAAAATCGATGTTTGTTTGGAGTCCTTATGAGAGTCATCTTATTCTCTATGCCTCAGTTTCTTTATATGCAAGATATATCCAATACCAAACTCACAGGTTATTGGGAAGGGCGGGAGATCTAATGAATATAATTTTTATAAGTGAAAATTAGTACTCAATAAAGCACAAATAATAATTTTTGTTGTTATTAAACTAGGCACATTTTACTATTTGCCACCTCAAGATTCTCCCATTGTTTTTCCTAAGTGATTGCAATTTAATTTGTTTTTAATTAGCCCTCATTATTTACATATTCACCCATGCTGCAAGCTCCAAGACAAATACCTTTGGATCTGGGTTTCTCAACCTCAGCAATATTGACATCTTGAGCTGGACAATTCTTTCAGGGTAGGGACTGCCCTGTGCATTATAGGACTTTTCATGAAATCCTTGACCTCTACCTGTTAGGTGTCAGCATCCCTCCCCAATCTCCACAGTTGCAACAACCAAAAGTGTGTCCAGCCTTTGCCAAATGTCCCCTGGGGGACAAAATAACCCAGTAGAGTACCACTGCTTCAGAGTTTATCTAGCTGGTGTTGTCTTTGGTTGCATTTACTGTAGATGTAGAACAGCAAGAGCACTTGAACTGGTGAAAGCTATATAAACCAGTGACACACCCTAAGAACATATTACAATTTGTATGACAGAGATATTAACCAGGCCTGAAGGCTAATAGCAGCCACTAAAGTCAAGAATGAGACTGAGACCATCGACAGGAACTTTTGAGTAAGATTAGGGGAGATAGGAAAGCAGCTCAGAATGAGTCCGTAGAACTGCGTGGGTACATCCACCTAATAGTGAAGAATACTTCCCCACTCCAGGGGCCAGAAGAGAAGAAAGAGAGAAAAGTACCCAGGATAGAGCTGACCAAAGGGAAGAGGTGACAGGGAAGGGAGACAGCTTTCATATCAAGCAGAGAGCAGCTGAAGAGTAAAGAGCACAGGGGAATATAATATACCACAAACAAAACAGCAAGAAAAATAGAGAAAAGATGAGAGAAGGAAGGACAGAAAAGAAGCAAAATTCATAGTAAACATAGAGGAAAGAAATGGGGGCAAACCCTACAGGTGTAAAGATACGCCTGACTTCCAAGTTTATCTGGGTCAAGTGTCAGCCCACGGGAAGCTCCACACTGGCCTCCCCACCCTGTAACTGCCTTCCTTCTACCACTGGTGTGGCCTCAATGAACTGGATCTGCTTTTTCACAGGCTGCTCTGCCCATGGAGTCATGCAGTCAGGGGCCAGCTGGTCAAGACAGACAGCATCTATTGCTCTGCCCATGCCTGGACCCAGATTCTATCCTTTCCCCAATCAAATCTAGTAAACTCAGTGGCTCCTGGTTCCCAATGATAGCCATGTAGCAACACCATATTAGGCTCATTTGAAGCATAGAATGGATGTACTGATGGTATCCAGTCCTTAGTCCAACCTTCAAAGGCCTCCAGACTCTGCCTTTGCCTTCTTTCCAACCTTGTCCATTCTCATTCTGATATTTTCCAACTGTACTTTTTAGAAACTTGGAGTGCGTATTTCTTATTACAAGCATGACAATTTAGATTTTCACAAGTTAATCAGAGAGTTTTTTTTATTATACTTTAAGTTCTGAGATACATGTGCAGAACATGCAGGTTTGTTACATAGGTATACATGTACCATGGTGGTTTGCAGCACCCATCAACCTGCCATCTACATTAGGTATTTCTCCTAATGTTATCCCTCCCCTAGCTCCCTACCCCCCGACAGGTCCCAGCGTGTGATGTTCTCCTCCCTAGGTCCATGTGTTCTCCTTGTTCAACTCCCACTTATGAGTGAAAACATGAAGTACTTGGTTTTCTGTTCTTGTGATAGTTTGCTGAGAATGATAGTTTCCAGCTTCATCCACGTCCCTGCAAAGGACATGAACTCATCTTTTTTTATGGCTGCATAGTATTCCATGGTGTATATGTGCCACATTTTCTTTATCCAGTCTATCATTGTTGGGCATTTGGGTTGGTTCCAAGTCTTTGCTATTGTGAACAGTGCCACAATAAACATATGTGTGCATGTGTCTTTACAGTAAAATGATTTATAATCCTTTGGGTATATACCCAGTAAGGGGATTGTGGGGTCAAATGGTATTTCTGGTTCTAGATCCTTGAGGAATCACCACACTGTCTTCCACAATGGTTGAACTAATTTACATTCCCACCAACAGTGTAAAAGTGTTCCGGCCGGGCGCGGTGGCTCAAGCCTGTAATCCCAGCACTTTGGGAGGCCGAGACGGGCGGATCACAAGGTCAGGAGATTGAGACCATCCTGGCTAACATGGTGAAACCCCGTCTCTACTAAAAAATACAAAAAACTAGCCGGGCGAGGTGGCGGGCGCCTGTAGTCCCAGCTTACTCGGGAGGCTGAGGCAGG
>NC_045441.1:80551850-80572379 GCF_002776525.5 Piliocolobus tephrosceles | reverse complement strand
AGGGTTTTTATGGTTTTCAATTTTACATTTAAGTCTTTAATCCATCTTGAGTTAATTTTTGTATAAGGTGTAAGGAAGGGGTGCAGTTTCAGTTTTCTGCATATGGCTACCCAGTTTTCCACATCAAAAAGTGGGCAAAGGATATGAACAGACACTTCTCAGAAGAAGACATTTATGTGGCCAACAAACACATGAAAAAAAGCTCATCATCACTGGCCATTAGAGAAATGAAAATCAAAACCACAATGAGATACCATTTCATGACAGTTAAAATGGCAATCATTAAAAAGTCAGGAAACAACAGATGCTGGAGAATCACCATTATGATCACTCAATCAAGAATCATCTCTCCTTAATGAAGAATTTCTCCTAATACATTTTATAACTCTTATAGCATTTAAGCACATATTCTGTTTTATTATGGAATTTCTGTACATTGCCCTCCCTTCTAGAGTATAAGTTCCTACAGTGAGCACCTAGAATGGAGTGTTAACTAAATACCAGATAAAGAACAGAAGGGAAGGAGGTAGTTGAGTCTAATGAGTCTAAGTACTAATAGAGAGGAAATGGAAAGAGAAGGATTAAGAAAAATGAGAGAGGAAGAGGAGTTTAAACAGCATATTTTACTAAGAAAAATATTATTCATCTACATTCTCTGGTGAGCTACATTTCAGAGCATTTAATGTAACTATTTTAGTGCCACTAATCAGTGTTTTTTTAAAACTCCTAAAGAAGTGAAGTGGAAAATGAAGTTGCTGATAGTGTTAAGTAATATTTATCTTTAGAAAACAAAGAAAATGTCTTTAAAATGAAAGCATAAAAACTTGACATATATTCCTAGAAAAATATTGGCAAAAATCATTTCAATAACAGTTCCAGAGACCGTGATAACTCATTTGTTTTATGACATCAACTATCCCCACAAATAGTCAAGAACCAAGCAATACAGAAAGACAAAGAGACACTATAAAGTCAATAGACTAAATTTCATGTAGATTACAAATGGACAGATACAGTTTGGACATTTATCCCCTCCAAATCTCATGTGGAAATGTAATCCCCAATATTGGAGTTGGGGCCTAGTGGGAGGTGTTTGGGTCGTGGGGGTGGATCCCTCATGGCTTGATGCTGTCCTCATGATAGTGGGTTCGCACAAGAGCTGGTTGTTTAAACATATGTGGCAGCTCCCTCCTCTCTTTCTTGCTCCTGCTTTCACCATGTGACAGGCAAGCTCCCGCTTTACCCTCTGCCATGAGTGAAAGCTCCTTGAGGCCTCCCAAAGCTGAGTAGATGCCAGCACCATGCTTCCTGTACAGCCTGCAGAATCATGGCCAATTAAGCCTCTTTTCTTTATAAATTACCCAGTCTCAGGTATTTCTTTATAGCAATGCAAGAACGGCCTAAATCATAGACCAAGGGTTAGAACCTACCTACCCTCTCTTCACACATTTTTCTAGCAAGAACAGACAGAAAATATTTTGTAACCTATAGGTAATTATGACAGCATTAGAAAGTGGAAAGAGGGGTTTCTGGAAGAATGCCAGGAGCATCAGGAAATGATTTCTCACACAGGAGACTGTGATCATGGCCTCGGATCCACCTTCAGAGGCTGATCTCCAGAAAAACTCCTTTCCATGAAAAAGAAGGTCCCTTAAATCCAGAGGAGCTAGGCACAGCTGGACAGATTATCTGAGTTTCTCAACTTAACAAACTTTATATACCTTTCTGCTGGTCTCAGTGTGTTCTCATGCTCTTCAAACACTGTTGCATGTAGACCTCAGCCTCGGTTTCCCCTGATGTTTGGTGGTCTTCCTGAGACCCTTAGAGGGAAAGCCTGTGCCTCCATGCTCAAGTTCAGCTGCCTGAATCCATGTGGCCACACAACCAAAGATCTGGATGGAGACCTGAGACCACAATTCTCAGCTGGCACAACTTGGTGGTTGACACAGCACAACAGAGGAGCAGAAGCTGGAAAAATTCCAAAAAAGTGTACCTAAAAATCTAAAAGGGCAGAGCAGTTAAGAGATATTAGTGCAGAGACAAACAGTCCTATATAGCTCAATATCTCCCAGAGTCACTCCCACAATAATAAAAGCACTGCATAGCAGGCGGAATTCAAATCTTTAGATTTGGGTCCTCAGCATTTAGTATGTGGTACAGTACTAAATAAAAGCTTATTTAATTAAGTTTTACATTAATAACTTATCAATAAAAGGTAATCTTATGTTTGAGATACTATGCTTAAGAAAGCAAAAAAAGGGAGTCGTTATTTTAAATAATTTCTAATCCATGTAATTAAAATGAAAACCATTTGGGCATCTGAATTACAAGCTTTAGTTACCTGAAAAACTCACTTACGTGGAACCACCTATAAAAAAGACATGCCACGACTAGACTCAGATGACAATGGGTTTTATTTGCTATGGACTAGCCTTACTAGAAACATGAATTTAAGACATACTTATCATTAAATTGGGAAAATATGGCCTTGAATTATTAGACCACACAATTATTGTGTGGGTGGACAATTGGATAGTAAGTCACTTTCTTAGCTTAGCATCAGTGAAGTAGATAGAAAAACTAGGAAGTTATGAATTCTGAGATAATATAGATATTCTTTGGAAAATTACAAATAGTCCTCAGTTTTCACCATTCCTGGAAACCAAGTAATAAATAAGGCCAGGTTTCCCACTTGAAAAATGAAATAATCAGTGGTTGCTTTCCTGCCCAGGTATTCAGTATTAAGGAAACCATAAATATGAATGACAGCATATCTTAACCATCAACTATACCTCTTAAATTGTTTCAAACTCTGGGCTGATTCTTCAAGCCTGAGGGGAAAAAAATAAGTTGAAATGTATTGCTTGCCCTAAACAAGAAAACTCTGTAGCCCAAAACAACAGTATGGAAGAGCTCAGTGGATCAATAAATATTTGTAGTGTAAGGCATTATGCTTGGTACTGAAAGAAATTCAAAAGATTATTCCTACCCTCAAGGAGTAGTCTGGTCAGGGAGACAGACACTTACATAATTAACTACTATAATACAATGTAGGAATGGTTTAGTACCAGAAGGGAGGATGACAATAACAGCCAGCATTACTGCGCTTTCTGTGTGCTTGGTACTGTTCAAATTGCTTTACCCAAGTGAATTTATTTAATAAGTAAGCTTGTGAGGTGGATACTAATACTAACCCCTTTTTACAGATGACAAAATGGAAAGAGAGGGTGGTTAGATCACACAACTGGTACATAACAGTGAGCCACTGAGCAAATTACTTTTGACTGCTGCAGGATGCAAGAGGGCCTCCTGGGAAAGTTGGCATTTGTGCTGGATCTATAAGAATAGATAGCTCTTGAATTTGTAGAAGGTTGAGGGAGAACACGCCAAGTAGAGGAAAAAAAACACAAAGTCTGGGAGATGGGGACTTGTGAATCACATGGCAAGTGTATCACCCAAAATCCTTTTACTGATTTTAATTCAGAGAATGGAGTGTATTTTAAAGAAAGCCCTTCAACCCTTAACTTGTCTTTTATCCTTTACATTGGTGATTGGCATCTTCATCTACCTAGCTCCTAAGGGAGAATTCAGAATATAATCCAACACCCCATCTTCATTCCTAACCCACACTATCACCACTCCCCACATACCCAGATGATCACCCTCCTCTCCATTCTCACAACCACTGCCTCAGTTTAACCACTACCTTGTGACATCCCACCTATACCATGTGGTAGCCTCCTACCTTGAGTCACCATCTTTGGTCTCTAAACAATCGAATCTAGTCTCCACATCAACACTGAGTATCTTTCTAAAATGCCATCTGGTCAAAGTGCTCCCCCACCTACAGGATTAATTCAAATTTGTTACTGAGTCATAAAAATCCACTTGTGATCTATCCCCTGCCTACCTTTCCCATCACATCTTCTGACATTTTCCCAAAGGTATCCTTTATTCCAGCCACAGTGAAATACTTGTTCTCTGAAAGTAACACGTTCTCTATAGACAGCTTTCTACCCTGAAAACCTGTCCCCACCTTACCCCCTACGCTTTCAGTCCATAATTCTACTCTGAAAATTTCTGTTCGGGTGATTCAGCCTGCACTCTTTATGGAAGTCTTTGATGACAACCCAATGCAAGTTAGGGGATTTTTTCCCCCTAGACTCCCATAGCATATTATTTGAGTCCCTATTTTACGATCTCCCACATTACATTGTATTGTTTCTTCATGTCTCATTACTCTCCAGATTATAAACTCTTTACAGGGAGGTGCCTTGAGACTCTCTTTACCTGTATTTCCCACTGCTCACTTCATGTTTGATAAATGCATGAGTCATTGGATTCTAGAATGCTGGGACTACGGGCATAGCCAGCTCTACCCTATCTTACCTACTCTCTCCTTTAAAGGAAACCTCATTACTTTCTCTGCTGGATCTGTTTCTAAATCAAATTAAGATAGCAAGATAATTACATATTATTGTCAATACTACAAATAACGTTGTGTTATCATTTTTAAAGCTGCAAGACAGAGAAGCTAGCTTACAATGTTCAAAATCTGGTTATTCCAGACTGAAGAAGGAGATTTATACATTTAATTTAAATCCAAAATGTGCTGAACCCTCAAGGACTGGCAATGATATCTTCATTTCAAAGGGAAGGTTATAGTTAGACCATAAAATTGTTTGATATTTGGATTCTGTTCATAATCCTGCCATATAAATTTACGGACTGATTTGTTTTTACATATCTCTGTCGTCCTAGTTATTTTTATTTTTCCAATGGCATCTGCTTTTTGTTTGTTTCTCCCCATCCCTGACTAACTTAAATCCAATTTACTGACACCGTTGGCTGAACAGTTGCAGGACTCCTTTGCCCTCGCTGCTTTTGTCCTTAGGATTGCTCTTTCTCCTTTGCTGCAATCCCCAGACCTTACTGGGACGACTCCAACCTCCAGCACTCATGTCCTACTTCTGATATTTCCCCAAAGCTGATTAATGGTAGTTTCTGCTTCTGGATTGGCAGTGGTGGTTTAGTATGAATGGAACTACTTAATAACAACAGTGGTGGCAGTAGTAATATTTACTGAACATTTGCTATGTGCCAGATACTCTGCTAAACAACTATCATACAGATTGTCATAGTTCATTTTCATAGCACTGCTATGAGAGCTAGTGAGTGAAAGAGCTCAAATTCAAACCCACACCCATCTGATTACAGAATAAAGCAGCAGCTCTCTAGCAGAGCTGGTGAAGAAAAAAGGTGAGAAATTCCATCTCAGTTCCTCTACTGATTAGAGGTTCCCCTCCCCATCGCCTCACCTCACCACCTGCCTCCTTGATGGACCACTGATTGAAAGGACTGTTAATGAGATTGGTGCTGTCTCTCCACTGTATCTCTACCTTTTCTCTTTGCCAGGAGGGAGCCAAGCAGGCAGTGGTTCTTCCCTCCATTTTTATGGCTGGACTGCCCAGTACACAGTAGTGTCATAAAACACGTGTACACACACACACACACAGAGCACAAGTATGCACCACCAAGGTTTTAAAAACAGCTCTGAAGAGATATTTTTCCTGCACAATCAACATGTCACTTCTGCTTAACTCCTGTTGTCTTTTCTGTTGACTCCCCTTGATTCCTGATCCCGGGTATATCTCTGCCAAATAAATGCATCAAAACAACAATAACCTCTCATTGTTATCATTTTGCAAAAGACACAATATTTTAAACACCAAACTAGACATAGTCTCAGATTAAGAGACATTTCTTAAGCAAAATAAATTTACCTTTATGAAAAAATATAGGCCATACTCATCTTCCAATACTAAAGCCATGTAGCCTACCACGATCTCAATGCTTAGATTGAGAAACAAACCTGGAACAACTCACAGGCTCTCCAGTGCCAACCTTTCTGCGAGACTGATGTCTGCACTTCCACCCTCCAGATTCGGGAGAGATTTGAAGTAGTTCCTCTTCACAAAAAGGTAGGCCTCCTTGGCTTACGTCACCTCCCTATTCTTTTTACTCATTCATTGTTCAGAGAGTTAACCGACCCTTTTCTGAGCTACTCCAGGATGTTGTGCAGACTTCTGTTCTTATTGTAGTATTTTTTGGTTACAGTTTGTCTGTCTCCTCCACTGGATTTTGAGCTCCTAAGGGCAAGGGTTTTGTCTATCTCATTTTGGATAGACACAGTACCACAGAGTAGGCACTCAATCTGTTGAACAGAACTGACCCTTCACAGAAGAAAAACAAGCTCACTAAATTAATGGGAGGAACAGAGCTCAATAAAGTGTTTGGCAGAATAATTTTGTTAATGATTTTTAAAATTTTGTCAGTAATTTAAGATGGCAATCATTTTGAAATGGTTATTTAATTTTTGCGTCTTATTTTCAGTGAACGTAAGTTATACAAATTCCATTTCTAGATCTTTCCCTTTCCCACTGATGTCCCAAAGCAAAGCAATTAAGCTAGAGACCAAAAGATCCTAATAGGGTCATTATTCTCATTTGAGAACAATAACCTTGGAATCTCACCAATCACAATATCAGCTAGAGATCTGTTCATCATTAATGATAAAGTTCATGCAAAGTTAAAACAATGTCTTAGTCTCTTTGGGAGGCCCCATTGTTTAGTATGTTATCAAATAATATATACTGAGTGAATAGATTAATTATTTTGGCAGAAAAGTTAGTGTCCTAGTTTCTAAAAATAGAACAGTAATCCTCAGTATTTTTGTTTAGGGAAGTTGGGGGCAGGAGAGAGGAAGAGATGAAATAAGAATGAGCTGATAGATATATTTGATGCTCAGTGGTCTCACTTGAAATAAAGACATCACTTCCATGTTGTCTTGTCCTTTGATGCAAGTTTCTGAAAGACATCAGATTGATCAGAGACTGTCTACACTCAGCAGTCCAGACTTGATACTTTCTTAATCCATAGTCAAGAAACATGAAGGATATGCAAATTGTAAATTGTCTGTCTCTTCCATCTTCTCTTCTCCCTGAGTTCTATCTTTCTGCTTATCATGACTTAATATATTGATTCTTCATTCAAGTTATAGAATTAAATATTATGTCTGAAATACCATTGGATGCATTTTGAACTTCCCACCATGTACCAGGCACTATTCTAGGCATTGGGTATATTGTGATGAAGAAAATGAAGGTCATCTCTAATTTCATGGAGTTTTATTCTGATAAGAAAGACAGATAGTGACCAAGGAAACAAACATGTACACAGTTTCACAGAATGATAAATCAAGACAGTAAAGTGGAGGAATGGAATAAAGATCACTGAAGAAGTAGGATACAGCCACCTTACAAATATAGTGACCAGGAAAAATATTTTTGAGGAGGTCTCAGTGCTAAAAAGAGCAATAATTCCTCCCTACTCAAGCCAACTTCCTCAATGACATTTGTCAATCAGAGTCATTTTCAGTTATAGCCTCCTTCAAAGAAGGGTTTATGTCAAAGTTCAGTGACTTACAAGTGATGTTCTATAAGTGACCATTACCTGATTAATCTTCCTTGCATATTCACTAGAACGCCATTAACTGGAAAAATCACTGGGTTGCTCCAATAAACCTCTGACAGTTACACAAGAAACTTATTCCTCATCAAAGATTTACCCAAACTACCAGAGACCACCTGACAATGTGTTTTACTTTCTTTCACCCTAAATGCTCTTCACCCACTGGGATATTATCTGTTGACATGCAACATCTGTTGTTCATTTTCGAACACTAATCCCTGCGGTGTGTCCTTTGGGTGATCAAGCTTGCTCTAAAGCTTGCTATAAAATATTCAAGAAGATTTGGACTCTCCTATTTTTCCACTGACATTTTTACCCCTCCTTTGATTTCAACTTGATTTTATTTTTCCTTTGCTTCCCTTCCCACTATTTTACTTCTTTCTTTAAGGAGGGCTTTTCTGTACTTCTATGCGTACACACTGCTTTGGCCACATGCTCTTAAACTTATAAAGCTCACACAATTCAAGCAAGTTATAAAAAAATATGAATTTTTTTATTTATAAAAAAATCCCTTACACCAGCATTATTTTATTAGAAAATAAAACTTTTTAAAAGGTCAAATCTATTCTTCTGGGAAATACATGTTTTTCATATTTAGGGTGAATCAAAATTTATACTTCAGAGACCTGCCACAAACTCCTAGGCGTTAGGAACCCCTCCTTCACCACTGACTTTGAAGTTAGGAGTTTAAACCAAAGATAGTAAAAATAATCACACTTATATTTATACTTGTCCAATATCTTCATTCCAACACATAATAACAACCTTCAAATAAATTAAACTTTCACCTTTTTTCACAGATAAATATTATGATTAATAAGTAGTAATATGTTAATTTGCCAGACACACAGTAAAAACTGCTAAAACTAAAATAACAGGTCTCCATGAATTATTTCTATTATATTTTCTCCTCCTTCTTCTTCCAAGAGTCCTCCCCTGCCCTATCTTTCAATTTGCTCTTAAGTGGCTAATTTTGATATGACAGCCTTCTCTCTTCCAATTATTTCAATGACAATGCACTGAGATTGTTAACCAGTATGTCGCTCGATATTAAAACTACAACAGAATGGGTTCATTGGGAAGTATAATTTGTTTGGCATTTTCATCTTTCCAGATGTTACAGAAGTTTCCTTTATTCACCTAGCCAAAGAACTGGGATACATAAATAGCTTTGAAATTGACAGTAATTTCAAAAGAGTTTACAAAAATCAAATTCTTTCCCTGATTCCTTCTCCATGCCTTCTCGGAAAATTTCAGGAGCAACATTTCCTATGAGCAAAGTGCTCAAAAGTTAACATGTTCTTCACTTCTGGTACATTTTTAAAATTCCATAAAGTATGTCATAAGACTTTTCCTAAATCTTCAAAATTCCTGATCCTATGACTGATAAATTAATCAAAAGCCATATGTTATCTAGTGAGTCTCCCCAGGACATGACAGATATCCATGTGGCCTACAGTCTAAATACTGGGCAGCTCAGGAATTCTGTGGAGGGAGACAGGATGGAAGGAGAAGCAAAGAACTATTCACATCCCAGCTCCATTCATATCCATCCTGGTAACTCTGGGCAAGGCAAGTCTCCTCTACAGGCCTCAGGTTCAGGCAGAGATGGAGTGAAATAAAGACTCTTGACTCTAATTTCCTTTCTTGTTTTAAAAGTATAATTTATTTGTTTCTTGAAAGTCACCACTGGAAAGCAAGAGGCAAACTAATCGAGAACAAATAAGCCACACTGTGTGCTCTCTAGCCCCATTTTCACTTTAAACTGGCGGCCCACCAGTACTCCTCACACAAATCAAGACAGCTGGGTTAACTCGAACCTTGCGGGGAAAGCATTTATATCACCACAGGAAGGGGAGTCAGAGTATTCAGCCTCTACTAGATTCATTAAAATGGGTACACAGATCAGAGAGAACATCAAGTTAAGGTTTTTCTAACACAGAGATCCAGCTCTTTCGATCATTAGAGAATGCTTCTGTTTGGAGGAAGATTTAGGTGGCATTTCTCCCCTAATAGAGAAGCTGTTCTAGAAGCACTTTGATAGGCCAAGAGAATTAATTCAGGTGACCAGAGCAAGAGGTTTCCACATGTGCAGATGGTGAAGCCCATTCATGAAACACTTCCTAACAGCCCACCCCATAAGGAAGTACTGCCTCCAGATCTGTTTGAGCACTGCTGCTGTCCGGTTTCCTCCTTAATGTGGAAAACCTGTGTTTCTGATTATTTTCCCAAAATTGGCATGAATTAGCAGTGAGTAACACATTGCAAAAGAGCTCTGTGCTGGGCAGCCACACAAGCTGCGGCCCTTGAAATCCCATGTGGCAACACTAGGAAAGGGTCGGGCCTCTGGCTCTCACCACAGCCCCTCTGCGAACAGCGCCATGGGGCCACCTCACACAGGCCTTCCCATCTGCCCACCCCCACTGGCTTTTCTAAGCTCCCTCTTGCTTTGCAAGGTCTCCCAGCTTCATTCACACTGCAAATTTCATTCCATTAGCATGTCGAAGCTTCCTCCCAGATTATTAATCAAGATGTGAAATAAGATAAAACCTAATCCGCAGTCCCTCAGCTACAAATGCTCAAAGCCAGGCTCATTAAACATATCTGTCAACGATGGATTACACCAGCCTTAGGCCCCAAATTGATTGGAAGTCAGGAGGAGGCAGTGGGGTGGGGTTGGGGGGAAGCATTGGTTGCACAATATATTCAAAGGAAGGAATTCCTTTTAAGGTGTGGCCAATTAAATCTGTTCAGAGATAAGTATAGGCTATACAGTTTTATAGATTCTTTTCTCCAGTTGTTAATAGCAGCCGAAGTGATGGGAACACAGAACCAGTAATTCATGTACCATGTGTGTGAAAACCTGAAAATCATTGTGAATGGAAGTAAAGCAATATGCCATCTTGGAAGCAAACCCAGTGAATTCCTGCATGGATTCAAATGCTATTTCCTTGTGTCAAAAAGAAAAAAAAAGAGAGAGAGAGAGAAAAAAATACTGAATTCTGTTTAAGTGTTTAAAGTCACATTTCACTAAGGTTCTTATGTATCATCCTGTCATTAGCATCCTCACCACCATCCCCATCCTGAGATACTTTGTATTTATATTGGGCTTTTCAAGTTCAAAGCACAAAGCAGACACACCAGGCAATTAATCACCTTGAGGGATATGAGTTGGGTGGAATGCCTTCCCAGCAAATGCATTCCTAACGTGTCACTGGAGGATCCACTCAATGGGAGTGTTCCTGGCTCACAATTTGATGTCATATGTTGGCATTTTGTCAGATTTCAAATATACATTTTCACCTACCAAACTGACAGCCCTATTTACTGAATCAAAGGAAAAGTGATTTTACCAATCTTTTAGCATTAAGAATTACTCTTCGCCATTTGGGTGTTTCTGGGTAGTAGCTACATTTTATACACATCAAAGGGAACAAAAAGCATGGGAGAAGTAAAATTAAATAAATATATTAGTTGTTTTACAATGAGAAAGTGAGCAATAGGGAAAAAATCAAATCTGAAGAGATTCATAATGGGAAACAGATGTGGACGTGAAAGTGATTTGAAGTAACTGACAGGCTCCAGACATCTTCCAAGAATATGTTTCATATACATAAACATTTAACAGCACAATAACTGGGCCAAAATTGCCCAATTTCAAAACTTCACCTGCGTTCCTAAGTTTGCTTTTTATTCCTTGAGATTAAATAGGACAAGGAAAGTTTCCCATATTTGAGCTGTTTATTAAGAACTATTTATGATGGACAATGAAATGAGGCATATCTGTTTTGTTTTGCTTTTCTGTCCTGGTAGGTTTTATATTCTGCTTCCAATTCCCATGCCCTTGTGCTGTTCTATTTGAATTTCCAATGCAGCAGAGGAAATGGCTTCTAAAATATTAAAATCCTGTTTTCATTGACTTTCTTTACGCTTTGTGACCACATTTCTATTCAGATCAGGTTGCACAGCTTTTAATTTCTCCAAGTCTAAACTTAAAGTTAGAGCAACTTCATGGTACCCCTTAAGTGGATATCTCTTAATCTCTTATAACAAGGGAGAAAGCAGTCTGGAAACTCCAGAGCATCCAGGCCGATGGGATGACTCTTATAAAAAAAAAAAAAAAAAGATTTTTATTCCAGTTTTCTGGCGTTTTGAAATGGTCTTGAACTACAATTGCATTTTGAAACAGAGGCTCATCTGGAGCAAGATACCAGCCTGGTAAAGTTTCCAGGAGAACAAACTTGCCTGGGTTCACACGGCTGAAAAAGAAAGTCTCAGCCATGTCCCCAGTTCTCACCCTGTGATTTTTCTCCTGACCTCCAATCTTGCTTTCTCTAAATCTCGATTTTCTACACAGGAATTCTTTTTATTGTTCTCATATTATCCCTTTTGCATATTGCTTGGCCTCCCTGAAGGCCAAGCAATGCAGTCAAGGAAAATGAAGCTGGCCATTCTATATGAGAGAATCAGGTTCTAAAGCCTCAGCTCAGTCTCCAAAGAAAAATTATCTGTGAAGTTGAACTTGGAGCCTCCAGACTCCTGGAGGCATCCAGGAATCCTGCTTGCCCTTCCCTAAGTTACAACCCTCACTGTAATATTACAGTTCTAATAATTAATGCCTCTATGCTGTTTTATAGTTCACAAAGCATTTTCATTACTTCACAAGAGCTCTGTGACAGAAGGTGGCAGGTTTTATGTTAACCATAGTTTACAGATGAGGAAACTTTCATTCAGAGAGGTTCCATGAATTGTCTAAGATCACAAAGGTAATTAGTAGACAAGCTAGGGCTCTACCTCAGGACTTCTAATTTCCAATCCTATTTTCCTTTCCCCATACTACATGTGTTCCTGTCATTTCATTTCCTGAAAGCAGAGTCATTCTCAGAAGGTTTTGTTTTCCTGGTGCCTCGCTTTCCTCTCAAATACAAGTAGTTGACAGAAGGTTTGGGATATACACCCTGTAGGCAGATGTGATCTGTCTAAACTCCATCCCAACTCATTTCACTTGGGTCTAAAGTAAGTCTCAGTAATGTTATAGATGGTTTTTAATTTAACAATTACTTATGAAGCACCTCCTTTTCAGGCACTAAGCTCTGAGGAGACAATAATCGATAAGACTGACCCCTCGCCAACCATTGAAGAGCTCACAGTCTAAATTAAACATATAATTACAGTCAAACAGAACAAGTCATACAAAAGAGGGCACTCAGGGCACTGAACATAAATGATCATGGAAGGTTTCCTGGAAAAGGTGGCATCTAAATTAAGGCCTGAAAGATGAGGTAGCCAAGTGAAGAGATGGGGAAAAATATTTCAGTTAAAATATATGCATATATTTCACAGGAGAGTTGTTGTTTTATGGATATAGAGTTGCAGTTTGACAAGATGAAAAAGTTCTTGAGATCGGTTGTACAACAATGTGAAGACATATAACATTACTGAACTATATGTATTTTAACACAATTAGAAATAAAATGTATGCTTTTTTTTTTTTGGCATGTACAACCAGGCTAAGACCAGTCCCACTTAATGTAAATCCCCGGCCACCATTTCTGAACCTTTTACTGATTTTACATCATTCCCTGGTGAGAAATTTCAGTCCCGTTATTGATTAACTCTGATAAGGGACAATCCTAAGTAAAAGGAGTATTAATTCCGGTTTTTCTGAACTTCAGCCTCCTGGAGAGCTTACCTCCTTTACAGACCTCCAGAGCTCCTCCAGACCTGCCCAGATCAACCATGTTAAAGCACAAGCAAGAGAACTTTTCTTTCAGCTGCGGCCAAGCTAAGGGAAGGGAGACAGGATCCAGGCATGATTATCTAAAATGGTGCCAATCAAACAAACTCATGTGAATAAATTATCTTGTGATAAGAAATCCGTGCCTTGTAGGCTCATCTATCCCTAGGATTTTGTGGGTTTAAAAACATTGGTTTTAAATAATGTTCCTTCCGAGCATCCCCAGTTTGAATTGGCAAGGGGAATAGGATATTCCATTTGTAGCAGTGGCAGCCACTGAATCTCTGGAGGGCTGGGAAACCCTGACAGAGTAGGAGCAGTGAGGAAGGGGGCCCTGGGCCTAGTGTGATTGCCGGTATTTCCCACACAGGGTCAAATAATACTAGTCCGGCACACCAGGCATATTCCCATTTTCTCAGAACACTGGGAAGAACTGCCAGCATTGGGACTTTCAAAGCTGGAAATACTGTGAGGAAAATGTGAGCAACAGGAGGAAAAAGGTTACCTAAGAGCCATCTCACTTCGTTTCTCCCTGTGTCCTTCCTTCCCTACCATTCCCCATTTATTTACTCCAGAAAATTGTACACTCCTCATAGGCCAATGAGTGACCGACTTGTCCATTTTCTATTGCTATAACAGAATATCACAGAATGGGTAATTTATAAAGAAAAGGAGTTTATTTAGCTCATGATTCTGCAAGCTGGGAAGTCCAACAGCATGATACTGGCCTCTTGCAAGGGTATTCATGCTGTGTCATAACACAGCAGAAAGTGAAAGGGCAAGCAAGTGAGTGCCAAAGAGAGCACAGAAGAGAGCCAACCTCACTTTTATAACAACTCACTCCTTCAAGAACTAACTCCCATGATGAAAACATTAATCTGTTCATGAGAGCTCCGCCCTCATGACTCAATCCCCTCTTATAGGCCACATCTCTTAATACTGTTATATTAGCAATCATGTTTCCAACACATGAACTTTTGGGGGACACATTCGAACTACAGCAGTAATCACATGGGTTCTGAGGTACACCAACCCTGAAACTGCAAGGTAAGCAATACTAAAAACCTACCTGAGATTCTTGTTTTTACCACCCATTACTTCAAATACTTATCATGTATTCCTTCTGTCTACCTGAAACACTGTACCCTCTGACCAACATCTCCTCATTCCCTCCACCCAGTCTCTGGTAAGCACCAATCTGCTCTCTGCTTCTATAAGTTCTATTGTTTTAGATCCAAAATATAAGTGAGAACATGTGGTATTTGTCTTTCTGTATCTGGTTTATTGTACTTAACATAATGTCCTCTAAGTTCATTTATGTTGTTGTGAATGACAGAAGTTCCCACTTTTTTTAAAGGCTAAATAGCACTCCCTTGTGTTATATACCACATTTTCTTTATCCATTCATCTGATGATAGACATTTACGTTGATTTCACAACTTAGCTATTGTGAATAATGTTACAGTGAACACAGGCGTGCAGATACCTCTTTGACATACTGATTTCAAATCATTTGAATATATACGCAGAAGTGAGATCGCCGAATAATATGGTAATTCTATTTTTAGTTTTTTGAGAAACCTCCATACAGTTTTCCCATGTCTAACTTACATTCACATCCACAATGTACAAGGGTTCTGTTTTTTCCATATCCTTGCCAACACTTGTTATATTTCACTTCTTGATAATAGCGACCCTGAAAGGTGTGAGGTGATATCTTATTGTGGTTTTAATTTGCATTTCTCCAATGATTAATGATGTTGAGAATTTTTTCATATATCTGTTGGCCATTTGTATGACATCTTTTAAGAAATGCCTATTCAGCGCTTTTTTTAAAAAATCAGGTTATTTGTTTTATTGCTATTGAGTTGTTTGAGCTCCTTATATATTTTGGATATTAACCCCTTATCAGATGTATGCTTTGAAAATATTTTCTCCAAATCCATAGGTTGCCTCTTGACTCTACTAATTGTTTCCTTTCCTGTGCAGAAGCTTTTTAGTTTGATGTAATTCTATTTGTCTATTTTTGTTTTTCTTGCCTGAGCTTTTGTGGTCAAACCCAAAAAAATCATTGCCTAGACCAATGTTGTATATATTTTCCCTTATGCTTTCTTCTAATACTTTCACAGTTTCAAGTCTGATGTTTAACTCTTTAATATATTTTGAGTTGATTTTTGTATACGGTATAAGGGTCTTATTTCATTTCTCTGCCTGTACATATCCAGTTTTCCCAGCACCCTTTATTGAAGTGACTGTCCTTTTCTCACAGTTTATTCTTGACACCATTGGCAAAAATAAGTTGACCATAAATGCATGGGTTTATTTGGGGTGCTCTCTTCTGTTACATTGGTCAGTGTGTCTATTTTCATGACTATATCTTGCTTTTTAAATTACTATACCTTTGTAATATAGTTTGAAGTCAGGTAGCCTAATGCCTCCAGCTTTGTTCTTTTTGCTCAAGATTGCCTTAGATATTTGGGGGCTTTTATAGTTTCATATGAATTTTAGGATTGTTGTTTCTATATCTGTGAAAAGTAGCATTGGAATTTTGATAGGGATTTCGTTGAATCTGTAGATCACTTTAGCAAGTATGGACATTTTTAATTCTTTCAATCCACGGACACAAAATATCTCTCCTTTTATTTGTGTCATCTTCAAGTTTTTCAAAGTTTTATATTTTTCAGTTTACAGATCTTTCATCTCCTTGGTTGAATTTATTCCTAAGTATCTTTTGCAGCTATTGCTTTCTTGATTTCTTTTTCGGATAGTTTGTTGTTAGTGCATAGAAATGCTACTGATTTTTGTTTTATTTTATATGCGCAACTTAACTCTATTCATTTATTAGTTCTAACTTTTTTGTGGAGTTGTTAGGATTTCCTATATATAAGATCATGTCATCAGCAAATTGCAATTATTTCAATTCTTCCTTTCCAATTTGGATGCCTTTTTTTTCTTGCCTAATTGTTCTGGCAAGGACTTCCAATCTTATGTTGAATAGATGTGATGAGAATGGATATCGTCTTGTTCCTGATCTTAGAAGAAAAACTTTAAACTTTTCACCATTAAGTGTGATGTTAGTCGTGTACTTGTCACATATGACCTTTATTATATTGAGATGTATTCCTTCAGTACCTAATTGTTGAGTTTTTATCATGAAAAAATGTTGAATTTGTTGAATGTGTTTTTCCATCTAATGAGATGATCATATGGTCATATGAGATGATCATATATGATCAAAAACCATATGATCCTTCATTCTATTATTGTGATGTATCACATTTCTAGATGTGTATATGGTGAATCATCCTTGCATCTCTGGGGAAAATCATGGTGAATGATCCTTTTAATATGTGGTTGACTTTGGTTTGCTAGTATTTTGTTGAGGACTATCTGAGATTCTTAAGTTCTATAAAATACTTATCTCAGAAAAAAGTCATAGTCAGCTGTGAACTCCAGCAAACACATCTGATTCTTTCAAAGGGTCCCCAAAGGTTTCAGGATGATGATCCAACCATCCTATCATGGCACTGTTAAATATGCTGCTATAACAAAGAAGCCAAAATACTGTGATTCCTAGCAGACAGATGTTTTTCACCTAACATTCCCGAAGGAGACTGGCAGCCCACATCACTTTTGCTCATATCTCATAAGCCATAACTAATCTTAAAACTAGACCGGAAACTGTAATCTCTAGTTGGATATCCCTATGTTCAGCTAAAACTTGGAGAGTTTAGTTCCAAAATGAAAGAGGGGAAAACAGGTGTTGAGAGAAAATTCAGGGTCTATGTTTTCTCCCACCTCTGTCTGCACATGCTATACTCACAATGCCTCTGGCCTGGATAATTCCCTATATCCTTAGGACACAGTTCCAACATCACCTTCTCTGGGACACAAGCCCCTACTCTGAGCTCTCAGAGCATCTGTGCTTCTTTGTCTCCCCCACCACTTATCTCACTCTTATTGTAATTGTCTATCTGTCAGCTTTCCTACCAAACCAGGGTTCACAAGAATGGGCACCATATATGTCCTCTATTTTTATATTCAGAGAGCCCAGGCTAGCTCATGGTTTCTAATGGGTATATAATAATGACTGTAGAATGAAGAAAAAAAATACAAGAGCAGAAATGATCTGAAAATTCTAATTAGGTTTCTGTTTCAGATAATCTGAGAATTGTCTATATTATTTCTTAAAAGTAAGAATTATAATTTTTTACCAGTCTAAATATGACTGGTTTCTAGTCTTGTCCATATTTCATATTAATTCTAATGCTTCTGGAAAGGCAGAGATTTTTTCTCAAAAATATTATTAAAATAACGTAGGCAGCAAAGTACAGCCATTAAATTAATGAGGAAGTGGGTTACTTAGAATTTGGAACAGCAGATTCACTATAAAAATATCTTATGCATGGTAGTTGACCACCAAAAAAACCGCCCATATATTATATATATAATAAAATAAAATAAATCTCTGCTATTCAAATTGGAATCTCCTATTACACTGCAGTGTAGCATTCAATGCAACAGTGGGGAAAACACTAATGTTTGTAGAGCAGATGAAATCCTCTATTTGGGCATTATTGTAACAGGAAGACATGAATGGAGGAAGAGCTCCACCTTGGGTAACTCAAATCCCCAATAGAACCATGGAGAAAGAACACCTGGTCTGCTTTTCTTATCCCATCTGTCCTCCACCTGAGTACTCAGCTATTGTTACTTCTGTTTCACCAACAGAAGCAAGGACAACTTGTCCATCAATAAACAAGCTAACAACTCAATAGGCTTTTTTTTTTTTCTAAACTACTGACTTCACTGTAAACTAAACTAAAGAACTACTGAACAAGGAGAGTTGTTAAGACTTCAGGAAAACCACTTCCCAGGGGCGAATTTGCATTGAAAGAGTCACATGGCCTGAAAACTGTTGGGAAATTCAATCCTGATCAAATGAAGCTCCTTCCTAAATCTAAACTCAGGAGTGTCTCAACCAGAACAGGAAACTTACAACAGGAGTAATACTAAATACTGAAATTTCTATCACATGGGTGGCAATGCAGGAATTTCACATTAAATGAAACCAAATATCCAAATACACAAACTCTCATTTACAATAGCATCGAAAAGACTAAAATACTTAGGATCACATTTTTTTTGAAACATAAAATTTTTATTATTTGGAAAAATGATTTGTGGTATTGTTTACAACTACTAAATGAATATAATGCATGTGACTCATTATTATTATATTTTAAAGTATTTTGTCTTTCAAGTCTTTTAATCTATAACTGTTAAATGTTCCTTGACACTCAGTGCCAAGTTTCTTTGGATGAGATTTGACTGTAATCTGGAGTTCTGCATTTTCCATTTTTTAAATTATTATTATTATACTTTAAGTTCTAGGGTACATGTGCACAATGTGCAGGTTTGTTACATATGCATACATGTGCCATGTTGGTGTGCTGCACCCATTAACTCATCATTTACATTAGGTATATCTCCTAATGCTATCCCTCCCCCCTCCCACCACCCCACAACAGGCCCTGGTGCATGATGTTCCCCTTCCTGTGTCCAAGTGTTCTCATTGTTCAATTCCCACCTGTAAGTGAGAACATGCGGTGTTTGGTTTTTTGTCCTTGCGATAGTTTGCTGAGAATGATGGTTTCCAGCTTCATCCATGTCCCTACAAAGGACATGAACTCATCCTTTTTTATGGCTGCATAGTATTCCATGGTGAATATGTGCCACATTTTCTTAGTCCAGTCTATCATTGATGGACATTTGGGTTGGTTCCAAGTCTTTGCTATTGTGAATAGTGCCACAATAAACATACGTGTGCATGTGTCTTTATAGCAGCATGATTTATAATCCTTTGGGTATATACCCAGTAATGCGATGGCTGGGTCAAATGGTATCTCTAGTTCTAGATCCTTGAGGAATTGCAACACTGTCTTCCACAATGGTCGAACTAGTTTACAGTCCCACTAACAGTGTAAAAGTGTTCCTATTTCTCCATATCCTCTCTAGCCCCAGATGTAGAAAAAAAATTCCAAAATTTTCATGGAACCACAAAAGACCTCAAATAGAAAAAACAATCTTGAATTTAAAAACAAAGCTGGAATCATCACAATTTCCTGATTTCAAATTGTATTACAAAGCTATAGTAATCAAAACAGTATTATACTGGGGTAAAAAGAGATAAATAGACCAATGTGTCTCTTTTCAATAGAACAGAGAGCCCAAAAATAAATCCATGCATTTATGGCCAACTAATCTTTGACAAGGACACTAAGGATATATAATGGAGAAAGGATAGTTTTTTAAATAGATGGTATTGGGGAAACTGTATATCCAAATGCAAAAAAATGAAACTGTACTCCTATTTTATACCATACACAAAAATTAAATCGAAATGGATTTTGATTAAAAGACTTAAATGTAAGACCCGACACCATAAAATGCCTAGAAAAAAAATGGAGAAAAGCTCTTTGACGTTGGTCTGGGCAATGATCTTTTGAATATGACCCCAAAAGCACAGGCAACTAAAGCAAAGAAAACAAGTGAGACTACATCAAACTAAAAAGCTTCTGCACAGAAAAGGGAAAAAAAATCAACAAATGAAAAGGCAACCTATGGAATGGGAGAAAATATTTGCAAACCACATATCTAATCAGGAGTTAATATCCAAAATATATAAAGAACTCATACAATTCATTAGCAAAAAATATAACCCAATTAAAAAGTGGGAAAATAACCTGAATAGACATTTTTCCAAAGAAGATACAGAAATGCCAATAAGTATATGAAAAGGTACTCAACATCACTAACTATCAGGGAAATACAAATCAAAACCACAATGAGATAACCACCAATGAGATATCATTCCATACCTAATAGGATGGTTATTACCAAAGAGACAAAATATAACAAGTGTTGGTGAGGGTTTGGAGGAAAGGGAACTATAGTACACTGCTGGTGGGAATATAAATTGGTATAGCCATTATGGAAAATAATATGGAAGTTCCTCAAAAAATTGAAAAGTGAGCTACCATATGATCCAGCAATCCCAGTTCTGGGAATATATCCAAAGGAAATGAAATCAGTATCTCAAAGAGATCTCTGCATTCCCATGTTCACCACAGCATTATTCACAAAGCTAAGATACTGAAACAATCTAAGTGTCCATCCACGGATGAACGGATAAAGAAAATGTGGTGTGTGTGGGTGTGTGTGTGTGTGTGTGTGTGTGTGTGTGTGTGTGTGTGTGTGTG
>NC_045441.1:80474498-80551840 GCF_002776525.5 Piliocolobus tephrosceles | reverse complement strand
TGTGTGTGTGTGTGTGTGTGTGTGTGTGTGTGTGTGTGTGTGTGTGTATACACAATAGAATATTATTCAGCCACTAAAAAGGAAATCTTGCCATTTTCAACAACATAGATAAACCCGCAGAACAATATGTTAAGTAAAATAAAGCAGACACAGACAAACACTGTATGATCTGACTTACATGTGGAATCTAAAAAAGTTGAACTCATAGAAGCAGAGTAGAATGGTAGTTGCCAGAGAGTAGGGATTGGGGTAGAATGGAGGGATGTTTGTCAAAAGGTACAAATTTTCAGCTGTAAGATGAATAAGTTCTGGGGATCTAATGTACAGTATGTTGACTATTGTTAATAATATTTATTGTATACTTTAAATTTGTTAAGACAGTAGATCTTAAGTGTTCTCACCACCCCCCCTCCCCCCCCCCCGACACACACACTATGTAAGGTGATAGATGTATTAAATAGTTTGGTTATGATAACATTTCCATGATGTATATGGACATCAAATCATCATGTACCCCATAAATATATATAATTCTTGTCAATTATACTTCAGTGAAGCATGAGGGAAAAAAAGAAATATCGCCAAGTAGCTTCTCAAAAGGTCATGCAAATTTGCATTTCTGTTGGCAGTGTGTGACAGTAGCCATCTCACCATTTCTTTCTCAATGCTGCGTTTTTAACAAAGCTTCCAGGTACTTCAAAACATTTTTGGAAATGAGCAGGAATATTTCCATATTAATAAAAATCAGCTCTCCTATCTCCCACTTTCAAATTTCTATTTAGCCATACAGCTAGTTGTGTTCATAACCTAAAGCTGATAATGAAGCTATAGAAAATTTTGATGACTAACAAATCTTATATAATAATCGATGTTTTCCCAAATTCCTGTTCTTAATAAAGATCTTTTCCCTTTGGTGATACCACTTATATTTGATGCCTCTAGCATGTTAAATAATTGAATAGAATTTTTAAAATGTGCTGGTGGTTGGAATTGGAATGTTTGGGGGATGATTTTTCTCTAAGATTGAATTTTGGAGGCAAGCTCTAAACAATTATGTAAGCAACTGGACAGCATTCTCAATGATTTTATAAGCTATCATATTGGTTCAGATATGATAATTTACAAAGCAGCCTGAGGCCATTTTTGTCTTTAGCTACATAGGAGTTTCTCCAATATCCTGATTGAGCTTTCCTTTGATACTTCAGAATTGTCTATAGCTTCACTCTACCGCCCCAGCAGACCTCCAGGACTCTTTATCAAAACAATAACCTGCATATGGGGGCAGGGAGAGAAATTATTAATGATATTTTAAGTTGGACTCACATCAAACAAATTTATAGGCAGAAGAAACAAACACAAGATAATGACTCATCCTACCTCAACCTTTTTTTTTTTTTTTTTGAGTTTTTACTTATTTATTTTTTGTGCTGCATTTCCATTTTTCTGGGAAGAATGAAATATATATGCAAGTACACACTATGAAATACAGTATACTGCACTCTATTAAATTGTTATAGAATCAAAGATTCCAGTTAAAAGAAGCCTCACAAATTTCTAGCCCAACCTTCTTATTTTGCAAATAAAATCCGTAAAAAGGAGATGATATGTCCCACAGTAACACATGGAAGAGAAAGAATATCAACCAAGGGCTTTTGCTCCACAGTCAGATTTAGTCACCATGCATCAATTTTGACTTCTCAGCAAGCTCTTAAAATGATAGTCTACCTATAAAGGCAAATAGTAAATAACAGTTGGCATCATTTACTTTATTAATATAAACACTTTCAATGTGCCAGGCTCTTTGCATAGGCTTTCCCACTTTATCTTTACAGCTTCCTCATCGCATGTGGCAACAGAGGACGGCAATCATTAGGTGACTTGCTCAAGGTCACACAGTTAGGAAGTAATATACACAAGGACTGGAACCTAGACTGTGCTACTCAGAGTGTGGTCCATACACTACCTGATTAGAAATGCCAAATTTCAGGCCCCCTCCCAGACCTAATGATCACAGTCTTCCCTTTAAAAAGATTCCCCAGTGATTCACACACACATTCAAATTTGAGCAGCACTGGAAAACCCAAAGCCTGTTTTTTTGTTTTTTTGTTTTTTAACCATTTCACAGTACTGCTGTAACTTCTGGAAAAGTCAAAGATACTATTAAATTCTGTTAACTAAGAATTAAATACAGCCCACTGCCTTAAGAACTTTTAAAGATCAACATTCAACTCTAGGAGGAAAACTGCAAACAACCAGTATCCCAAAAACTGCAGAATAGTTTTATGTTTAGTACTAACAAAGTACCAAAGATCATATTTACATCAATTCCAACAAGAGCAAAACTTTAATCCACAAACACATAAAGATTCTGGTATTGTTATTAATGGGAATCTCACAAATATGTGAAAACCGGGAAAACTAGCAAGTTCTTGTGAGACACTTCCATTCTCAATTCTCTATCCCAATTTCGTCCCTCCAGATTGGAGGAAGGCAAGGAGTCACACATATTTGAAAAAGAATTTTAAAACCATAATGTTACTTCCAAGAAAAATTACTACAAATATAATATATTGAGATAGTGTTCTCATTAGGTAATAAAGACTAAAATAATAATAATAATAAAACTGACAGTAAGTTGGATACAGAAGTCCCAACCACTGCCCATGGGAACACACCCCAGTTAGTCTTCTTGCCATAATTTCCCCAAAAAAACAACTTGACATTTTTGAATCCACAAATAACACATGGAATCTGTAAAGTACAACATAAATAACAGGCCAAAATTATTTACCAGAACTTACAGTGAAAACACTACAGAGAGGGAAAGAAAAGGCACTAAACTGTGCAATTAATGTTACAAAGTTACATTAGCACATAAATAATTTCAGTGGCAAGTCACAGGATTCACATGCATGTTTTATTACACTGTAAGAAATAATTTTTCAATCTGACCCTGATCCTTCCGTATACTTTGAAGTCTGCAAATCAGCAGTATAGCCTATAAGTTTAAAGAAATTTAGAAAGAATTGTGAAGTTAAAAGGTACTTTTGATGTTTGTTCTTTTTCTCCTATCACAAGGGCATTTGATGCAACCAAAGAAAAGTGGAAAATGTTAATGCCCAAGAAATTTCCATTGCAGGCATATTCATTTAACCCTTGATGACCACGGCCTGTTATAGGTCGAAGGTTAACACAAGTTCTTGGTGTTCTTAGTTTCCAGGCCCTGTCACCCTCCCCCTCTTTTTAATAACTCTCAGTACTATCACTGAACCTCCTTCCTGCATACTGTCGCAATCAGCTCCCAACTTCTCTTCCTGTCTTGTCCCCCCTCATTTTACACAGTGTTTCAGGCTGAATCTTTTGAAGCACAGCTCAGATCACAGTACTCCCCTGCTCAAAAACTTTCAGTGGCTCCCCTTAATCTGCCAAAGGAAATTCATGCAACCTACCTCTCAGGGCCTTTTATAATATAGTCCCAACCACCTTTCCAATTTATTTCACCTGGTTTCTACATGCAAACCTTAATTGCAGGTCAAACTGAATCTTTGCTATTTGCCATCTCACAACTTTTTCCTTTCTTGACTTTGCTGACAGTAAGGTTGCTATAGAGCACAGACCTGAGAGCTAGATTGGCATGTTTGAATCCCAGACTGACCTCTTGGTAGCTGTGTGGCTTTGGGCAAGTCATTCAAACTCTCTGTGCATTAATTTTCTCATATGCAAAACAGTGACCATACCCATCTTATAGGAGTGTTAGGAGGAACACTTGAGTTAATAAAGCATAGGCTGAGTGTAAACATATGAGGTTTGCTGTCATTGCTGCTATTACTGTTTTCCTCCTAAAATCTCAAATGCTTACCCTCACTCCCCCTTCACTCTCAAATGTGAATGTTTTTCTTCTCCTATCTCTGTGTTCAAATCCACTCTTCAAAATCCAGCTGAAATGAGACCTTTTCCATGAATTCATCTCAATTGCTCTTAAGGAATGCCTGGCATGTAAATAGGCAATGAAAATGATTTGTTAAAGAATACAATTTAGCACTGACCATTTTGTAGGGTAAATGTCAGATTACAGGTCTTTCTCCTCGACTGAAATTTAAGCTCTGTGAGGTCAGACACAGCTGTACCTCCAGCACTGGCCCAATAAGCATCAGTCCCTAGCATCCCTGAATACATGCCCATTAATGAATAAATAAATAAAGTTTAATTCCTCTAGCATCATAATTGCACGTACTTCATGTCCATTTTCTCTTATTATATTAACTAGGGTATATATATATATAGAGAGAGAGAGAAATTATTAACATATTATATTAATCAGGGTAAGATCCATATCTGACTTACCTTTATATTTCTGGTGACCAGCACTAACTCATATATAGTGCTTAATTTAAAAGAAAGGTGGCAAGGCTGGGTGTGGTGGCTCATGCCTGTAATCCCAGCACTTTGGGAGGCCAAGGCGGGTGGATCTCGAGGTCAGGAGCTTGAGCCCATCCTGGCTAACACGGTGAAACCCCGCCTCTACTAAACAATACAAAAAATTAGCCGGGAGTGGTGGTGGGCGCCTGTAGTCCCAGCTACTTGGGAGGCTGAGGCAGGAGAATGGCGTGAACTTGGGAGGCGGAGTTTGCAGTGAGCCGAGATCGCGCCACTGCACTCCAGCGAGGGAGACTCTGTCTCAAAAAAAAAAAAAAAAAAAAAGAAAAGAAAAAGAAAAAGAAAGGTGGCAAAGAGAAATGAAGGAGAGAAAGGAAGGGAGGAGGGACTATGTCAAACACTATTGCTAATGTATTGCATGAAGAATTTCCCTTTTGCTGATTCCCACTGTTTGCCTCTATCCAGACCAATAGAAAATTCACTATGCCATAAAAATTAACTTTGTTATGTAAGATTTCTCCAGATTTCAAAGCATGTGCCAGCCACATTGCCAAGGATTATTTTTACAAGCCTCTAGCCCAACTTAATATCTCCTTATAAAAAGAAACAAGGGATAGGGTATATGTCTCCACAAAATGGAAAAACCCTCAAAGTTTTTTTTTTTTTCTCTTCCTTTACTTTGTGGGCAATTCTTATGGTGTGTGACTGTCCCATGATTCAAGGTTAGAGCAGGGATTTCTCTCTTTTCTCCCATCTCCACTATGTAATTCAAACATCCTGCATATTCCTTCATCTGGAATGCTTCTGGGAGGCAGCTAAACAAAATTGTTCTGGGATTTCCAAAGCTCAGAGAAAACTATGCCAGGCAGCATGGTGAAGGATGTGGGAGAGAAGGCTCTTCAGTTCTACTCCGTTCAGAATACCTCTCCCCGGCAGGGATGACCCTGAGATGTTACTACCCCTTCTAGACACTATTACAAAGTCAGAAGGCAGAGGCTGAGAACATACCCAAGACCTTCCAACAGAGTTCTCAGATCACAGCCTCCTCAGGGACTCCAAGAACAAACAGTTGGTCCTGCCAAACACAGAACAGCCAAGGGGACTTTCAAGGAAGACAAGAAGAAAACGTGCTGCTTGTTTCAACATTAGCACCTGACATGTAGCCAAAGCATCATAAAGAAAAGTAGTAGAAGATTTCAAGAATATGTCTGCAATGAAAATTGGTAGACAGAGAGTACTATAGTGATAATGAACATAGAATATGGTGCCAGGCCTACCTGGTCACAATCCACTCTACCTCTTACTTACAATATAACTGTGGCATTTACCTAAACTCTGTGAGCCTCTGTGAGTTATTATCATTTCATAAAATAATGTTTATAGTATGCTATGCATATAGCAAACACCTAATAAATGATAGCTACCAGTAAGAAGATCAATATAAAACAATGATTGTTAGAAGACAGCTGTCTTGTCCACAAGCCATATAATGTTATCCTTGCCAAATGAAGATTTGTTATCATTTATTCTGCCCAATCTGCCAAAATAGGATATTTTGGTTCACTGATCAAGCATTTATTCAAGAAAATTAGTCAAACGTAAAAAAATTTTGAGTAATAAAATTATATAGAGATTCAAAATAAAACCTGATGCTTAAATGAGTATTCTAAAGACTATGCAGGTGAATCTTATTAAAAGTTAAATTTTTCATAAAGTTTTCTCTAAAATTATTTTCTTGCTAATTTGCCATTGTTTTTATCATGTCAGGGGATAGGAGAAACAATATGCCAGTCTGGGATAGGCATGGTGGCTCACGCTGAGGCTGAGGCAGGAGAACTGCTTGAGGCCAGGAGTTGAAGACCAGCCTGGGCAACAGAGTAAGACCCATCTCTACAAAACATTTAAAGATTAGCTGGGTGTGGTAGTGCATGCCTGTAGTCCTAAGCTACTTGGGCAGCTGGGGCTGGAGGATCTAAGAGTTTGAGGCTATAGTGAGTTATGATTGTGCCACTCTACTCCAGCCTAGGTGACAGAGCAAGACCTTGTTTCTAAAGAATGAATGAATGAATGTTTTTAAATGCTAATCTGTACATTTTTTATCTAAGTCAATTAAAATACCAGTCATTGAAATCAAACAATTGAACACTAACTGATGATATAGCATCTCTTAACAGTTCACATTTTCCATGTAGCAGCAAGCAAGCAACTTTTCTCTGCTATTGGCTACCCTACTTTTCTTCTACCCTTCCTGAGCCATGGAATTTTTCCCATAGTCCCCAACTTTACACCCACTGCTTCTATCTTTGTGGCTTTGTCCCTCTTTCATTGCCTAATAAGGCTGGATAGCACTTTGATTCCTCACAGTCTAACACATGGCACTTTAATTTTGAGGATAGAGAATAGCTAACATAAAGTATTCCTATAATTTATTAGGCTTACAGTATTGTATGCTGTGGTCACTTAAAAAGAGGACTACACATACTATATATAACACTCAAAAATATTGTATAAAGACCCTTTTTGAATTCATAAATCTTTTCTTATACAGTCAGATCATCATAAAATGTATTTGTGATGTACAAACGAAAGAGCATTTCCTATGTCTAGTCAGTGGTATTCCCAATCTCTGCCAGCCCTTAAAAAAAGTCTGCACTAAAAACAATCAACCAAAATAAATGTTCCTCATTAGCAAATAATTCTTTGTTTTTCAGCGAGCAACGCTACTAAAATGACAAGTTAAGATTTTTGAATTTTTCAGTCCTTACATTTTAGTAAATGCATCAAATAGGTGGTTTAACTTAGAGGGCTATTCCAGCAATTAGCCTGAGTTCCCCAAAATAATAAAAAACTATGAAAATTCAATTATTTTTATATACTTGCTAAAATAGAGGGAAAGGGCCATGCTCACCCTAAAACTAAATTCTCCCTTTTAAGGGGAGGATGATAACATTAGTCACCAGGTTACAAAACTTATTAGAAGATTTCAAATGATCTAAAGAGGTCCTCCAAGAACATTCAGAAAAGGGACACTGTTTATTTGAACAATTACTCGTCACATTTTACTTTAAAAGTTACATCATAGGCTCTATATATTGGCCTGCACAGGATTCCCTTATACACCCAATGAAGCAAAAACAACCCAGCTTCTGCTGCTGCTATTATAATTGGCTCTTTAGTCTTTCCGCCCAGTTAGCACATCTTCCCATGAAAGATACCGAACCTACGTGAAGTTGTCTAAACTCCTTTAGAAAAATACGGGTTTTGGTGGAAGCAACTTGCCAATAATATTGAGCAAGCCAAATAAAGAAAAAGGGCTAAGCAAGGCTGGCCCGTTTCCAAGCACTGAACGTACTGTCGATGTGGCAAGGAAGGCATCATCAGTTCAAAAGATCATCTCCTCAGTCGCAGAAAAGCTAGGTTCAAAGTGAATGTTCCAAGGAAGCTAATTTCATGTTTGCGTTTAATCTCCATATTAAAGAAACATCAGACAAGTAGTATTTAGAGGAACTCTACAGCTAAATCCAAGTTCTGGGACTCAAACTATGTTTACCTTGTAGGAGAATAGCCATTTGGGAGAATGAACAATAAATACAGAAATATTTTTACAAAGGATATTACATTTCTCTACACTTTGTACTCCCAGAAGAAGAAAGTAAGAGCATTCTGTTTCCTGACATACCATACTAGCCAAATTCATCAGTCATTGGAGATTATTCTATTCAATATATATTTCTTTAGGGACTGCCTGGCTCTTTCCCTTCTGGAATTCCAAATGTGCCAGGCTGCAGCATCTTCTTCTCATCAAAGTATAAAACATTCCTGGAGAGGTAAAATAGTCTCTGTCACATGCCTTTTACCTTAGATATTTGTATTTCCTATGTAATTTTAATGTATCTATAAATCAAAAGCATCTACTGGAAGCAAAAAGTGGACCTGGGGTTTGCTGATATTTTGTGGTGCTGGATTTGGGGACCGTTACTGCATGTCTAAAAATTTTACATCTTCAAGGTGGCTTGTACGTCATCTGAATCTTACTAAACTGCCAATGGCCATCATAGGACTAGATTTTTATGCAGAAAATTCTGACACTAACAATTAAATGACTTTTATTGAAACAGGCATTCACATTGAAAAATGGGGATTGCACCAGGAAAAATTATTGAGCAAAGCTTTCTAATACATACAGTTACTTGAGTCAATTAAGCCCCCCCAATATCCTGCTTTCTAGTCTCTAGGTTTATCCCCCTACCAGGTCTAGCCAACTTCAAAAGCCTGGTCCGATGGCCATTCCCAGGGTGTAAGCCAAGACTAGGCCTTGCTGGGTATGACTCAGTAGGAAGCCATTACTATAGCAGCATATAATATTTTTAAAATAAAAGCAGAAGAAAAGAGAACAGATTTTGTTTAATAACTTTCCCCAAGTTTTTAGGAAGAGGGCAAAAAGTAAATAGAGTTTTTATTCAGCCATACAGGAAAGGGAAACATTTACCCTAAAACCAAAGAAAGAAAAACAGAAGGTGGAATGTAGCCTTTATACCTTATCCTTTTCCACAAAGAATTGAGACATTTTACAGATAAGAGTAGAGAAAACTGTAGAGGAAACTTTTAATGAAGTGACAAGTTGTACCAGGAATAAAGAATATAATTCAACCCACATGGCCACTGTGACTAAGCACCATGCTTCTTCCCAACTGAATTAAAAGAGGTGTAGGATAGTTAAGTAATTCTCAATATCAGTGAATAGGAAATATACTTGTACTTCAGTGGAAGCAAATATTTCCCTGCCACTAATCTTTAACAAAATTGTATGTGAGACTTCTTGTGAGCACTCTGAGGTGATAGAGAAGGTTTCTGATGACATCCTCAAGGCAAATGTGATGATAGATAGATTTTATAGGTATATCAATCATGGGGTTCTCCAGAGAAATAAATCCAACGGGAGATACGCTTCAAGGAATTCGTTCATGCCATTGTGGAGTCAAAATTTGCAAGGCAGTACTGCAGACTGGAAACTCGAGTAAGAGTTGATGATGTAGCTGTAATTTGTAAGGCAGACCAGAAGGCTGGAAACTCAGGCAGAATTTCTGTGTTATAGTCTTGGGGAAGATTTCCTTTTTCTCCAGGAAATCTCAGTTTTTTGCTTTTAAGGCCTTCAACTGATTCAAAGAGGCCCACCCACATTATCCAGAGTAATCTCCTGTACTTACATTCAACTGATTGTCAATGTTAATCACATCTACAAAATACCTTCACAGAAACAGCTACACTAGTATTTGACCAAACAACTGGGCACCGGAGCCTAGACAAGTTGACACAAAAAATTAACTATCACAATAGGCCTATATAGCTTCTAACAGCATCTCATAAAATTTGAGGGCATACCAGCAGAAAGCAGTTGCATGTGAAGTCAAGGTAATTTGAGCTGCCACCATAAAGGATTGCTTAAATAAATTATAATATATCTATGCAATGAAATACTATGCAATCTGTAAATGGCATAATCTCAAGTCATGTTTAATAACATAAGAGAACATTTCTGATTTAGTAATAAGTAAAAGAAACAGAATTTCTAAGTATATATAACATGAGCATAATCTCTACCATTATCAAATAAATAAGTTACTAATACATAGAATTAAGAAAGAGGATCTCTGAATCCTAGAACTGAGTGTTTTTTCTTTTATGTTTTAAATAATTGGTGCAAATTACTTTTATAATTTAAAAAATTCTTTTTAAAGAATCACCAGTTTGAGATTATAAAATTTAAGATCCTAATACTGACTTGTGCTGAAGAGCACATTTAACTCAGCCATTCAGAGCCTAGGTTTTCTACAGGTGTTCTTAGATCTAAACTAGACATGAATAAATAGCAGCCTTAAAGAACAGCCTTAATGTTCTTTACCATATATGATCTGATCTCCAAAATTATTTAGTTTTAGTTGTTTTCAAAGCCAGAGTTATCCACCACAGTAAAAGAAATTGCCAATATAGTTCTGAGTAAATGTCTGATCTTGAGTAGGCCTCCAAGAAGCACTTTGATCCTTCAGCTACTGACTGGGATTCAGCAAGGCCACTTGGCCAAGTTACAGCATATCCAGGTCTAGGATAAATGAGTACTCTTTCCTATGCTCTACAAGCTCTTTCTGTGGAGGGGGGTGAGTGGATGGCCTTCTCCCTTTCCACAGATCTGCTATCCCCCTTCCCATGTGGTACTTTATGGTGTGAGGGTCTTTTTAGGCCTAGGTTCCTCCTTTATGGAAGGCCAGCCTCCCAGGAAGGAATGGCACCCACGGATCAGGGTTTACATGTACTCCCTCTCATCCATACCCTGGCATAGATGGAGGTAGGCAATCCCCAGTGGAGCTAAGGCCTTTTGCTGATTTTTTCTGATTCACAGGACTCTATGGACTCCACAACAGAGAGACTCCCAGAAGTAACTTTGGCAAGTGATGGCACACTATAAATTATAATTACCCATCCATTTGTATTAATTTGAGCCTTTCCACAAAGCACAGTCACCCTCAAAAGGTCTTCCCCACTGATCTGCCCCATTAGCTGAAATTCTCATCAGGATTCACTTGTTTGGGTGAAGATAACATATGACTCACAAGGGGCAGCATGTTATTGTATCAGAATCTTCTGTACTTCGGAGAGGCAAAAGCAGGAAGTGGAGTGATCTCCAAAACTAAACAAGACTTTAGAACTCCATTTATGTGCATCCCTGGCAGATCCATTTTAGAAAGTCCCATGCCAATGATAGATTTCCTATTGGTTCTCCTCGGATAGAGAGTGACTTTGAAAGGATAAATATTATTTTCCTCCCCCAAAAGCTCCAGCAACTCTGGAAAGATATCACCAGGGTTCACAATTTTATCCTTGCAGGAAGTGAGTTTCACCTAGATTTGACACTTTGGAAATCCTCCAACTGGTCTGTTTTTTCAGACAGTCAACTAGTATTGGGTCCTTTTCAAGGAGTAAGATGCAAGCCTCCTGCCATTTTACAATGTTCTCCTGTACTGGATTCCAGGAATCCCAGAGAGCACAGGAAGGGCACCATCGAGCAGTGCAGCTCCAGTGTCTCCAAAGACTCACAAAGAAGCAACTCAGTGAGTTTTCTGGACTCAGTGACTGCCCACTGCATTTCAAAATGTTCTGGGTAAAGGTAGGTTCTACCACATGCCCTTCAAGTTTGACTGTTTTTACATTGTGGAACAGACCTAATTTTGCCATAATAGAAACAATCTTCAGAAAATGTCAAGTGAACTGGGCTTCTTAACATGAGATCATGCCAGGAATGGAAGCAGTTATTTCCTGTCTGAAAGGAGCCCAAAACCTTCAAGACTCCAAGGGCACCATCTCAATCTTCTTTTTTTTTTTTTTTTTTTGTTGAGACGGAGTCTCACTCTGTCGCCCGGGCTGGAGTGCAGTGGCCGGATCTCAGCTCACTGCAAGCTCCACCTCCTGGGTTCACGCCATTCTCCTGCCTCAGCCTCCCGAGTAGCTGGGACTACAGGCGCCCGCCACCTCGCCCGGCTAGTTTTTTGTATTTTTTTTAGTAGAGACGGGGTTTCACAGTGTTAGCCAGGATGGTCTCGATCTCCTGACCTCGTGATCCACCCGTCTCGGCCTCCCAAAGTGCTGGGATTACAGGCTTGAGCCACCGCGCCCGGCCTCAATCTTCTTAAAAACTGAGCTGCTTGAGGCCAAAGGAAAACCAAAGTACATTTCCAGTGGTACAAGATGATCATGATACCTACAAGGATAACTATAGGTAAAGAAGGACATCCTAGCCATGCCTTTTATCAAATGGGGTAGTCTATGCATAAAAACTACTTAAGAAATGAGTGCTGTAAGTGTCTAAGAGCCTCTTAGCCTTAGTCAAAAGTCACACTATCTGAACATTAGATATGGCTAATGTGAGGGAAGAATTTTGCTGCCATTATCTTTAAGAGAATTACTTTGAGACAATCCTTGGATTTTTTCCCCAGCTCCTCTTTTTGGCAGGGGGTGGGTAATGAAGTGTGCTATAGTTTGGGTGTTAGTCTCCTCCAAATCTCATGTTGAAATCTGATACCCAGTGTTGGAGGAGGGGCTTCATGGGAGGTGTTCCTGTCACAAGGGCAGATCCCTCATGAATAGCTCAGTGCCCTCCTCAGAGTAATGAGTGAGTTCTTGCTTTATTAGTTCCCAAAAGAGTCGATTTTTAAAAAGAGCCCAATACCTCCTTCCTGTCTATCTTGCTTCCTCTCTCTTGCCATGTGATCGCTGCACATACAGGTTCATGCACCCCTTCTGCCATTAGTGGAAGCAACCTGAGGCTCTCACCAGAAACAGATGTTGCCTTGTTTCTTGTGTAGCCTGCAGAACTGTAAGCCAAATAAACCTCTTCTTTAGAAATTATCCAGCCTTAGGTATTCCTTTATAGCAACATGTGTTAGTCCATTTTGCATGGCTATAAAGCAATACCCGAGACTGGGTAATTTATTTTTAAAAGAGGTTTACTTGGCTTATGGTTCTGCAGGCTGTACAAGCATAGCACTGGCATCTGCTCAGCTTCTGGTGATGCCTCAGGAAGCTTTTACTCATGGCAGAAGTTGAAGGGGAGCCAGTGTGTCACATAGTGAGAGAAGAAGCAAGGGAGATGCCAGGCTTTTTTAAACAACTAGCTCTTGTGTTAACTACTGTAGGGAGGGCACCAAACTATTCATGAGGGATCTGCCCCATGACCCAAATACCTCCCCCAGGCCCCACCTCCAACATTGAGGATGACATTTCAACATGAGATTCAGAGGGGACAAAAATCCAAATCATATCACAACACAAAACAGACTAAGACAAAGCACTACTACTCAATTGTGTCATCATTGGAGATACTCAAAATATGGAAAAGGGTAAATAGAGAAGATTCAAGCAAAAGGCTTGTATTAGTCCATACTCACACTGCTATGACAAAATACCTGAGACTGGATAATTTATAAAGGAAAGAGGTTTAATTGACTCACAGTGCTGCATGGCTGGGTAGGCCTCAGGAAACCTACAGTCGTGGTAGAAAGCAAAGGGGAAGTAGGCACCTTCTTCATAGGGTGGAAGGATGGAGTGAGTATAAGCAGTAATAAATACCAGACACTTATAAAACCATCAGATCTCATGAGACTCACTCATTGTCATGAGAACAACATGGGGGATACTGCCCCCATGATCCAATTACCTCTACCTGGTCCCACCCTTGACATGTGGGGATTATGGGAATTACAATTCAAGGTGAGATTGGGTGGAGACACAGCCAAACCATATCGTCCTGCCCCTGGTCCCTCCAAGATCTTATGTCCTCACATTTCAGAACACAATCATGCCCTACCCAATAGTCCCCCAAAGTCTTAACTCATTTCAGTATTAACTCAGAAGTCCACAGTCCAAAGTCCCAGCTGAGACAAGGCAAGTCCCTTCCGCCCATGAGCCTGTAAAATCAAAAACAAGTTATTTACTTCCAAGATACAATGACAGTACAGGCATTGGATAAATGGTCCCTTTCCAAATGAGATAATTTGGCCAAAACAAAGGGGCTACAGGCCCCATGCAAGTCTGAAACCAGGCGGGACAGTCATTAAATCTTAAAAGCTCCAAATGATCTCCTTTGACTCTATGTCTCACATGCAGGTCATGCTGATGCAAGAGGTGGGTTCCCATGGTCTTGGACATCTCTGCCCCTGTTGCTTTGCAGGGTACAGCCCCACTCCAGGCTGCTTTCACAGGGTGTTACTGAGTGTCTGCAGCTTTTCCAGGTGCACGGTACAAGCTGTTGGTGGATCTACCATTCTGGCATCTGGGGGACTGTGGCCCTCTCCTCACAGCTCCATTAGGCAGTGTCCCAGTGGGGACTCCACGTGGAGGCTCCAACCCCACATTTCCCTTCTGCAGTGCCCTATCAGAGGTTCTCCATGAGTGCTCCACCCCTGAAGAAAACTTCTACCCGGACATCCAGGCATGTCTATACATCCTCTGAAATCTAGGCAGAGGTTCTCAAACCTCAATTCTTGACTTCTATGTACCTTCAGGCACAACACCATGTGTAAGCTGCCAAGGCTAGGGGCTTGTACCCTCTGAAGCAACGGCCTGAGTTGTATGTTGGCCACTTGTAGCCATGGCTGGGATGCAGGGCACCAAGTCCTGAGACTACACAAAGCAGCAAGGCCCTGGGCCTGGTCCACAAAACCATTTTTTTCTTCCTAGGCCTCCAGGCCTGTGATGGAAGGGGCTGCAATGAAGACCTCTGACACGCCCTAGAGACATTTTCCCCATCACCTTAGTGATTAACATTTGACTCCTCATTATGCAAATTTCTGCAGCTGACTTGACTTTCTTCTCAGAAAATTGGTTTTCCTTTTCTATTCCACTGTCAATCTGCAAATTTTCTAAACTTTTATGTTCTGCATCCCTTTTAAATATAGGTTCCAATTCTAAACCATCTCTTTTTGAATGCATAAAACTGAATGCACTTAAGAGCACCCATGTCACTTCTTGAATGCTTTGCTGCTTAGATTTCTTCCACCAGATACCCTAAATCATTTCTCTCAAGTTCACACACAGATATCTAGGACAGAGGCAAAATGCTACCAGTCTCTTTGCTAAAACACAGCAAGAAACACCTTTACTCCAGTTCCCAACAAGTTCCTCATCTCCATCTGAGACTACCTCAGGTTGGACTTCATTGTCCATATCACTATCAGCATTTTGGTCAAAGCCATTCAGCAAGTCTCTAGGAAGTTCCAAACTTTCCTGCCTTCTTCTGAGCCCTCCCTCCAAACTGTATCAACCTCTGCCTGTTACCCAGTTGCAAAGTTGTTTCCACATTTTTTGGTATCTGTATAGCAGCACCCCCACTTCTGGTACCAATTTACTGTATTAGTCCATTCTCACATTGCTATGAAGAAATGCCAGAGACTGGGTAATTTACAAAGGAAAGAGGTTTAATTAAGTCACAGTTCTGCATGACTAGGGAGGACTCAGGAAACTTAGAATCATGGTGAAAAGACAAAGAAAAGCAGGCACCTTCTTCACAGGCGGCAGGATGGAGTCAGTACAAACAGGGGAAATGCCAGACACTTATGAAACCATCAGCTCTCACGAGACTCACTCATTATCATAAGTACAGTATGGGGGAAACTGCCCCATGATCCAATTACCTCCACCTGGTCTCCTCCTTGATATATGGCAATTATGGGGATTACAATTCAAGGTGGGATTTGGGTGGGGGGACAGAGCCCAACTACATTAAGGCTCAACAAGATGATATCCTTTCAGAACAAAAAGTTTTATGATTCCAGCCAAAAAGAAGTGTGCAGCTGGAATGTGGTAAAGATGAGAAACATCACCTTCTTAATCAGTAAGCTGAAGAAGTCCTGGGTTATAGTCTGTGAAATTGTGGTGTGTATATATATATATGTGTGTGTGTGTGTGTATGTGTGTGTGTGTGTGTGTATATATCTATATATATATATATATCTTTATATATATATCTTCTTCCAGTTTCCTGGCACATAGTTCCTAAAACCCTTGGAATCTCTTATGTCAAAAGTATCGTTTGGTATGCTAATGAGAAGACTAGTGGTTGGGACTCTGGGATAGCCTCAGGATGGGAGCTGGTTACCAGAGGAACCAACCTTGTGATTAGAGAATTGGAATTTTCAGTTCTACCTCAGGGGCTGCAAGATAAATTTATCACTAATGGCCAATGATTTAATCATTGACGTACATAATGAAGCCTCCATAAAAAAAAAAAAGGGAGAGTTTGCAGCTGGCTGAACACATGGAGAGTGGCAAGCCTGGGGAGGGCATGGAAGCTTTGTGCCTCTATCTCCATATGTTGCTCTATGCATCTCTCCCATTGGGCTGTTCCTGAGTTGTAGCCTTTTATAATAAATTAGAGATAGTAAGTAAAACACTTTCCTGAGTTCTATGAGCCACTCTAGCAAATGATTGAACCCAAGGAGGGAGTTGTGAGACTTTCAATAGAAGCACAGGTTAACAACCTAGACTTTCAGTTGACATCTGAAGTGGGGGGCAGTCTTGTGAGACTGAGCCCTTAATCTGTGAGATCTGTGCTAACTTCAGTTAGTGATAGAATTAAATTGAACTGCAGGACAACCAGCTGCTGTTGGAAAATTGCTTGGTGTGGGAAAAAGCCACACATCTGGGGTCAAAAGTGAAGTATTGAGACTAGTGAGAAAAGAGAAAGTAGGAGAAAGCAGTTTCTTTCTTCCTATTTTAACATAGTCCAAGAATGTGATTTTGAGAAATTATGTAAACACTCCAAGTACCAGCTTTCTCACTTCTAAACAGAAGTGTTGCTTTCCTAATCAATTTGACTTTTGTAAAGACTAATCTTAATTCTTAATAAACTCTTAGGGTTGCTTAGAAATAAGCACTATATAAATAAAAGACATCGCACACCTGACATTTTAAAGTATACCTAGGACTCTGAGTAGTTCACTACATCGATTCAAGACATTCTATGAATTTGTGCCCATTGTGAACTTGTTATGAGCTTCTTACCTCCTCTATACAGACACTTCCATCAACTTTTCTTTTTGTCCTATTAATCATCCATTGTCTCATCTTTCCTAAAATTGCCTGTGCAGCCTCCTTCCAGAGGCATATTCCATCAAGGTTTTTCTGTAGCCATGCTGAACACTCAGTTATTTTAAATAATTTAGATACATAATTTTAAATATATTATAGTTTTGCACCAGAATAAATGAGATTTAAATCTCTTTCTTTGTTCCCCAAATAAGAGTTCAAAAGCTAGATGGTCTTTTTGAGGCTCACCAACACATAATGGTACTTCTTTCTGTCTCACAAAATAAAACTTTGGCATCAGTCTTCTGGACATGCCACACAACGTCACATTTGGTGGATAACCCCTGCATGACAGATAGTGAAAGGGCATGTTCCTCCCCACCCAAGGGAGTACAGGATTATCCTGCCTAATTGGCTACAATGTGTGGATCTCATTAGAAGAACTTGCCAGTGCTATACATAGTAAAGAATGTATTTCTGATAATATTTCAGTTAAGTTTGGACCAAGGCCAGGAATCTCTCTGGCAGACTAAAACCACTTTACCAACACTTCACTTTTAGCAAGAAGACTCATGATAAGGAAACATAAACAATACATCTGGGTCACATCCCCCTACTTCCTCTCCCACTCTTCTGCTTCTTTTCAAGGGTGAAGAAATGTTTCCCAACAATTAGTCATGCCTTTTCTTCTACCTCAGTCTCTCTCCTGATACTTTACACTAAGAAACTTTGCTTTAAGGGCTTTAGAAATTCAGGGTCAATTTTTATAATTTTTTTTTTTAATTTGAATACCAGCAAAACTTCATCTGGTTTAACCCTACAGAACCTCCCCTAACATAAAACAGTGTCTTTTTAAAAGAAAATTTCACTTAGAAAATACTTTATGAATGAAATTAAGGCCTGCATAATATAAATAATAGCAATGCTTGATTTAAAATAGTTTCCAGAAAAATTAATAAAAATCAAGTTTCCTATGTATTATTTTGTTTTGCTCCTTAATATGCTCAAGATTTGGGATTTGCCAAAGCTAACAAGAGACAAAGGCACCAAATTTTGAACCTGGTTTGCAATTCTACTTTAGCCAGTATTAAGTGGAGAGCCGTGACTCATATGAATAATAGACTCATAAAGAATTACAAGTAGACATTACATAAGAAGACATCCTAACAACCCTCTTGCTTACGGGATGGAGATGTAAAGCATCTTAGAAGCAATCCTGCAAGGGAGAAGCAGGCTCTGGTGCCAGATGCTGCTCCTTTGGGTGTACTAGACATATACTAGACATATATGACCATGAGCAAAATGCAGAACCTCTGTAAGCCTCGGCCTCCTCATCAGCAGGATGGGCCGATCATCATGCACATCTCATGTGGGTCATAAGGAATGAACAAGCTAACAAACATAAAACACTAAGCCTGGTACAGAATAGAAGCCAAATAAATAGTAGATTCCACTGTTACTATAAGAGGCAGGGTTGAAGGAAGAACCAGAATAAGGGGAAAAAGTCAGTAGGTTCTTTTCTGATTATCTTCCCCCAAGAATCGGCTATGAGTGGAGTAATGAGAACATTATTCAAAACATACAGTCCAGAAAAATATGTAGTATAATATTAAAATTTTGATATAAAATTGAGTTTTACCACATATTAGAGAGATAATAGGCCTAGTGGTTAAAAGCAAGGACTCTTGAGTTAGAAAGCATGATTCCAATCCCATCTCTCCTAGTTTCTGGCAATGTAACTTTAAGCAAGTTGCCTAACATCCCCATTCCTCATTTATCTCCTCTGTAAAAGGGGATAATCATAATACCTATTTCATGAGGTATTATGATTATTTATAAAATATGAATCCTGAGGTGGTTGTGAAAATGAATCAAGTTAATATTTGGAAAGCATCTAGCACAGTGTCTGTACCAGTGTTGTAAATTATTAGCTATTATCATTATATTACAGGGCCATCTTGCACACCATTCAAGATATTTTTATACTGGAAGCACCCAAAGAAACTTGTGCTACTAATTTTACTTCTAATGCTACCCAGAATCATTGACTCTAATGATGGGATAATACTGAGGTAACAGCATCAGATCCATTGCTCAAATTCTATCCTTAAAAATAATTAGAAGCAGATATTTTTGTACACTGGAATTTTAAAAAATGCCTAATTCTGACAAGTACTAGATTACTCAAATATAACAGTATGGAAATAGAATTTGATTCACCCATATCTTTGAAGTCAGTGCTAGTCAACTTCTCTCCTGGTTCTGAGACAATGTTGATAGACTGTAGAGCAGAGAGGACTTTCTATTTACTGGAACATGCTCACCCTTTTTGGTTTTGTTACTGCAAAATCATAGCATTTTTAGAGCTTGAAGGGAGTGATAACCTAACTCAATCATTTCGTAGATGAGGAAACCCAGTTTAGAAAGGTAAAGTAGCTGGTCAAAAAGCAGCTGGTGAATAATGAAGACCGTGGAGAGTAGTATTTTAAGAACACTTGCCTTCCATCTCTTGTCATCAGAGAGAGTTCCAACTTCACACTATCAATTTGATTAACAGGATTCATATTTTATAAATAAGTAGGTTAAATAGTAGCAATATTTCACTCAGTTGAACTTCAAATTACTTCAGATCAAAGTAATGTATCTTTTTGGATATCAGACTCTTGCTTAAAAATTTATGTACTTTAAAATTTCTGTTACAGAGAACATAAACAGTACATTGAATTTGATCAGCCGGTGAAAAAGTTAATCTCAAGGGGTAAATGTTTTATCTTTCAGGGCATTGGAGAACTAAATAACAAGCAATTTACTAAATTCCATCCTGGTCCTGAAATCATCTGTCTATGTCATGCAGATTAGTAGCTTACTCTCACTCCTGAAGGGTCACCCTTATAAGGTAGAGGCTCTCCTGAAGATAGTCATCACAATACAACACCTATGCATTTACCATGATTCAGATATACAAACCATTGCTTTCTCTTTTTTTTAACCTAAGGTTCAGAGTTGAGTGGATTATATCTCTTAGCTCATGGTACATTATCATCCAATTTCATAAGATATACCATGTTTTATTAACTTTATTGCTTTCCCCTCTTCTCATCCTAACTCCCACTGCCCACTCACATCTCCCCTCCCCCTGCTCACATCTCCCCTCCCCTTAACCGCTACCAGGCATCTACTCTTATGTTTATAAACATAAGTGTATTTAGGTATAGTGATTGTTTATTTTAGGTGTCAGCTTGACTGGATTAAGGGATATTCAGACAGGTAGTAAAGCATTATTTCTAGACATGTCTGTGAGGGTTTTCCGTAAGTGATTGAGATTTGAATCAGTGGACTAAGGAAGATCTATTCGTGTCACTTTAGGCACATCTAGATAATTAATTCTGAATGGTATAAAGATTTTATATATATTTATATCTATTATATATATACTATGTAGATATATAGAAATCTATGTACCATTCACAGATTTCTTTCATTTTAAATGCCTGCAAGATGAATCATTTATTATATATATATATGTATATATACCTATGTACCATTCTGAATTAATTATCTAGATGTACGTAAAGCAACATGGTTAGATTTTGGAGATATATATTGTTTGATCGATAGGTAGAGAGAGAGGAGAGAAACAGATATAGAGACAGTATGTGTGTGTGTGTGTCCCACAATTAACTAATCCTTTCCACCAGTGATGGACACTTAATTTCTTCCAACTTTCTGCCTTCCCAAATAGAGCACCAATAAATAAACTAATATATGTTTCTTATAGTCTTGTGTCAAGAGTGGCTCTAGGGTGTACCCCCAGCAGTGGGAATATGGGGTGTCCATGTATATGACCTGATTTCTCTAAGGACTGCCAGATTACTCCCCACAATTGCTGTTCTAGCTCAGACTTCCACTAACAGTGCAAGAGAGCTTCCCAACGTCCTCACCAACAGTTGGTATTATCTGACTTTCTGATGTTCATCTAATGGGTATTAGAGTGTTATTGGTCCTATTCTAGTTCACCAGTTCTCTGAAATGTTTGAAACTCCTCCCTTTTGTTCAGAAAGATTTCTAGATTCCATGCATGCTTTGCACAGGCCCTGGGCAACTAGAAATGTTATCTTAGAACCATCTACAAAGATTCTTCCTTCAAAAACTGCTCTAGTGTTTCCATTTAGTGTAGAGTCATGTGGCCTTCTAGGCTTTCATTGTCCATTTCAGAAGAGAGGGGAATTCCAAGTTCTCCTAAAACCTTTCTGGATATTTCTACTTACCCTATGGGAATTTTCATCACAATGCATGGAGTCAATACACTAGTCCTGAGTTATTGCCCTTCTCCCTCCTTCTCTCTCTTCTTTCCTTCCTCCCTTTTTCTCCTTCCCCTTTGCCACCTAAAATTTGAAGTTTTTTCAGCTTCTCCCTTTTGATTGACAAGACCTATCTCCCTTCTTTATCCTTCCCCTCTGGTAGGTGGCATTCTTCCTGTTTTTCCCTGGGGCAATAACAAAAGAAAGGTGGGAGGTTAGGGGCAGACTGAATTACAAGGGGAAAGTATACTGGAAAATACTGTCTGCATGTAGTTAACATTCAATATTGTATTAGTTTGTTCTCACACTGCTATAAAGAAATATCTGAGACTAGGTAATTTATAAAGAAAAGAGGTGTAACTGGCTCACAGTTCTGCAGGCTATAAAGGAAGCATAGCACCTTTTGCTTCTGGGGAGACCTCAGGAAAATACAATCATTGTGGAAAGTGAAGAGGAAGCAGGCACATCTTACATGACCCAAGCAAGAGCAAGAGAGAGAGCCAAAGGGGAGGTGCTGCACACTTTTAAACAACCAGATCTCATGAGAACTCACTCACTATCATGAGGACAGCACCAGGAGATGGTGCTAAACCATTCATGAAGGACCACCCCGTGATCCAATCACCTTCCACATGCCCCATCTGCAACACTGGGGATTACGTGTCAACATGAGATTTGGTGGGGACATAGATTGAAATCATATCATACATGAATAACACTTTAACCTTTCCAAAGCACGTTATGTACCATTTGACTCTTTCTAAAACCTATATAGAGAAGTTGTTACCATTTATAGACAAAAACAGAAGCCAAGACTAAGAAAAATGACTTTTGTGCAATATTAAGATAGCCCACAGATAACCTATTTTAGAAGAATTTATATGTGTTTTACAACTTTCCTCACAAGGATATCAGGAAGTCTTTTTAGAACAGCAAAATCTCCCCATTTTCTCCTTTGTAGATTTGGTCACCTGAGCTGAAAGGAGATTCTGGCAGAAAAATGAAGACTATTTTGTCTCTGCTTTGAAGCAGTAACTTGAGGTTGCTCTTAAGCATTTGCAAAAACCTGAGTTCTTATTCCATCACTGGCAATACACTTGAAACTATAATTATTACACTAATATTAGCAACCAAACAGCTATTCATTTTTCAGTCACATTGTGCTTATTAAATTATACCTTACTTTGACACAGATTGTGGATTTGATTAGTTATGTGGGACAATTATTTTAAATGTTTAATTCTCTGGCTGTAGACTTATATACACAGTTTAATCAAGTAATTGTGCCTATTTCTCAGTAATTTAAACTTCAAATTCTTGCTTTTTTAAAATCTGAAATGTAGCATACTTTTTCTACCCGTTTCTATAACTGAAAAACAGTTAAATTCACTTAGAAAACACTTTTCTCTTTCCCAAGTGAGCATTTTCTGCTAGATGGTCAACAAAGACTACCTCTGCTTGAAGGGAGGTGATTTGGGTTAGTGAAAAGAGACAGACCTTGTTACGAACCCTGTCTCTCTGCAACCTACCAGCTGCATGCCCTTTAGGCAAGCTATTTAATATGGTTTGGTTGTGTCCCCACCCAAATCTCATCTTGAATTGTAGCTCCCATAATTCCCACATGTGGTGGGAGGGACCAGGTGGGAGGTAACCTCATGGGGGCAGGTTTTTCCTGTGCTGTTCTCATGAGAGTGAATAAGTCTCATGAGATCTGATGGTTTTATAAACAGGAGTTACCCTACACAAGCTCTCTTGCCTACCACCATGTAAGACATGGCTTTGTTCCTCCTTTACCTTCCATCATGATTGTGAGGCCTCCCCAGCCATGTGAAACTGAGTCCATTAAACCTCTTTTTCTTTTAAATTACCCAGTCTTGGGTATGTCTTTATTAGCAGCATGAGAACAAACTAATACACTATTTTATTCCCAACCTCAGTTTTCACTCTATAATATGTGAATAATACCTATGCTCAAGGCCTAATGTGAGGAATAAACAAAGTTATGTATATTCAATGCCTGGCATCCATAAAGGACTAAAAATGCTAGTTTTCTTTTTTATTTTTCGCTTAGAAAAATAAACATAGATTTATGATGGGCATTACTAGTTACACACCAGAAAATCTACAGTAAAAATACTGCAGAGATAGAAGTACTTCACCTTTGGACTGAATGACAGAATCAGGCATTTGCATGCCTTGTTGTCCAAGCTTGTGGCTTAGTTTTGCCCTTTGCACACAATAGGAATCTCGCAGGCTGAATAAAAATGCATCATTAAAGAAATGTACACTCTACATAAGTCCAAAGCATAAGTGATTAATACACAGCAAATGTAGTTCAGATGAATTGTTTCCATCAAATAAAAATATATCTGGAGCAAAGTCTCATTCCTCTTTAGGCTCTGGGTGTTTCTTGCCTACACAAAATATCTTTTGAAGTCAAAGAGGGTGCCTCATATGGATGTCTTTATAGGATAGGATACCTAAGGAGTGAAGAATTATGAGATTAAATATTTAGACCTGTGTGTGTTTTGTTTTGTTTTAAGGAATTAGCAGGTATTTCATGCATACATTGTTTCTTACAGGGCTGACAACTGGGTTTTATAGTTACCCCAAAGAGCAAAACCCAAAGACTCCACATAAGTATTATGCAATGCCCCTTTATCTGCAGGTGGTCTTCCTCAACGTGGCCTTACTTTATTCAAGCATATTAAACTGTTTTAGAATTGCTTTTGTCCATAACTTATATAATATATCCTCTCAGAAAAAAAAAAAAAAAATCCTACAGTGAGTAGACAAAAAATAGCATCTCACTTTCATTCCAAGAAAATAGGAGTAGACGAATCCAGATTAGTAATTAATAAAAACAAAAGCTTCCCTCAACAGCTGTTCATACCCCTGCCCTGTTCTAGAGAGCACAGGCAGAACAGGCCCAAGAGGAAAAAACAGCTTAAGCTGGATTTAAAATAGTGTGCAGCAACATTTAAAGCTTTTTCTCTCTCCAGCCAGAAACCAGTTGGCAGGAAAGGGAAACAAATCCAACATACATAGTCAAGCACAAACGTATTTATTGAAGGTCCTCAGAACATTCCACTATGCCCCTGGAAAGCCCTATTAAAGCATGATGAGCCATAAAGCCTATGCTCAGAACACTACTAGTTTTCCCCACTGGGCTCTACCTTTTCAGTTGCTCAGCTCTGGGCAGGTGGGTGAGCAGCTTAGTACAAATCTGCCTTGAATTACCTATAGATTTGTAACCAAATCCAGGCTGGGTTATACCATAGCTATATGACAACATATTAGGTTACACCTAATGAACAGGGATTCCCTTTTATATACGACCCAAGTTTTTCTCGATTTAGGTCCAGGAGATTGCTGAGTATATAACAAAATGTAGTGAGTGGGCAGAAAACAACGGTCAGAATCCAAAATGAATATTAGGACACGGTTGCTGAGGTGACTGGAAGATATACATCAGTAGAATAAAGGAGTGATATGGATGAGAAAGAAGAGATCAAAGGATATTATCATAGTGATTATACCTGAAAGAAAATCTTCTTTTAAATAAGAGTTTTCAAGTGTTACTTTCAAGGCCAAAAAGAACAAAAATTATCCCAATAGCTATCATTTATCACTGCCATGTGCCAGGTGCTTTTCTAAGATGCATTACATATATTAAAGTACTTTGTCCCCACAACAACCCTATGAAAGAAAAATCGTTATGATCATACCCCTTCTACAGATAAGGAAACTGAGGCACAGAGAAGTGAAGGTCACACAGCTAGTAAATAGCGGAACCAGCTAAAGACTCAGTTAGTTGTGCTCAGAGCCCACTTTCTTGATGACTTCACACACTGCCTTTCAATCAGCAAAGCTAGGGACCTACAATTCTTGGCTTAGCCCATGTATTAGTAACACATGCCTGTGTCTGGGTCTCTTAGTTACCCAAGGAAGCAAGGACCCCAGGGTAGCATGGTGGTCCTCCCTAACCTCTCAGCTTCTGAACATCATCCCATCACCACACACAGGAGGAAACACGCTCTCTTTCAGGCCATGGTGGGTATAAGGTATGGTTTATGAAAAGGTCCCATTTGGTCCTTTCTGTTTGACCCACTATTAAGCCTCCATAAAGCTTCCTAGTAAAAGAAAAGCTTCCTTAATGAGAAATTCCCCATGATGGCAAACCTGTCATTCTCTCAGGCCAGATTGTCATGGAAACTTTTATGAAGAGGAGCCCAACCCTCTGGTCTTTGGGCAGCAAAAGAATCCACGCAGTTGTTCCATTGTAAAATTATACCAATTTATTCATTGCAACAAGTGAGGCAATGGCACAAGTTTCTTTTACTGATGAACAGAATTAAAACATAATGAGAGGAACACAGTCTGAGTTTAATTTGTCCAACCTCATGCCACTCAGCTAGCCCACATCCTGCAGTCTTCCAACAGCCCAAACAATGCATTTGAAAAATAGGAATCACTGGACCAGAATTATAAAATAATTTTGAGTTGGAAAAAAATGCATTGCTCTTTAAAATAATACTCAGGCATCTTCGTAAAAATAATAATCGTCTTATATTCTAAAACAGAGTCAGCAAACTATAACTTGCACCAAATCTGGCTTGCAACTCAAAGCTAAATATGATTTTTGCATTTTTACATGGTTTCAAAAAACAATCAAAGGAAGAATGAGATATTAAGACATGTTAAAATTCTATGAAATGTAATACCTAATGTTTTATTGGAACATAGACACACTCATTCATTTACTTATTGTCTCTGGCTGCTTACATGCTACAAAGGCTCACAGTCTAAAATATCTACTATCTGGCTCTTTATAGAAAAAGTTATAGACCCCTTTCTAAAGTGATAAATGATAAATATATTGCCCTAACAAGTTTCTCACTGACGAATTGTGGAACTATAGTTTTTAATTGTTAGAAAACAGTGAAGCATTTTGTGACTTACCTCAGTAATTAATTTCTAAAAATCAATTCTAAATAGACATTGGAGCTTATTACTTATTCTAATGATAAGTTGCAAGTTCTTAATTGTTCCAAGGGGTGTGTTTTTTCTTACACTAAAATGATGTATGACTGATACAAACCAGGAAATTTCTTCAAACACCTGAGTGAAACAAAGAAAACATCCCATGCACATGCATATTTACTTGGCAGGAACATTTTGCTGCTTAGCTTGAAACCAAAACAACTAAAGCCAGTAAAGACAGAGCACATGGACTTCATTCCTGCCTCTTGCGTATTCCAGAATCCTTAATCCACAGAAATTTTTTTGTGCAGCTCTTCATTAAGCATTTCAAAAGGAAAACGGGAATGGACTTCTTTTGAAAATGTATGGTTTGTTGTTGTTTATGACTACCCTTTGACAGTGGCTAAGTCATGTATTTATATTTCTCTCTTAAAAAAGGAATATGTCACAGGATTTGACTGTCTTTCTGACCTTTTATATTTCTTGTGCTCAATATATACTTGTAATGTCCTGCAGTCTGCAGATTCACTCTGATTCTCATCCATGCTGCTCCCAAAACACATGCCTCTAAAATTCTTTCAAATCTGGCATTGTCATTTACTTTGAAAGTCGCTCCCTAAGCAAAGGCTGGAAAAACACAAAACAGACTCGCCAATTATTATTATTCAGGCAACTCCTAGGACTTTACAAATGTGCTGTAATAAATTAACTTTGTTATCTCCCTGAGTTACACAGAAGTTTTAGTTGTATTCAAATGCTAAACTAAGCAACAAATTCTTCATGGGGGGTACTGGCAAGAAAGAAGTCCTCGACTAAGGGCCTGGGAATATGTGTCTCAGGTCCTCTGTGTACGCATTCTATAAACTATGGGAAAGTATGGAAACTTTGTCATAGTTTGAACACGTATGAACAAAATATGAATTAGGACCTTGGAGAAAATGTTCTACTCTTATGTTAAATTCACATTGTTCAAATATGCTTTAGAGTTTTACAGAATTCTATGGAGACATCTTTCTTGTGATCTTAATCAGAAAATTATTTATGACTCATAGATCCCAAAGACTCCTTTAAACAAGTTTGGGAAGCTGCTGAAGCTCAATCAACATCTTTAAAAGCAGTTCTAAAACATAGTTACGAGGAAATGCAGTATATTTTCCCAAATAAAATAAAAAGTTTTTGTCTCTCCCATTCAACCACTTCAAGAGATGTTTACTTCAGTCCAGAAATAAAATATATTAGCTAATTTTTATAAGCAGTTTTTAAAAGAAATAGGCCTGTAAGAAAATTTATTTAGCCAACAAAAATTTTCCCAGTTCTACTTGAGGTACTTACTAATGCCACTGTTTGCCTTTGCTAGTCGTTACCAGCTCTATCTGAGTCAAAGAAGAGAAATACCTCTCTAACACAAATCCCAAAAAGAATAAAAAGTGGGGAGAGGCAGAACATATTAGGCCTAGGCCTGTTGCCTGATTTTCATTAGGCCCCTGCCTGACTCTGATTTGGCCCACTATAAGTCCTTTTAGGCCACTGGGCATGAAGGCCAGTGCTTATTTTCGTGGCTGTTTCAATTCATCAAGAAAATCCTTTGAAAGATGAAAGACACTCCATATTTTTTCACCTGTTGTTCTTTCTTATGTGCCTGTCACTTCACTCGCCAAACTCGCTTCAAGCCAAACCAAATGCTTTCCAAACCTCTACAGTATGCCTTTGAAGATCTTAAGTTAAGTATTTTCTTATGCTGACCAGTATAGCTTCCAAATAAGGAATTAAAAAAAAATGTAGTTCTTGAGTTTTTTTTAATACCAGAAATGTAAAAACACATTCCAGTATGTGGATAAAAGCAAAATTCCACTTCCCCAAGTTTAGAAGTCTTGAGCCAAAAACACCTGATGTTCATTACCACACCCACAGCACATTGCTAATATATGACAAAGTTCCAGCAAAGACCATATGCTGTTTTTATTATTGCCACTTCACAAGTTTTCCCAGGCTCACCAGAAAAAGTATTCTACAAGACCAGCCCACTGAGCGGGCTCATCTTACTACACTGATGAAATTTAGTCTGTTATTTACCTGATTAGCAATAAACATCTCTCTTTATTTCCAACAACACAGCAATTAGGGCCCTAATCTGTCACCACTACCTTCAAGTTATGGCTTTCATCAAAAGAAAAGGAATTTGCCAAGAAGGAAAAACACAGCTCTACTTTCAAGCTAAAAATAGTTCTGTCTTCTAGACAATATACACTTTCACACGGCTCCAGCAAACATTGCTTCAAGCAGCCTACAAAGATATATCAGGAGAAGTACACAATAGGCCCTAGTTTTAAGTACTGGTTTAGCCAAAAGATGCAAACAAGCAAAAGCTGATACGGAAAAGCCAACCCGGGTGATATAATAGGAAATGAAATCTCTGATTTGTTGATACTTTTTGAGGGGATCAAAAATAGATAAAACAAAATCACTGGACATAGTCAATATATCTAAATTTCCAGAAACTTTTTATAAGCCTCTCTACCAAAAGCTTAATTAAAAAGTTGTTATGAAGGTTACATTACATATTTATTCTTAGGCAGAAAACCAACTAAAAAACAAAGAACAAAGTAGAGGCAGTTCCCTAGGTGGATCTTATTTAGCATCGCCATCGATTATCTAAAAGATGACAACAATGATTGTTGTTATCATTATAATTACTTATTATAATTATTTCATGTCCTATATGCTATACCAAGCACTTTATGTACATAATTATTAGGTAGGTAATGTTATCTCAATTTTACAGAAGAATCTGAGGTTCTGAGATGTTAGGTAACTTGTCCAAAGACATACTGTTAGCAAGTGATGCCAAACTGAGGGTAATCAATTAAACTAACCCACCAGTGAATTCATTTTTCTGAAGTTTTCACAATGATGAAGTCATTTATTTACTTATCTATGAGACAGGGTCTCACTCTGTCATCCAGGATTGTGTATTGGCACAATCACGGCTCATTGCAGCCTCGAACTCCCACACAAGCAATCCTCCCACCTCAGCGTCCCTAGTAGCTGGGACAACAGGTGCACACCACCGTGCCTGGCAAATATTTTATTTTTTTTGTAAAAATGATGTCTCCCTGTATTGCCCAAGCTGGTCACAAACTCCTGGACTCAAGCAGTCCTCTCTCCTCAGCCTCCCAAAGTGCTTGGATTGCAGGAGTAAGCCACCATACCTGGCTGACACAGTCACTTAGATATCTGTTAATGTTTTTTAAAAACAAAAACAAAAATCACATGACTTTATTTCTGCAAGGCATAGCAAATAAGAAAGAAGTAATGGTTCCCTTACCTCAAGGGGACTAGAAATTTTTCAGGGATCAGTTCAGTTCTTGCTCACTGCTGATGTGTGTCAAATATGAGAAAAGTTAATTCATTCAATGGATATCTAGTATAAGTAACTACTATGGACCAGGCAGTATATGTCTATCCTAAACTTGATTGTGGAAAAGAAATGAAAGGATTTGTCCATATCTATCAGAATGTTCCATCTGCAGCTCGAGTTTGCCCAGTTCTTATCAGCCTGTGGGAACAAATAAGGTTGCATTAATCAGCTAACCCAGATTTTATGGCTTTCCCTGGGATGCAGCCATCAATCTGTAGTTCTGACAAATCCCTGGGTGCATCTCACCTGTGATAATGAACAAGCCTTGTCAGATACCGTGAGGCTTCCAATTCCTCTTGCCCTTTTCTGGCCCTCTCCAAGGACATTGTTGAAACTGGAAGATAAGCCCTTTCTCTTTAGATTGTACTACATTCTGTTAGAGAGATCTCAAGTAATCTTACTGGTACTTCCAGTATCCAACAGTTTTAGCAAAATAACTCATTTAGTATTCATTTATAACTTTACCCTCAACTCTCTGAAAGACTGAGACATGATCTAAAGGGAGGCCAGAAATGGAGACAAATCTGAGTCATAGACACCACACCATTCTCAGAATAGCCCCCCTCCTCTGATGACTAAGATTTATTACTGGATCAAGCTGTCACCCCTAACTTCCTCACCCCTTATAATAATTATCTCCCAGGATGATCTTAAATATTTGTACAAACAGACTTCTGACAGGCTGTGCCCACCAGTAATTATAACATGTTCAGAACATGGCTGAACATCAGTGGGAGCCACTGTGTAGGTTTATTGCCATGTTCAAACACCCACTCCCCAACACATATACTCCTTACTAAGAAACAAACACTTTGAGGGTGAAAGGGGGTGCTAAAGATGAAATTAAATTACCCTTGCATTCTGATATGGCTTATTTGCGAGCTCTGGTGGGCAGTCAGGAAACAGCACACTTTCTGGGTAGGTAGACCACCAAGAGACAATGATTAGGGTCAATACAAGAACAGCCTGTGTAGAATTACAAGGATAAATTAAGTTCCGGTAGATTGGCTCTAAATGGAGATTTGGTGGATGAACAGGAATTATCCACAAAAAGCACAAAGCATTACCGATCTATTTTTATGGCCACTAACAGAGTATAACTTTAGGGAGTGTAAGTCTAACTTCCTCATATCTGAAAACAACAGTCTTCTGACACAGACAGTTGGTGCCTCACCCATATTCCCTGACCCACTCCTGTAGCATTGGTTGCCTACTGCTTTGGCAGACAGTTCACTTCACAAACCAATGAGTTCCTACCTCAAGCATTTGTGTCTCTTTGACTCTGGACTTCCTCTGCCTGAAGAGCATGTGCTGCCCATATCCAGGTAGGCCAGAAATAGTGGGGAGTTAATTTCTCCAGACATAAACTTCAACCTGTAAAAGATAGAAAATGGTAAATAAATGTCCCAGCTTCCTTACCCCTTGTAGCAACTACAGTTTCTTAGAGGGTCTCCAGCAGGATTGAGTCCCAGGTACCCACGGTGGTAACCACTCCTGAATGCACTCTCTTTTGACTTTTCACAGGTCTCCATCCCATAATCCTACTCCTTCATGGTGCTTCCAGGGACCCCTTCAAAAATAAACTACTTGCCCCCAAATCCTTGTTTCAGGATCTGATTCAGAGAGAATCCAAACGAAGACATCTTTTTTCTATAAGAATTATCTCAAATATGAATTAACCCAGTGTGCTTCTCCACAATAAAACAAAGAGTTTTAAAGAAAGGAAAACTAATTTCAGAAGCTTGAGAACTTTACCTGTACCCAACTTCATCATTTTAAAAGTGACAAGTTCAAGGCTAAGGAAACACAAAAGCTTCCAGGCAGGTTCCCATTGCAGAGAAGAAAGCTTGAGTTTGTCAGGGCAGGTAAAGGGAGAGAAAGAGGAACCTCTTCTTCTCAATTTTATCCTCACTTTCAATGCAATGCAAACAAAAGACACAAAATAAAGGTCACCTCTGAGAAGAGCATTACAAACAAATCTGAGAACATAATTTGACTTTTCAAAATCAAACTATAGGGCAGGGCCAAGATGGCCAACTAGAAGCAGTGGTGATCCAAGGCTCCCATCAAAAAGAACCAAAACAGCATGTGAATCCTGCACAGCAACTGAGGTATCCAGGTTCTGTCATCAGAACTGACTAGGCAGCTGGTGTGACCCACGGAGAGGAAGGAAGGGCAGTGTGGTGCAGTAGCCCACCTTAGAGCCACACAGGGCAGGGGAGCCCCCATCCCCAGCCAAAGGAAGCAGTGAGTGAGCATGTTACCCAGCCTAGGAAACCATGCTTTTTCCATGGAACCGTGCAACCCACATATTGGAAGATCACACTCGTAAGCCCATCACCAGGGCCTTGGATCCCAGTCATGGAGTCATACAGATTCTCAGCACCCACTTGGCTGGAATTTGGCTAAGCCTGGCGAGTTCCTGGAGGGAGGTGCAGCCATCACCACAGCTGCGGCTGCCTGTTGTCTAAGCTGCCTGAGCTCCTTGGGGAAAGCATGGCAGCCATCACTGCAGCTGCTAGCCACCTAACACACTAAGCTCCAGAAGGGGTAAGGGCAGCACCCATCACTATAGCTCCAAGCTGTGCTTTCCCCTGCTGGAGCCAGGGAGGCTGGATAGCTTGGTCCCAAGAGGTATTCCCCCAAGCCCAGCACACCAGCTGTGGCAGACCACAGTCAGACTGCCTCTTCAGTACAGACCCTGACCCATCCCTCCTGATCGGGTGGGGCCTCCCTGCAGGAACTCCAGCCAGGGGCTCAGGGGTAGAACTCTGATCTCCCTGGGCCTGAGCCCCTGTGGGGAGGGTGGCCATAGTCTCCATGGACCAACAGACTTAGTCTTTCCTCCTCCTAGCTCTGGAGAATCTTGGCATCCAGATGAGTGGGTTTCCCCCCAGAGCAGCACACCCCCTCCACCAAAGGACAGCCAAAGTACTTCATTAAATGGGTCCTGCTTCCCATGCCAACTGGGTGAGACTTCCCCCCCAAAACAGGGTGGTCAGACACCCTATACAGGAGCATTCCTACTGGCATCAGGTTGGTGCCCCTTAAGGTCAGAGATCCCAGAGGAAAGAGCAGACATCCATCCTTGCTGTTCTCCAACCTCCTCAAGTGACATTTCTAGGCATGGGAGCAGATTAATAGGGCCTGAAGTGAACCCCCAGCAAACCACAGTAGCCCTACAGAAGAGGGACCTAACTATAGAAAGAAAAACAAAAAAAGCAGAAAGCAACACAACAGCATCAACAAAATAAGTCCTCACAAAAACCTCATCCAAGGGTCAGCAGCCTCAAAGATTGAAACTAGAAAAACTCATGAAGATGAGAAAGAATAAAAAAAAAAAAACCACCACTGAAAAACCCAAAGACCAGAGTGACTCTTCTCCTCCAAATGATTGTGACACCTTTCCAGTAAGGACAGAGAACTGGACAGAGGATGAGATGGACAAATTGACAGAAGTATGCCACAGAAGGTGGGAAATAACAAAATTCACTGAGCTAAAGGAGCATGTTCTAACCCAATGCAAAGAAGCTAAGAACCATGATAAAATGTTACAGGAGCTGCTAACTAGAAAAACCAGTTTAGAAAGGCACATAAATGACTTAATGGAACTAAAAAACACAGCATGAGAACTTCATGAAGCACACACAAGATAGCTGAATCAATCAAGCAGGAGAAAGAATATCAGAGATTGAAGATTATCTTGCTAAAATAAAGCAGGCAAACAAAATTAGAGAAAAAAGAATGAAAAGGAATGAACAAAACTTCTGAGAACTATGGGACTATGTAAAAAGACTGAACCTATGACTGATTGGAGTACCTGAAAGAGATGCGGAGAATGGAAGCAAGTTGGAAAACACCCTTAAGAATATTATCCAGGAGAACTTCGACCTAGCAAGACAGGCCAACATTCAAATTCAGGAAATACAGAGAACCCTACTAAGATACTCTATGAGAAGATCAACCCCAAGACACATAATCATCAGATTATCCAAGTGGAGGTGAAGGCGAAAATGTTAAGAGCAGCTAGAGAAAAAGGCCAGGTCATCTACAAAGGGAAGCCCATCAGACTAACAGCAGACCTCTCAGCAGAAACTCTACAAGCTAGAGGAGATTGGGGGCCAATATATAAGATTCTTAAAGAAAATAATTTTCAACTCAGAATATCATATCCAGCCAAACTAAACTTCATAAGTGAAGGAGAAATAAAATCCTTTTCAGACAAGCAAATGCTGAGGGAATTCATCACCACTAGGCCTGCCTTGTAGAGCTCCTGAAGGAAGCACTAAATATGAAAAGGAAAAACCTGCATCAACCACTGCAAAAACACACCAAAATATAAAGGCCAATGACACTATGAAGAAACTGCATCAACTAGTGTACAAAAATAACTAGCTAGCATTATGATGACAGGATCAAATTCACAAGTAACAATATTAACTTTAAATGAAAATGGGCTAAATGCCCCAATTAAAAGACACAGAATGGCAAATTGGATAAAAAGTCAAGACCCATCAGTGTACTGTATTCAAGAGACCCATAACCCATACAAAGACACAAACAAGCTCAAAATAAAGGGATGGAGGAAAATGTACTAAGCAAATGGAAAGCAGAAAAAAGAAGGGGTTGCAATCCTAGTTTCTGACAAAACAGACTTTAAACCAACAAAGACCAAAAAAGACAAAAGCATTACCTAATAGTAAAGGGATCAATTCAACAAGAGGAGTTAACTATCCTTAGTATATATGCACCCAAATACAGGAGCATCCAGATTAATAAAACAAGTTCATAGATACCTACAAAGAGACTTAGACTCCCACACGATAATAGTGGGAGACTTTAACACCCCACTGTCAATATTAGACAAATCAATGAGACAGAAAATTAACAAGGATATTCAGAAATTGAACTCAGCTCAGGATCAAGTGGACCTAACAAATATCTACAGAACTCTCCACCCCAAAACAAAAGACTATACATTCTTCTCAGTGCCACATGGCACTTACTCTAAAATTGACCACATAATTAGAAGTAAAACACTCCTCAGCAAATGAAGAAAGAATGGAAATCATAACAGTCTCTCAGGCCACAGTGCAATCCAATTAGAACTCAAGATTAAGAAACTCACTCAAAACCACACAACTACATGGAAATTGAACAACCTGCTCCTGAATGACTCCTGGTTAAATAATGAAATTAAGGCAGAAGTCAAGAATTTCTTCAAAATCAACAAGAACAAAGAGACAACATACCAGAATCTCTGGGATACTGCTAAAGCAGTGTTAAGAGGGGAATTTAGGCCAGGCGCAGTGGCCCACACCTATAATCCAGCACTTTGGGAGGCTGAGATGGGTGGATCAGGAGGTCAGGAGTTCAAGACCAGCCTGGCCAAGATAGTGAAACCCTGTCTGTACTAAAAATACAAAAATTAGCTGGGCATGGTGGCACGTGCCTGTAATCCCAGCTACTCAGGAGCCTGAGGCAAGAGAATGCCGTGAACCTGGGAGGCAGAGGTACAGTGAGTTGAGATTGTGCTACTGCACTCCAGCCTGGATGACAAAGCGAGACTCTGTCTCAAAAAAAAAAAAAAAGAAGAAGAAGAAGGAAATTTATAGCACTAAATGCCCACATCGGAAAGCTAGAAAGATCACAAACTGACACCCTGACATCACAATTAAAAGAACTAGAGAAGCAAAAGCAAACAAATCCAAAAGGTAGCAGAAGACAAGAGATAACTAAGATCAGAGCAGAACTGAAGGAGATAGAGACATGAAAAATGCTTCAAAAAATCAATAAATCCAGGAGCTTGTTTCTTGAAAAAAATTAATAAAATAGGCCACTCGCTAGACTAATAGAGAAGAAAAGAACCAAATAGACACAATAAAATATGATAAATGGGATATCACCATTGACCCCAGAGAAATACAAACTACCATCAGAGAATACTGCAAACACCTCTATGCAAATAAGCTAGAAAATCTAGAGGAAATGGATAAATTCCTGGACATATACACCCTCCCAAGACTAAACCAGGAAGAAGTCAAAGCCCTGAGTAGACCAATAACAAGTCTGAAGTTGAGGCACTAATAAACAACCTACCAACCAGAAAAAGCCCATGACCAGATGGATTCACAGCTGAATTCTACCAGAGGTACAAAGAAGAGCTAGTACCATTTCTTCTGAAACTATTCCAAACAATTGAAAAGGAGCAACTCTTTTATGAGTCACTCATTTTATGAGGCCAGCATCATCCTGATACCAAAACCTGGCAGAGATACGACAACAAAAAAGAAAACTTCAGGCCAATATCCCTGATAAGCATCATGCTAAAATCCCCAATAAAATACCGGCAAACTGAATCCAGCAGTGCATCAAAAAGCTTATCCACCAAGATCAACTGAGCTTCATCCCTGGGATGCAAGGCTGGTTCAACGTATATAAATCAATAAAAGTAATCCATCACATAAACAGAACCAATGACAAAAGCCACATGATTATCTCAATAGAAGCAGAAAAGGCCTTCAATAAAATTTAACATCCCTTCAGGTTAAAAACTCTCAATAAACTAGGTATTAATGGGACATATCTCAAAATAATAAGAACTATTTATGACAAACCCACAGCCAATATCATGCAGAATGGGAAAAAGCTGGAAGCATTCCCTTTGAAAACCAGCACAAGACAAGGATGCCCTCTCTCACCACTCCTATTCAACATAGTATTGAAAGTTCTGGCCAGGGCAATCAGGCAAGAGAAAGAAATAAAGCATATTCAAATCAGAAGAGAGGATGTCAAACTGTCTCTGTTTGCAAACAAGATGATCCTATGTTTGGAAAACCCCATAGTCTCAACTCAAAAGCTCCTTAAGTTGATAAGCAGCATCAGCAAAGTCTCAGGATACAAAATCAATGTGCAAAAGTTACAATCATTTCTACACACCAACAATATACAAGCAGAGAGCCAAATCATGAATGAATTCCCATTCACAATTGCTACAAAGAATAACATACCTAGGAATTCAGCTAACAAGGAACATGAAGGACCTCTTCAAGAACTACAAACCATTGCTCAAAGAAATAAGAGAGGATACAAACAAATGGAAAAGCAATCCATGCTCTTGGATAGGAAGAATCAATATCATGAAAATGGCCCTACTGCCCAAGGTAATTTATAGATTCAATGCTACTCCCATCAAACTACCATTGACATTCTTCAGAGAATTAGAAAAAACTACTTAAAAATTCATATGAAACCAAAAAAGAGCCTGTATAGCCCAGAAAATCCCAAGTAAAAAGAACAAAGCTAGAGGCATCACACTACCTGACTTCAAACTATACTACAAGTCTCCAGTAACCAAAAGAGCATAGGACTGATACCAAAACAGACATATAGATCAATGGAACAGAATAGAGTCCTCAGAAATAAGACCACACACCTACAATTATCTTGTCTTTGACAAACCTGACCAAAACAAGCAATGGGGAAAGGATTCCCTATTTAATAAATGGTGCTAGGAAAACTAGCTAGCTATATGCAGAAAACTGAAGCTGGACCCCTTCCTTACACTTTATACAAAAATTAACTCAAGATGAATTAAAGACTTAAATATAAAACCTAAAACTATAAAAACCCTAGAAGAAAACTAGGCAATACCATTCATGACATAGGTATGGGCAAAGACTTCATGATGAAAACGCCAAAAGCAATTGCAACGAAGGCTAAAACTGACAACTGGGATCTAACTAAACTGAAGAGCTTCTGCACAGCAAAATAAACTATCATTAGAGTGAACAGACAACCTACAGAATGGGAGAAAATTTTTGCAATCTACTCGTCTGACAAAGGGCTAATATCCAGAATTTACAAGGAACTTAAACAAATTTATAAGAAATAAACAAACAACCTCATCAAAAAGTGGGCAAATGACATGAACAGACACTTCTCAGGAAAAGACATTAATGCGGCCAACAAACATATGAAAAAAAGCTCAACATCACTGATCATTAGAAAAATGCAAATCAAAACTACAATGAGATACCATCTCATGCCAGTCAGAATGGCAATTACTAAAAAGTCAAGAAACAATAGATGCTGTTGAGGCTGTGGAGAAATAGGAATGCTTTTACCCTGTTGGTGGGAATGTAAATTAGTTCAACCATTGTGGAAGACAGTGTGGTGATTCCTCGAGGATCAAGACCTGGAAATACCATTTGACCCAGCAATCCCATTACTAGGTATATACCCAAAGGAATATAAATCATTATCTTATGAAGATACACACACACATATGTTTATTGTGGCACTATTCACAATAGCAAAGACATGGAAGCAACCCAAATGCCTATCAATGATAGACTAAATAAAGAAAATGTGGTACATACACACAATGGAATACTGTGCAGCCATAAAAAGGAATGTGATCATGTCCTTTGCAGAGACATGGGTGAAGCTGACAGCCATCATCCTTAGCAAACTAACACAGAAACAGAAAACCAAACACCACATATTCTCACTCATAGTAGGAGTTGAACAATGAGAACATATGGACACAGGGAGGGTAACAGCACACACCAAGACTTTTCAGCCTGGGGCAAGGGGAGGGAGACCATCAGGACAAATAGCTAATGCATGCAGGGCTCAAAACCTAGGTGACAGGTTGTTAGATGCAGCAAACCACCATGGCACATGTATACCTATGTAACAAACCTGCATGTTCTGCACATGTACTCTGGAACTCAAAGTAAAAATTTTTTTAAAAATCAAATTATAGCAATGTTGCATTCATTGAATGTAGTAACTACACCTTTAAAAAATCATTTTTGCAGACCCTGCTACCTGTCAGCCCATCATATGACCTGCTCCTTGCTCCAGCCACTACCAATCTGAGGTTCCCACCATGGACACTCCCATTCCCAGGGAGAGATGCAGACCCCTAGCCAGCTTCTGAAGGAGGCAAGGACCCAGTTGTCCAGCTGATCCAGGAAGAGGACAGGAGTGAGCAGGCAGCCTGGGCAGCCCCTTATCTCAGAGGAGTTTGGGGGAATGAGGCACAGGGCTGAGAGTGGTACTCAGGTTTTTGGCCTATCCAAGGAAGATTTAAGTTTTATGGTGCCTGAAGTTTGTACAATTTGGTAGACTTTAAGAAAAATAATAGCTCTGTAGATAGAAGTCCTATATGGATCTCACCGGGCTAAAATCAAGAGGCCACAAGATGGCTAACTATAGACATCAGACACCTGCCCTCTTCAGAAAGAATAAAAATTGTGAATAGACAACCATACCTCAAACAGGACATCTAAGACAGAACACTAGACTCCAACATAGAGCTCAAGGAAAATACCTGAGGCACAGAAGGAGAAGGAAGCAAGCAGCTGGCTCAACCAAGATCAACCAATAGCAAGGGGATTGGTATTGTGGGGAGAAGGTAAGTGAGAAAGCTTCAGTTGTCCATATCCCTGCCACAGACTGTTGTTATCTGAACCACAGGAGAGTTTATCTACCCACATGAACCCTGACACTAGCATGAGCAGTGATCTGGAGACCCTGCAAGAGCATTATACCCAACAGAGAACTCGCCCTGTGTCATTCAAACCCTGCTGAGACATGATCAGCTGGCAGGGACCCATTTGGGGAGTAGCTATCATGGAACGGCATCTTGCTCTGGGAAAACAGCCCCTATATCTCCACATCCTGGGAGCTCCCACCGACATTCCCCAGGATCCACTCAGAAGGCTATAGCAGCACAGCACTGGCTGGACCCAAAGGTACTGCAAGGTCTCTAGTACTCTAGCTCACAAGGAGTAGTGCTCCCCAGGGAAAAAGACGGTGTCACGTAGCAAAAGGCAGCCCCTGGGACAAAGGAAACCAAAGAATGTATTTTCCAGAGCCTGAAAACTCCCTACCTTGGGCTGTGTGAAGAGACCCTGCCCCTAGCAGTGGCACAAACTGCTAGATGTGACATCTAGCAGTCACATCTCCAAAAAGTGACATCATCTTTACCAGTGGAGTAGCCTCTGGGCTCAGGCTCTTGCACAGAGAACAGGAATGCTCCTCTCCCTCCACACACCCACTCCTACTGCTGCTGGAGGCTTGTCCAAGGGAGAGCTGGAAGGCTACCTGTCTAAGGATGGTGAGTGGTGACTCTGACCCCAACCCCCCATGGCAGCTTGGCTCTCATGCCTGGGCTTGTGCATGAGGCAGTGCCCCTCCCTCCCTCTGCATGGCACTACACAACTGCTGCAACAAAGAGAAGAGCTTGAGAGTGGCATGTCTGGGGATGTTGGGAGCAGCCCTGCACTGCAGCCAGCACCAATATCAGCTTGCACTGCTCAGAACACAGAGGGTCAGCCCACCACTGCCACCATGATAGCCCATACCACCCTGGTTTCCCAGGCACCCAAGAATCTGTTAACCCACCCAGCCCGCCACTGCCACTACTGGAATCCATGCAAGCCACCTGAAGGCCCACCATAGGCCTACTGGGAACTGCCAATACAGATGCCAGCATACACCACCCTGGACAAAAAGACAGGCATGTTCAGCCTACTAGTACCATTACTGAAGCCTAAAGCCTGGCCCACATGGCTTACCAATCACCAGCACAACTTTATCAAAGCCTCCACTAATAAATTCACCCTAACCCTCCGTGTAAATGCAAGAAAGCACTAACACTGTTTATAGTCAAAGAAATCATACAGAGAATACAGTATTGCACATACCCAGAATCAAAGCCTATATGCCTTGCCTAACCAATACCACAGATTCATCTTCAGGAAAAAGTCTTCCACTATGAAAGCAAATAGAAAAACAGAAAGAAGTGACTGTTACAGCAGATGTGCAAATATCAATGTAAGGATACAGGAAACATGAAAAAGCAAGGAAATATGATACCTGAAAAGGAACACAATAATTGTCCAGAAATTGATCTTAATTAAAAATAAAACTTCAAAATTCTAGATAAAGAATTCAAAATATTAATTTTCAAGAAGTCAGTGAAATGAAAGAGAATTTGGAAAAACAATACAAACAAATCAGGGAAACAATTCAGGATTGTTATCTCTCACTGTATACAAAAAATTATCAAAAAGATAGGTACTGACTTTTTTAAACAGAATCTAATAGAAATTCAAGAAGAAATATAAAATACATTTGAAAGCTTAAACAACAGACTAGATTAGGCAGAAGAAAGAATCTTAGAACTTGAGCACAGGATTTTTTTTAAATAACCCAGTCGGACAAAAATAAAGAAACAAACATTGAAAAACTGAGCAAGGCCTTTATGATATTTGGTACAACATAAAGTGACCAAATACATGAATTATTAGTATCCCAAGAATAAATAGGCACAATGAAAGGATTAGAAAATATATTTACCAAAAGAATAGATGAAAACTTTCTAAGTCTAGCAAGAAATTTAGACATTCAGATAAAGGAGGCTAAATGATCCCAAGGAAGATACAATGCAAAAAGGCCTTCTCCAACGCATATTATAATCAGACTGTCAAAATAAAGAGCAAATCTTAAAACAGGAAGAGAAAACACCCAGACAGTTATAAGGGAATCCCTATGAGACTAACAGCAAATTTCTCAGCAGAAACCTTGCAGACCAGAAGAGAATGGGATAGTATATTCAAAGTGCTGAAAGAGAAGAAAAACTGGCAGCCAAGAATACCATATCCACCAAGTAATCCTTCATAAGTGAAGGAGAAATAAAATATTTATCAGACAAGCAAATGCTGAAGGAATTCATTATCACTAAACTGGTTCTATGAGAAATGCTCAAGGGAATCCTAAACCTGGAAGTGAAAGGATGACATTTACCATCATGAAAACACACAAAATTATAAAACTCACTAGTAAAGCAATCGCACAAAGATGGGAAAGAGAAAGGACTCAAATGGTATCACTATAGAAATTCACCAAACCACGATTACAAACAGTAAGAGAAAAACAAAAGAGCAAAGAATACAAAAAACAACCAGAAAACAGCTAACAATATGACAGGAACAAAGCCGCACATATCCTTGAACATAAGCAGATTAAAGCATCCACATAAAAGACATAGAATAGACTTTTTTAAATGATGCAACCATATTCTGCTTAGCAGCATATACACCTATCAGCATACAGACTGAAAAAGCCCACCTTACCAGTAAAGACACATATAGACTGAGAAAGTAAAGGAATGGGAAAAGATATTCCATGCAAACAAAAACCAAAAGCAAGCAGGGGTATCTGTACTTATATCAAGCAAAGCTGACTTTAAGTCAAGAACAGGAGAAAACAAAAAAGAACGGAATTATATGAAGATAAAAGGATCAATGCAGCAAGAATATATAACAATTCTAAATATACATGTGCTCAACACTGGAGAACTAGATTCATAAAACAAATATTACTAGATCTATATACAGAGATAGACTGCAATATAATAGTGAGAGACTTCAACACCCCATTTTCAGCATTAGACAGATTATCTAGACAGAAAATCAATAAAAAAAATTGAATTTAAACTAGACTTTAGAACAAGTGAACCTAACAGACATTTTCAGAGCATTCTATCCAACAACTGCAGAATACACATTCTTCTCATCGGCACATGGAACTTTACCAAAATAGACCATATGTTAGGCCACAAAACAAATCTCAACATATTTTTAAAAATCAAACTCATATCAAGTATCTTCCCAGGTCACAACGGAGTAAAACTAGAAATTAACCCCAAGAGGAACTTTGGAAACTATATGAATACGTGGAAATTAAACAACATGCTTCTGAATAACCACTGGGTCAAAGAATAAATTAAGATGCAAATTTTAAAAAATTCTTGAAACAAATGAAAATACAAATACAACATACTGAAACCTGAAGAATACAGCAAAAGCAGTGCTAAAAGGAAAGTTTATAGTAATAAATGCCTACATCAAAAAAGTAGAAAGATGACAAATTAACAATCTAACAAGACACCTCAAGAAACTGGAAAAGTAAAACCAAACCAAACTCAAAATAATTAAGACCAGAGAAGAACTAAATGAAATAGAGACTTTAAAAAAAAGGATCAATGAAATGAAAAATTGGTTCTTCAAAAAGATAAAAACAATCGATAAACCACTAGCTAGATTAATCAAGAAAAGTGAAAGAAGACCCAAATAAACAAAATAAGACACACAAAAAAGGGGCAGTACAATTGATATGACAGAAATTTTAAAAAATCATCACCACCTATGGAAAACAACTATACACTGACAAACTGAAAAACCTAGAAAAAAATGAATAAATTCCTGGAAACATACAATCTACCAAGATTGAATCAGGAAGACATGTAAAATCTAAACAGACCAATAAAGGGTATTATTATTGAATCAGTAACAGAAGGCTCCCAATAGAGAAAATCCCAAGACAGGATGGATCCACAGTCAAATTCACCCAAATGTGCAAAAGAGAACTAATACCAATCCCCCTGAATCTATTCCGAAAAGCCAAAGAGGAGGGAATTCTCCCTAATTTATTCTATGAGGCTAGCATCACACTAATACCTAAAATGGACAAGGAGAAAAAAGCAACAAAATAAAAAAAGAAAAGAAAAGAGAGAGGGAGAAAAAGGAAGGAAGGAAGGAAGGGAGGGAGGGAGGGAGGGAGGGAAAGAAAGGCAGGCAAGAGAGAGAGAGAAAGGAACAAGACAAGGATGTCCACTTTCATTATTCTTATTCACGATAGTATTGGAAGCCATAGCCAGAGCAATCAGGCAAGATAAGTGGATAAAAGGCATCCAAATTACAACATAGGAAATCAAATTATCCCTCTGTGCTGATGATATGATCTTATACCTAGAAAAACCTTAAAACTCCACCAAAAAACTCAGATTTGGTAAATGAATTCATTAAGTTGTAGTATACAAGATTAATGTACAAAAATCAGTAGCATTTCTATACAGCAATAATGATCTAGCTGAGAAGAAAATCAAGAAGGCAATTCCATTTACAATAGCTACAAAAAAAATACCTAGTAATAAATTTAAGCAAGGCAGTGAGCGATCTCTACAAGGAAAACTACAAAACAATGATGAAAGAAATTGAAGACGAGGCACAGTGGCTCATGCCTGTAATCCCAGCACTTTGAGAGGCCGTGGAAGGAGGATCATTTGAGCCCAGGAGTTCAAGACTAGCCTGGGCAACATAGTAAGACCTGTCTCTACAAAAAAATTCTTAATCAGCTGAGCATGGTGGCATACAAGCTACTTGGGAGGCTTAGGCAGAAAGATTGCCTAACCCAGGAAGTCAAAGCTGCAGTGAGCTGTGATTGTACCACTGCACTCCAGCCTGGGCGACAAAGCAGGAGTTAAAAAAAAGAAAAAGGAGAAAAAAAGAAAGAAATCAAAGAGGACACCAAAAAGCAAACAAAAAAAATCCCATGTTCATGAATTGAAAGAATTAATATTATTTAAAATAACCATGTTGCCCAAAGCAATCTACAGATTCAGTGCAATCCCTATCAAAATACCAATGCCATTCATCACAGAATTAGAATGTGACTAGACTCCTAAGATTCATGTGAAACCAAAGGAAAATAAAAGCCTGAATAGCCAAAGCAATCCTAAGCAAAAAGAATAAATCTGAAGGCATCACATTACCTGACTTCAAAATATATTATAAGGCTATGGTAACTAAAACAGCCTGGTATTGGTATAAAATTAGACATATGAACCAATGGAGCAGAATAAAGAACTTAGAAATAAAGCCACATATTTACAAACAACTGATCTTTGACAAAGCTGACAAGAAATTACACTGGGGAAATGAAATCTTGTTCAATAAGTGGTACTAAGAAAGTTTGATAGCCACATGCAGAAGAATAAAACTGAACCACTATATCTCTCACTACATACAAAAAAAAAAAAAAACTCAAAATGGATTGTTTAAGCCTTTAGGCTTAAATATAAGACCCCATACTATAAAACTGCTAGCAGAAAAACCTAGGGGAAAATTCTCCTGGACATTGATCTAGGCAAAAAATTTATGACTAAGACATTAAAGCACAGGCAACAAAAACAAAAATGACAAATGGGACTTAATTAAACTAAAATGCTTCTGCACAGCAAAAGAAATAATCAACAGAGTGAACAGACAACCTGTTGAATGAGAGAAAATATTTGCAAACTATTTATCAGACAGGAGACTAATACCCAAAATATACAAGGAACTCAAACAACAGGAAAAAACAAACAATCCCATTAAAAAGTGGGCAAAAGACATGAATAGACATCTCTCAAAAGAAGACATACCACATGGCCAATAGGTATATGAAAAAATGCTCAACATCAGTAATCATTAGGGAAATGTAAGTCAACACCACAAGGAGATATCATCCTACTCCAGTCAGAATGGCTATTACTAAAAAGACAAAAAATAACAGATGTTGGTGAGGATGCAGAGAAAAGGGAACTCTTATACACAGTTGGTGGGAATGTGAACTAGTCCAGCCACTATGAAGAACACTATGGAGAGTTCTCAAAATACCGAAAATAGAATTACCACTACAGCCAACAATCCCACTACTAGGTATCTACACAAATGAAAAGGGTATCAAAGGGTACTTGCACTCACATGTTTATTATAGCACTATTCATAATAGAAAGAGGCCTGGAATCAATTTAAATATCCCTCAGTGGGTGAATGAATAAAGAAAATGTGGTACACCATGGAGTACTATTCAGTCATTAAAAAAATGAAATCATGTCATTTGCAGTAACAAGAATGGAACTGATGGTAATTATCTTAAATGAAATAGATAAATATCACATATATTTATACACATAAATACTTATCCAAAAAGATAAATATCACACATTCTTGCTTATATGTGGGATCTAAAAATTTTGATCACATGGGGATAGAGAGTGGAAAAATAGATAACAGATGCTAGGAAGAGTGATTGGGGGTAAAGGAGAAGGATGAAGAGAAGTGGGTTAAAGGGTACAGGGTACAAACATAGAGTAAGATTGTAGGAATAAAAGCAATGTTTGATAGCTGAGTAGGGTGATTCTACTTAATAAAAATGTTTTGTTCTTGGGTGATGAACACCCTAAATACCCTGACTTGATCAGTATGTATTATATACATGCAACAAAATTTCACATATACCCCATAAAGTTGTACAAATAAAAATAATAAAATTTTAAAACTCATAATTATTCAACAATGAATGTTTGTAAGACTAGGATTCCCAAGCCAGGGATGTGGGAAAATGGGTGAAAAGAAAGGAAATGTACTACAAAAGTCAAAGATGAATAATTTACAATCCTGGCTTCAAATAAGTCAGAGGCTGTAGAAGAAAAACTAATAATAACAAATAACTAAAATTAATGAAGTGTTGTTACTAAGTGCTAGTGCCATGGAGAAGGAAGCAACACCAACTTTCAGCAAATATTTATTGAATGAATGAACTAACTCTATCAATGGAAGGTATCTTTGTGGTGAAGTTTTTAAAGATTAGCAGGTCTTTGCCTGAAGAAAGGATGAAGGAACATTTCAGGTAAAAGGAATAACATACAACTAGAAAAGATCTAGAGTATATATGATCAGTCTAGAAAATCAACGATTCTCAAATTGGGTGGTGCGTTGGAATTACCTTAGAAGCTTAAAAAAAAGTGTGGCCTGGATCACACCCCCCAAAATTTTGACTTCCTTGGTATGGGGAGAGGCCTGAGTACTTGTGTATGTCATACTTCCCCAGGTGCTTCTAATATGCAGCAAAGTTTAAGAACCACTAGTGGATGATCCTGCAAATTTCCTTAATTCTGGTTTGTTGACTTTCCTCCCATAACAATACACATTAAATCTTTAACTAAGTCACAAAGTTAGAGCATGACAAGTTCCAACAAATTCACTGGGGCCTTTTTGTCCTGTGTTGTCTATTCTCTCCTCTATAGAAATTAAATGACTCTAAATTAGCCCCATGACGATGATGGGCAGCCATAAAATCTGAACAAAGGGGGTGATTGGGTCTTCTCAGTCCACTCCCATAGCCTGTCATGTGCCCATACTCAACTAGAGGATCTTACAGTGGCACAAAGGTATGCATTCTACCCTTCTCTCATTCCAGTCCATCCCCTCGGCTCCCATATTTCTGAGGCTTTCATTGTAACAAGGTATTAAACATTGTATGGAGAGATATCCTTCCCATTTGCCATAGAGTGTATTAAACAATTCCCCTGGAGACCAAACAAAGTTAAAAAAAAAAAAAAACAGAAAAGAAAAGAAAAAAAAAACAGAATAGAAAGAACCAGGCTGTTGTCAAATAGTACAGAAATTATTAGTTGCACTGTCCACATGGAGATCAGAATACTTCTCTCAACACCACTTCTCCCTTGTGCCGTTATGGACAGATTAAAGAGGGATGATGGTTTACACTGGGTGGATTTATGTCTGGTGGCAGGAAAGACTCAAAGAAAAAGATTTCTTCCTAAGGGAGACTTAAACAGGGTTCTTTCTGTTTTTAACACTTACCATTCATTTAACTTAAGGATATAGTATTTCTTTATATATCACTATGACATTCCAACATGGCACAAAGGGGAAGGAGCATTATTCCATGTGACATTTGAAAACCTAACCTTTATCAGCTGCTTCTGAAGGCCATTTCTCCCACATCTGGGAGTTAACTATACAAGGTCAGGAGCCCTGGCACACTGCTGGAGCATGCAGCAAAATCAGAGGCTGGGACTGCCTTTCTGGCATCCTCATTATGGGTTTTTTTTTTTTTTTTTTTTTTTGGTCTTTCATTCATTCATCTCATTTCTGAGTACCTACAGCAATGTTTCCATATCTGCCTGATGATAAAAACTCCAAAGATCTTGTTAAAAAAAAAAAAAAAATACAAGTTTCCAGTTCCCACCACAGTCTTCCATGTTGAAAGACAAATTGAGGCCAGGAGCTCACGCCTGTAATCCCACTTTGGGAGAGGATCACTGGAGCCCAGAAGTTCAAGACCAGCCTGAGCAACACAGGGAGATCCCATCTCTACAAATAATTTTTTTTAATAGCCAGGTGTGTGGCCCGTGCCTGTGGTCTGTTGCTTGGGAGACTGAGGTAGGAGGATCACCTGAGCCTGGGAGGTTGAGGCTGCAGTGAGCCATGATTGCATCACTGCACTCCAGCCTGGATGACAGAGTGAGATCCTGTCTCAAAAAAAAAAAAAAAAAAAAAAAAAGACAAACTGAGGCACATTAAAATATTACAATTTATTTGAGCATTCAGTGATTCCTGAATTGGGCAGCTCCAGACCACAAGCAGTTAAAGGGCTCCACCAAAGGGGCAGGAGGAGAAAGCTTTTTACGGTGAATGCATGAAACAAGGCAAATATTTTATTGGTTAAAGTGGATCAGTATCCTTATTTGGATGATTCCGGTAGAAAGCCCCACTAGAGGTAAGTTGGCAGTTTCTGATTGGTTGTTTTCCTGTTAACACTGAGTTGGGTTTCAGTTTGTTTAGTAGAAACCCAGAGCAATGGAGCCACCCCAGTGTAATGGCCTCTGCATGAATTATTTTAACACCCTGAATCAGCATCTCCAGAGGGAAGGCCATTTTAACAAGCACCTACATGATTCTTACTATATACATAGTTTGAAATGGTTGGTCACTGGCCTTGGTGAACTCTATAACTCACTGTTCTGTGAATCTAGTTCACATAGGTCCTTTCTAGTTGTAGTCCCAGATGAAATGATGTTTTCTCTATCACTATTTTTCAGATCTCCATGTTCATGTTCCCCGTTATGTCAAGCCCACCCACAATTCCTTAAAAAGTCAGTTAGCAACAATGCATATTTATCCATTTAAATCATCACCTTTCTTTCTTGTGTTGTTTCCTTTTTTCCATAACCAAATGTTTCATTGCTGACAGACAGTCCAACCATCCCATTAAATGTGAGTACTAGCATAGGTTTTTCCAGTGTAACATTATTTTCTAACAAAATAAAACTTTCAACACAGTTATGTCGGTGAGGTTAGCTGGAGTCCTGTGGAGTGAGATGGAATTCTGACAAAGGTCCTGAAGTTCTTACAATTTTGAAAACCTCTTTCTCTACATTAACTGGCCATAACTTCCAGGAAATCCAGGTGGAGTGCCTGTTTCGCAGACCCACAGTCCTTCTAGTCATGCTTGATATATCTACTCCTAGGCATGGAAATTTAGAATGCAAATGATTTGTGTCAATTATGTTGGGTGGCAACAAATTATGACTTTACTCAGCAAGGAGACATTTCACCATATCTGTCTCTTAAAGGCTGCCAGCTGTGGGTAACAATCAAGGGCTAGCATCACACAGGCAGGAAGGTGACCCAGGGAATGGGCTAGGAGAGAATAGAATGCATCTCCAGCGTCTGCTTTCCTCTCATAAACTGTGGTTTTGGCAAGTGCAAGTATTGTAATTTGCTGTCTTTTTTTTCCTCTCAAAGGCCGTTTTGTCTTATCTGATGTTGAAATGCTTCCACATAGCTGTGAATACCGAAACATAAAAAAAAAAGAGAAATCACTTGGAAATTTGTTCGTGCCTCTTGCTATGCTTGACATTTCCACACTGATAAGGTACAGCTAAATATTGACTTTTTGGTTAAGTTCAGATTAGGTGTCTGGTCCATGAGCATTGATTGCGAACCATTATCTTTCTTCTTCTTTAGGGCACTAAGTTGTCTTAAAAAAATAGAAAGGACAAACGAATAAAAAGGTGTTAGCTGAAATATTGTCATTTATTACCTTAAGGTCTTTCCTGAGCTGTGATAAAAATTGTCATTGGCTTTTGAGATATGGGGGTATTTTGTTGAAGATAGTGTTGGTAAACATTAGAACATATTAAAAATTGGATTTTATATTTGTAGATTATTTACATATATCTTTGAATTCATCTAACAAAGAAAATGCCACCCTATTATCAATATAAGTGCACAAACTAGGTAACTGGCAGACTTTTAGTATTTACCAGTTAAACATTTAACAGTGCCATACTGAAATCAATAGATGAAGATTGTTACACTCAATTTAGCCAGAGAACATCCAATATGGCAGATTAAGCTTCTTCTTACCATTCTGCTAGAAATAGAACAATTAAGAGAACCTACAATATGGATTATTTCACCTCAGTAAACCCCTCATGAGTTTCTGCACTGTCTCCCAATGGAGACTGTAAATTCCTGAAAGCAGGATGATCTCTGATTGATTTCTCAAGATGCATCATTTTTTGTGTTCTGTCATTCCTTATCACTCCACCAACTTAGGTAATTAAATCCTATTTGGGATGCTTTTCAAGTCAAAAGCTCGGTCAAATCAACAGATCCTGCAGGGTTGTGGAGAAATAAGGTATGGTCTCTGTTCCCAAGGAGTTTATAATTTATTTAAAAACAAGGTAATACAGAGTTACTAAAATAATGGCAGCAAAGGAAAAATCACTAAGTTCAGTGGGAAAAATCTCACACTGTGAACTAGAATGGTGATGTCAGCCTTCATGGGTAGATATGCCCTGACCTTGAAAGAATTAACTAGAGGAAGGACAAAAGCATTCTAAGTTTTCTGTGAGACAGGACATTGTTATTACAGTATTTTGTCCACCATTCTCCAAGATTAAAATAAGTTGATGGGTGCAGCACACCAACATGGCACATGTATACATATGTAACAAACCTGCACGTTATGCACATGTACCCTAGAACTTAAAGTATAATAAAAAAATAAATAAATAAATAAATAAATAAATAAATAAATAAATAAAAATATTTTATATATATTTGGCCTTCTGTATCCATGGGTTCTGTATCCTTGGGTACTGCATTCATGGATTCAACAAACTATGAATTTTTAAAATTCAGGGAAAAATGATGGTTGTGTCTGCATTGAACACATAAAGACTTTTTTCTTCTCATTATTCTCTAAACAATATAACAACTATTTACATAGCATTTACATTGCACTAGGTATTATAAGTAATATAAAGATGATTTAAAGTATACAGTGGAATGTGCAGAGCTTATATGAAAATACACCATTTAATATAAGGGACTTGAGCATCCATGGATTCTGATATCCATAGGTGATTCTGGAAACAAATCTCTCACTGATACTGAGGGACAACTGTAAAGAAAATTTTGTTTTAGGACCCAAGTGACTCACTTGATTGTTCCTCTTTTTAAGAAAAAAGAAAACTAGACATCTTTGCTATTGCTTTCATAAGGCAGCTAAAATCTGAAATATATAAAAAATACATATATGAAACATATGATATTGCTGACATTTGTCTATTTTTGAACTAAAGAAGCTGTAATTTCACATGATTCAACCATATGCATATATATTTGCATGAGCATACATACACAAACAAACAAATATGAATACATATTTAATATAAAATGTCTTACCTTTATTTGAGCCAAATTTGCTACCTGTGCTAACTTTCAGTTGCATTAACGTCTAACAAGCAAGTAATAAATTCTCAATAAAGCCATTTCTATCAGCACAATTAGTATGTATTAACTATGAAGTCTGTTTTCAATATCTATAGAATGTCTCTGACTTGCCAAAAATAATATTTGATGACTCAAGTTGTGAATCATGAAACAGAATTTGATTCATAGTTGGATAGGCAGTTACATTAAATCTTCAACCCTAGGAACCCACACCCAAGTCTACCAGAAATCAGGAATGAAAGAAATTGGAGATCTTGAGTCATCTCCACCCTGAATATGTGATCTAGGTGATAAAAGCACAAATGAACAAATGACTGTTTCAGCAAATATACCAAAAATGAAATAAAATTTAAAATACCACTGTGTACCCCACCTACCACAGCAAGCATCTGTGCACCCCACTGGGGGCCTTAGGACAGACCCTCCCTACTTCCAGCCACCACCACAGGTACCTGCATATGTCATCCAGAGGCCTGGGGATCAACTCATCCCCTTGCCACTGCTGGCACCCACACACACTGTCTGAGGGGCCTGAGGGCAAACTCACCCTGCCCACCACCACTGCCACTGCTTCCAGAGCCCCAGAACATTATCCAAGAGTTGAGAGATCAACTCCTGCCATCCACCACCACTGGCACCCATGCACACTTTACAGTAGCCTGAGGATAGGCCCACCACACCACTACAGCTGCCCATGTACTCTGTCCAGTGGCCTGAAGATAGACCCATCCCTTTATTGCTGGTGACTATGCCTGCCTCCCAAAAACCCAAGTACTGGACCACTCAACCTGCTGCTGCCACTATTGCTGGCACACACTTGAATGCACCACCTACGGTCCTGGAAACTGGCCCACCCAGCCCTCTCATGCCACTACTGGCACCTGTGCATGATATTCAAGGGCCTGAGTATTAGCCCACCACTGCTACTACCACTGCCACCACTGACCCAACACACACTGCCAAGGGGCCTGAGGACCCACCCACCTGCCTGACCCACTGCTAGCACTCAAGCAAGCTGCCTGGAGCCCCAAGAACCAGCCCACCTAGACACGCCACCACTGGCATCTGGCACACCACCTGGGGGCCGTGGATCTGCACACCCAACCTGCTACTTCCACCACTGGTACCCAACACTGAACTATTTGGAATCCCCATCCCCAGCAAAGCTTTACCACAGCCTCTAGTAACAATCACAACCTAGCCCACTGAAGAACTGACAAACACCACTAACACTGATTACAAATGAAGAAATCATATAGAAACTATAATGCCATGCCAACTCACAATCAAAGCCAAATCACCCTACCCAACCAATAATATAGATACATCTACAGGAAAAAGTCTTTACCTAAGAAAACCAATCCATAAAAATGGTAGAGACAACTGTTATACCAGATATGCAGATATCAGCATCTTGCATCCTTATATAAGAAACATGAAAAAGCAAGGAAATCTTGTATCCTTATATGAGAAACATGAAAAAGCAAGGAAACAAGACACCTCCAAAGGAACACAATAATTACCCAGTAACAGATACCAAAATTGGACATTTATCAAATGCCTGAAAAAGAATTAAAAATAATGATGCTAAAGAAGCTCAGGGGCATACAAGAGAACATAGATAAATAATACAAAGAAATCAGGAGAAAACAATTCCCGATCTGAACAAAACATTCAACAAAGAGAAAGATATGCTGAAAAAGAACTAATGAGAAATACTGGAACTGAAGAACTCAATGAATAAAATTTAAAAATACAATTGAGAACTTCAACAATATACTAGATCAAGCAGAAGAAGGAATATCTAAACTTGAAGACAGTTCTTTGAAATAACAAAGTCAGACACTGCCCCCCCAAAAAAGAAGAGTAAAGAATAAAAAAGAATGAAGAAAACTACATATAAACAGCATAAAGTGACCAAATATTCAAATTGGGGGAGCTCCAAAAGAAGAGATGGGCAAAGGCATAGAAAAGCTATTTAACAAAATATAGAAACTTACCAGGTCTTGAAGAGACATAGATATCCAAATACAAGAATCTCAAATATCCTCAAATAGATTCAACCCCAAAAGGTCTTCTGCAAAATACTTCATACTCAAACTGTCAAAACCTAAGGACAAAGACAGAATTATAAAAACAGCGAGAGAAAAGCATCAGGTAACATGTAAGGGAATCCATATCACACTAACGTGCATTTCTCAGCTGACACCTCACAGGCCAAGAAAGAATGGGATAATATGTTCAATGTACTGAAAGAAAAAAGTCAGACAAGAATATTATAACCAGCAAAGCTATCCTTCAAAAATGAAGAAGAAATTAAGTATCCCAGACAAGTAAAACCTGAGGAAATTTATCACAACTAGACTAGCCCTACAAGAAATGCTTCAGGGAGTCCTGTATCTGGAAGCAAAAAATAATATCTACCATTATGAAACACAATTCTAAACATATATGCACACAACACTCTAACACCAAATATATAAAGCAAATATTATTAGATCTATAAGTAGAGATAGACCCCAATATGATAATAGTTGGGGACTTCAACATCCCACTCTCAGTATTAGACAAATCATCTAGACAGAAGATCAACAAAGAAACATTGGATTTAAACTTCACTTTAGATCAAATGGACCTTACAGAACATTTCACCCCATAACTGCAGAATATATATACAGGAGAATATAATTCTCCTTAGCAGTACATGGAGCATCCTCCAGAATAGACCATATGTTAGACCACAAAACAAATCTCAACAAATTTTAAAAACTGAACTCATATCAAGCATTTTTTCGGACCACAATGGAATAAAACTAGAAATCAATAGCAAGAGGAACTTTGAATGCTGTATATATACATGGAAACTACACAACTTGCTCCTGAATGACTAATGCTCCAATGAAGAAGTTAAGAAGGAAATCAAAAAATTTATTGAAATGAATGAAAGTGGAAACACAACATACCAAAACCTATGGTATTGGTACAACAAAAGCAGTGCTGAAAGGGAATTTTACAGAAATAAATGCCTACATAAAAAAAAAAAAAAAAAAAAAAGCAGATTTGAAACAAACAACCTAGAGGCGCACCTCAAAGAACTAGAAAAATTAGGAGAATTCAAATCCAAAATTAGTAGAAGAAAAGAAATAATAAAGAGTCAAGCAAAACTAAACAAAATGGAGACTAAAAAAATATGAAGGATCAATGAAACCGAAAGTAGTTTTTTTTAAAAAATAAAAATGACAAAACTTTTGTTAGACTAAGAAAAAAGGAAGACCCAAATTAATAAAACCAGAATAGAAAAAGGAGACACTACAAGTGATACCACAGAGATACAACTAAAGTACACTAAAAATGGGAAATCCTAGGGGAAATGGGAAGTTTCTGGACACATACAACCTACCAAGATTGAATCATGGAAAAACATAAAACGTGAACAGACTAATAATGAGTAACAAGATCAAATCAGCAATACAGAGCCTCCCAATAAAGAAAAGCTGAGGATTGAATTGCTTTACTGCTGAACTCTACCAAACTATAAAGAAAAATACACACCATTTATTCTCTTACTATTTCAAAAAATACAAGAGGATGGATTGCTTCCTAAGTCATTACAAGGCTAACGTTACCCTGATCCTGAAATCAGACAAGGACACAACAACAACAATAACAAAAACTACAGGCCAATATCTCTACTACTGAGCATAGATGCAAAAATCCTCAACGAAATGCTAGCAAACTGAATCCAACAGCACATCCAAAAGATACTAACTACACCATGATCAAGTGGGATTTATCCCAGGGATACAAGGATGTTCAAGACACACAAATCAATAAATATGATATATCACATCAACAGAATGAAGGACAAAAACCATATGATCATCTCTATAGATGCAAAAATGCATTTCATAAAATTCAGCAGCCCCTCATGATAATAACTAACAACGAATTAGGCATAGAATGAATATACCTTAACATAATAAAGTCCACATACAACAATCCCAAAACTAACATCATACTGAATGGGGAAAAACTGAAAACCTTTTTTCTAAGAACTGGAACAAGACAAAGGTGCCAATTTTCATCACTCCTACTCAACATAGTACTGGAAATCCTAGCCAGAGCAATCAGGCAAGAGAAACAAATAAAAGGCATCCAAATTAGATAATAGGAATATGCTCTTATACCTAGAAAAAATTAAAGGTTCCACCAAAAAAACCTCTCAGATTTAGTAAATGAATTCAATAAAGTTGCAGGAAGCAAAATCAACGTACAAAAAATTAGTAGCATTTCTACATACCAATAACAACCTAGCTGAGAAGGAAATCAAGAAGGCAATCCCATTTACAACAGCTACAAAAAGAAGTATGTAGTAACAAATTTAGCCAAGGAGGTGAAAGATATTTACAAGGAAAACTACAAAACACTGATGAAAGAAATTGAAAAGGACATCAAAAAATGGGAAAACATCCCATCCTCATGGATCAGAATTAACATCATTAAAATGACCATATTGCCCAAAGCAATCTACAGATTCAGTGCAATCCCTATCAAAATACCAATGTCATTCTTCATAGAATTAGAAAGACTGATCCTAAAATTCTCATGGAACCACAAAAGAACCCAAATGCCAAAGCAATCCCAAGAAAACAAACAAAGCTGGAGGCATCACACTATTTGACTTCAAAATATACTACAAAGCTAGAGTAACCAAAACAACATGGTATTGGCAGAAAAACGGACACACTGACCAATGAAACAGAATAGAAAACCCAGAAATAAAGCCACATATTTACAACCAAATGATTTTTGACAAAGATGCCAAGAACACATATTCAGAAAAGGACAGCCTCTTCATATGTGAGAAAATTGGATACCCATATGCAGAAAAATGAAGTGGGACCCATATGTCTCACTATATACAAAAATTGACTCAAAATGTATTAAAGACTTACAAGTAAGATCCAAAACTATAAAAGACATGGGGAAATTCTTCAGGACATTGGTCCAAGTAAAGATTTTATGGCTAAGAATTTAACAGCACAGGCAGCAAAAACAAAAATAGACAAATGGGACTATATAAAACTACAAAGTTTCTGCACAGCAAAGAAAATCATCAACCAATTAAAGAGACAACATCCTGAATGGGAGAAAATATTTGCAAACTATACATGTGACAAAGGATTAATATTCAGAAAATACAAGGAACTCAAACAACTCTATGGCAAAAACAAACAAACAAACAAAAACAAATAATCCCATTAAGAAGCAGGCAAAGGATTTAAATAGACATTTCTCAAAAGATGACATAAAGATGGCCAAGAGACATATATATACATATTTTTTAAATGCTCAGTATCACTAACCATCAGGGAAATGCAAAGTGAAACCTCAGTGAAATATCATCTCATCTCACACAGAATGACTTTTATCAAAAAGACAAAAAATAACAGACGCTAGTGAGGATGCAGAGAAAAGAGGACTCTTATACATTGTTGTGAGAATGTAAATTAAACCAATCATTATGGAAAACAGCATGGAGGTTTCTTCAAAAAAGAAAAAATAAATAAAACTAAAAAACTACCATACAATCCAGCAATCTCACTACTCAATATTTTTCCAAAGAAAAGGAAATCAGTATATAAAAGGAATACCTGCACCCCATGCTTACTGCAGTATTATTTATAATATCCAAGATATGGAATCAATCTAAGTGTCCATAACCAGATAAATGGATAAAGAAAATGTGGAGCTGAACTTGGTGGTTTATGCTTTGTAATCCCAGCATCTTATGAAGCCTAGATGGGAGGATTGCTTCAGCCCATGAGTGTAAGACCAGCCAGAGCAATATAGTGAGATCTTGTCTCTACGAAAGAAAAATTTTTTAAATTATCCAAGCATGATGGCACATGCCTGTAGTTCCAGCCACTTGGGAGGCTGAGGTGGGAGGGTGGCTTGAGCCTGGGAAGTCAGGGCTGCAGTGAGCCATGATCATGCCACTGCACTCCAGCCTGGGTGACAGAGTGAGACCCTTCCTCAAAAAAAAAAAAAAAAAAAAAGAAAAAGTTTGTGTGTGTGTGCACACACACATGATATGCATACACAAGGGAATACTATTCTGCCATAAAAAATAAAATCTTGTTCCTTGCAGCAACAAAGATAGAGCTGGAGGTTACTATATTAAGGGAAATAAGCCAGGCTCAGAAAGGCAGATATCACATGTTCTCATTCACATGTGAGAGCTAAAAAACCTAATCTGCTAAAGGTAGAGAGTAGAATGAGGCCTGACACAGAGGCTCATGCCTGTAATCCCAGGACTTTGGGAGATTGAGTCGGGTGAATCACTTGAGGTCAGGAAAGACCAGCCTGACCAACATGGTGAAATGCCATCTTCACTAAAAATACAAAAATTTGCCTGGCATGGTGGGTGCCTATAATCTCAGCTACTTGGGAGGCTAAGGCACTAGAATCACTTGAACCCATGAGGCAGAAGTTGTAGTGAGCTGAGATCATGCCACTGCACTGCAGCCTGAGCAACAAAGTGAGATCCCATCTCAAAAAAAAAAAAAGAAGAGTAGAATGATGGTTATCAAAGGCTGGGAAGGGTTTGAGGATAGGGTAGTAATGAAAAGAGGTTGGTTAATGGGTATGCAAATGAAGTTAGAGAGAAGGAATGAATTCTAGTGTTCAAAAGCACAATAGGGTGACTATAGTTAACAAGAATTTATTGTATATTTCAGAACAGCTAGAAGGGTTGAAATGTCCTCAACATAAAGAAATGATAAATGTCTGAAGTGATGGATATAATAAATACCCTGATTTGATCATTACATACTATATGCATGTATCAAATTATTACATATGCCCCATAAATATGTACAATTATTATGTAATAAGTAAGAAAAGAAGACTACTTGCATATCTGGACCTGAGAGGGAAGGCAAGCACAAGGAAGTCTGGTAATAAGGTGACAGCACCATAGAACAAGGACAGCACACCAAATTTTACCTGGTCTTCTCTATGATTAAGAGGAATCCATCTTGAGCTTCACACAGGGTACAGTTTCAAACTAGGCAAACCAAGGAAAAAGACTCCAAAGAATTCTTTAAAATGTAGCTCAGCCAACTGGGTTACTATGTGCCCTAAAAAAGTCAGTCTATCCCAGAAACCATGTTAGATTTCATGATCCTCCTTGAGCTTATAGAACTATAGATTTAGATCAGAATTTCTCAAACTCATGTTTGTTAACCCATTTGGAGGTATTTGCATGTTCTCTATTGAAATATATCATTGAGAATTTATTAATTCAGGGCATTCAGTTTGCTGATAATCTAAAGTAAGCATATTCTGGGTAATCTGGGTGGCTACCCGGTAACAAAATGCCACCTCGCAAGTCCAGTTTGCCTTTGTGTTTGCAGTCCGATTGTTGCCAAGGAGTCCCACTTTAATTGACTCCAGCTATTTAGCAATTAACAGAGGGAGAGTCAGAGGTAAATAAGACTTTTGCTTCAAATGACTTCACAGTGCACTGAAAGAATGCAAGTATTTCATTATTTCGAACAGAAAAGAGTAGTGAGAAAATTACATCTTTTCTTAGCACCCAGTGGGAAAGGCGGACCAAACCCAAGAGAACCTGAGCCATAGCCACTAACACTATGTTTCATATTAAAGTACTTATGTTAATTTATAGTTTGTTAATTTTGCAGAGGAGATAGTTGGATGTAATTTGTACATTTGTTTTGATGAGAGCTACAAGCTATTAGAGCAGAAAGCATAAGTTTGTGATTACTTTTAGTTTGTACATATTTAAGGAGTATTTGAATTTAAAGGATTATATCAACAATAGAATAGTAAAAGAATTTTTAAGGGTTTCAATACATATGAACAGTTTTAATCATATGAAAGATGTTCCTCATCACTCATAAGACATGAAAATTAAAATCACAATGAGATTTTCTTTAATACCTTATAAAACACGGCAGGCCTCTTCACATATACACTTCCTATCATCTGCCCTGTTTTTATTTCTCCAGAGCACTTGTCATTAACATAATTGTATTTTGCTTATTTATCACATTTATTAGCTACCTTTTCTTCCACTGTACTTTTCCCCAGAATTTTTTTGTTGTTTTTTTTTTGAGACAGAGTCTTGCTCTGTTGGCCAGGCTGTAGTGCAGTGGCATGATCTTGGCTCACTGCAACCTCCGTCTCCTGGGCTCTAGCTGTTCTCCTGCCTCAGCCTCCTGAGTAGCTGGGATTACAGGTTTGTGCCATCACGCCCAGCTAATTTTTGTATTTTTGGTAGAGATGGGATTTCACCATGTTGACCAGGCTGGTCTCGAACTCCTGACCTCAGGTAATCTGCCCGCCTCAGCCTCCCAAAGTGCTGGAATTACAGGTGTGAGCCACTGCTCCCAACCACCTTCCCCCAGAATTTAAGCTTCATAAAAATCGAATTCTTACCACCTTATCCACTGTAGCATCCTCAATTGCCTATAATGATGTCCAGCACATAAGAGGCACTGTACTATTTGCAGAAGGAAGGAAGGAGGGAGGGGAGGGGAAGGGAAGGGAAGGGAGGGGAGGGGAGGGGAGGGGAGGGGAGTCAGGTCTATGATCCAGCAATTCCCCTTTGAGGCACAGACCCTGCCGAAACTCTGTCATAGAGACATGCACGAAGCCGTACCATTTGCAGCAGAAGAAAAGTGGAAAAACTCTAAATGTCCTCAATAAAGGAATGAATAATTGCATCATGTGTTTATACAAGGGAATTTAGCAATTAACATGAATTAAATTGATTGACATGCCTAAAAATCAAAAACTTTGCTGGGAGAAAAAGGTAAATTACAAAATACATGTTCAGTAATGTATAAATGCCCAGATAGACAAGTTCTCCTCCGAGTACGGACAAGCGAAGAGAGGGAGGAGATCAAGGGAATGGTAAGGACAAATGGAGAACTTTGATTCTATCTGTCATTTTTATTACTCTATTTTTACCTGAAGAAAATATGGCAAAAAATAATATTTGTTAAATCTGAGTAGAGGGTACATCGGTGCATTTTCTATGTTTCTCTGTATTTTTCTGTTAAAAAATGTTTCTTAATTTTTAAAGCACTCAATATAAGTAAAAATGGCTGAGTTTCTTTTCCTGCATTAATAAGTAGCCCTCCTCTATCATAATGATAATGATAGTGATGATGGTGATGATGATGTTTTTCTCTCTTCCTATCTTCTTTTTCTTTTATAAGTCTATTATTAACATCTACTATTTTATTTCTCTTTATGTCAGGCTTCTTTCCCCCCAAAAAACTGATATGGCTTACAACAATAGATATGAGTTACAAGCTAACAGGTTTCTTTTAAAGTAAAATGTACATAAGATAGCTATTAAACAGTAATGCTATAATTGAGCATTAAATATTTCTCCAAGCTTCTTGAAGCTGGGATGACAAACACACACAACAAAGCAATTATGTAGCTCTCATTATTTAAAAGGATACCTTGAGAAAGACAAAATTGTTCCTGGAATTAAATTCTCAAAGAAATCTCTTCCGTATGATTTCATTTCCAGGACACTAACATGGACAATGTCCTCCAGAGCATTTTTACTAAAATCTAAAGTTGACGTCACATGCTTTTTCTTGCAACCACTTTTTTAAAAAGCTGAAGACATAGCATCTTAGTACAGTTCTAGGAAAGGCATTCATTCTTTAGAAGCTAAAGTAACATATGCCTTTAGTCATCTAACTAAATCCAAAGATAAAATATGAAAATAGATACGCAGGAAGCATGTCTGTTAGATAATTTTCCCTTAATATAATTTCCTTTAGACAAGCTATTGATAGATAGAAACCAAACATTCATTAATTGAAGATTATAGTCACATACCAGGACCTGCCACTAAGTTACTGAGCAAGGGTGGGTAGCTTTATTATCATTTGCCTCCTTTAGAAATAACTAGAAAAAGAAAATTATAAAATAAATACACGATTCATCATAAGCTCTAACTGGCAAGATTTTATGTTTTCTTATAGATTTGTCTATTCTTTAAGTCTAAAAGAAAAGCTATACAGAGTCCTAAGCCCAGATTTTGTGGGCCAGGGATTATGCCTGCCAAGGATGCTGTAGTTTACTAGCAGCATTTTTGTACAATTTTTTTTTTTTTTTTTTTTTTGAGACAGAGTCTCGCTCTGTCACCCAGGCTGGAGTGCAGTGGCGTGGTCTCGGTTCACTGCAGGCTCCGCCTCCCGGGTTCACGCCATTCTCCTGCCTCAGCCTCCCGAGTAGCCGGGACCACAGGTGCCCACCACCACACCTGGCTAATTTTTTTGTATTTTTAGTAACGGGGTTTCACCGTGTTAGCCAGGATGGTCTCGATATCCTGACCTCGTGATCCACCTGCCTCGGCCGCTGAAGTACATATTTTTAAATGCCTGTAGTGTAAGCATACATTGCTGGGACTCAGGTTTGGGTTAGTCCCAATGAAAGGTTGTAATTGAAGGCCCACTTATCCATTGACTATTTGTTACTACCAATAAAATAAGGGAATGACAACTAATATCCAACAACACTGAACATAAGGTAGAAAATCAAGTAAAGCTAGAAAGAGCTTGTGATAATAATTATCACTTCCATTTATATCACCCTTTCACCCTTTTATGAATGGTCTCATCTAATCCTCACAAGAACCCAGAGAGATGGTTAATTGTAACAAAATTTAACAGTAATCGTAACCAAATTTTAACAGTGGTACTGAAGCTTAGGGCAATTTGGTGACTTGACCGAAATCACAAAGCTGATCTATAGTATAGTCAGGACCTGAGCCCAAGAGTTGTGGCTGCAAACCCAGCTACCTTGTTGTAGTTCCAGGATAACCATGCACTCTGTAGTTAGAGAGCCAAGGTACACTATTGCTACCCCTTCTCTTTGAAGGACAAGGCTTTGTGATCTTTATTCCATCTTCACATGGCATGGATGTCTCTCTGTAGATCTTCACTACACCAACCCTCTCTGATAGAACAATAAAGCTTTCTTCAGAATCACATCATCTCTTAAATGTGGTCACCAACTACACAGAGGGAATGAATGTTGTTTGGGAAGATATTTTTTCTTTTCAAGGTTCTTTAATAAATTGAAGTTGCAATTAATAAAATCAGAAACATGAGCAGACATACATCTAAAACCTGACAGGCCATCATATCCTGAGTGATAGGTGAAAGAGACAGTCTTCCTAGGTTGAGGTTCATAATTTTTAATAGGTTCACAAGCAGATTCATGAGGATTCTATTCAAACAAAAGTTATGTTTCTTTACTTTTGAGTTTGTTTCTCCTACATTTGTAGCTCAGTGCTATGGGATAAAATCAATTTCTTCAAATATGGAATTTAGTTTAATGCTTATTTAATGATTAAGGGTAATCTAAAAATCACAGGGCTTTTCAGACCGGAGTTTGTTGTATTTTTCAACCTCCCTTGTCTAAAGCTACTCTCAGTGGAGGAAGGAACCAGAGGAATGGCTGTCCTCACTAAATCTATGTGGGAAGGTCTGGGAACACACTGTACAATGTAACAGAACATTCTTTTCCACAAGCGTCAGAATCACTTATCTTCAAATACTAGATCAATGCAGTTAGAGAACTGGGGGAACTCGGAGCCCAAAAATATAATACGTAGCTTGCCTAATTTTAAACCAATATTTTCCTCCACTTACCCAAATGCATAAGGCATACTATTTTCCGCCCCAAAAAATTCATTTTGTTTTCCTTCACTCTCTCAAACTGACAGACAGGCATTATACTTGATATAGACTATATTTCAATAGTGTCTAACCTCTCCTGGGTAAACAAGTGTCTGTTTCAAATCAGTCATGATATACGTGACTCCTGCACGTAATGTTGCTCTAAAAAGGAATGCCCTGGTATCAGCAAAATACATAACCCCATAGATACTAAAACCACCATCCAACTGCAATCAGTTATATGGAGTCTTCACTTCTTTTTGAAAAAGGATATTTAATCACTGAAATAAGACCCAGGTACCACATTACACACTTAGTTGGGACTTAAAGTGCCTGAGTTTTATGAGAATGGCATAGCTAGTGTGAAAAACTATAGCACAACAGAAGGGAGAAATCTCTCTGCTGGAAGGGGACATTTCTCTGTCCACATCTCGTAGCCTGAATTTAATATCAGGATGACTCATTTTAAAAACTCCATCTTTCTCAGTGATAATTTGTGTTTTAATTTTTAATTTTTGTGAGCACATAGGTGTGTATATTTATGAGTTACATGAAATATTTGGATTCAGGCACGCAATGTGTAATCACACCAGGATAAATTGGGTATCCATCATCTCAAGTGTTTATCTTTTATATTACAAACAATCTAATCCAAAAGGGTATAATCCAATTATAGTCTTTTGGTTATTTTTAAATGTGCAGTTCAATTATTTTTACTATAGCCACCCTGTTGTGCTAACAAATACTAAGTCTTATTCATTCTTTCTAAGTATTTTTGTACCCATTAGCCATCTCTACTTTCTCCACCCTCACCCCCTGCAATACCCTTCCCAGCCTCTGGTAATCATCCTTCTACTCTCTATCTCCATGAGTTTAATTAATTTTTAACTCCCACGAATGCATGAGAATATGTGACATTCATCTATCTGTGTCTGGCTTATTTCACTTAAGATAATTACCTCCAGTTCCATCCACGTTGTTGCAAATCACAGGATCTCATTCTTTTTTATGACTGAATAGTACTCCATTGTGTATATGTGCCACATTTTCTTTATCCATTCACCTGTTGGTGGAATTTAGGTTGTTTTGAAATCTTAGTTTTTATGAATAGTGCTGTAATAAACATGAGAGTGCACATATCTCTTTGATATCCTCATTTTCTTTCTTTGGGGTGTACCCTTGCAGTGGGATTGCTGGATCATATGGTAGCTCTATTTTTAGTTTTTTGGGGAACCTCGAAATTATTCTCCATAGTGATTGTACTAATTTACATTCCAACCAACAGTGTACAAGGGTTCCCTTTTCTCCACATCCTTGGCAGCATTTGTTATTGCCTGACTTTGGGATATAAGCTATTTTAACTGGGGTCAGATAATAGCTCATTGTAGTTTTGATTTGCATTTCTCTGATGATCAGTGATGTGGTACACCTTTTCATATACCTGTCTGCAATTTTTATTTCTTCTTTTGAGAAATGTCTATTCAGATCTTTTGTCCATTTTTAAATTGGATTATTAGATTTTTTCCTATCAAGTTGTTTGGGATCCTTATATATTCTAGTTATTAATCACTTGTCAGTTGGGTAGTTTGTAAATATCTTCTCCTATTCTGTGAATTGTCTCTGCATTTCAATGACTGTTTCCTTTGCTGTGTAGAAGCTTTTTAACTTGATGTGATCCCATTTGTCCATCTTTGCTTTGGTTGCCTGTGCTTGTGGAGTATTATTCAAGACATCTTTGCCCAATTTAGTGTCCTGGAGAGTTTCCCTGATGTTTTCTTTTAGTAGTTTCATAGTTTGAAGTCTTAAATTTTAGTCTTTAATCTATTTTGACGTGATTTTTTTATATGGTGAGAGATAGGGGTCTTGTTTCATCCTTCTGCATGTGGATATCCAGTTTTCCCAGCATCATTTATTGAAGAGACTGTCCTTTCCCCAATGTATGCCTTTAGCACTTTTGTCAAAAATGAGTTCACTGTAGATGTGAGAATTTATCTATGATTTCTCTATTCTGTTCCACTGATCTACATGTCTGATTTTATGCCAGTACCATGTTGTTTGGGTTACTATAGCTCTGTAGTGTAATTTAAACTGAGGTAACGCAATTCCTTCAGTTTTGTTCTTTTTGCTTAGGATACCTGTGGTCATTCTGGGTCTTTTGTGATAGCATGTAAGTTTTAGGATTCTCTTTACTATTTCTGTGAATAATGTCATTGGCATTTTGATAGGGATTGCATTAAATCTATAGATTGCCTTGGGTAGCATGGACATTTTGACAATATTGATTCTTCTAATCCATGAACATGGAATATTTGCCCATTTTTGTGTGTCGTCTTCAATTTCTTGCTTCAATGTTTTATAGTTTTCATTGTAAAGATCTTTCACTTCTCTGGTTAATTCCTAGGTATTTTATTTTATTTGTAGCTATTGTAAATAGGATTAGTTTCTTAATTTCTTTTTCAGATTGTTTGTGGTTGGCATATAGAAATGCTACTTTTTTTTATGTTGATTTTGTATCCTACAATTGTACTGAATCTGTTTACCAGTTCTACTCGTTTTTAGTGGAGCCTAGGTTTTTCCAAATATAAGATCATATCATCTGCAAATAAGGATAATTTTGCTTCTCCCATTCCAATTTTGGATGCCCTTTATTTCTTTCTCTAGTCTGATTGCTCTAGCTAGGACTTCCAGTACTATGTTGAATAACAGTGGTGAAAATGGTCATCCTTATTGTGTTGATCTGAAGTGAAGGCTTTCAGTTTTTCCCCATTCAGTATGATACTAGCTGGAGTCTGTCATATGTGGCTTTTATTATGTTGAGGTGTGCCTTCTATACCTAGTTGTTTGAGAGGTTTTGTCTGAAGGGATGTTGAATTTTATCAAATGTTTTTTCAGCATCAACTGAAATGATCATATGGTTTTTGTCCTTCATTCTTTTGATACAATGTATCACATTACTTGATTTGCACATGTGGAATCATCCTTGCATCCTTAGGATAAATCCCACTTGCTTGTGATGAATGATCTTTTCAATGTGTTGTTTAATTTAGTTTGCTAGTATTTTGTTGAGGATTTTCCCATCAGTGTTCAACAGGAATATTTGCCTGTAGTATTGTGTGTGTGTGTGCGTGTGTGTGTGTGTGTGTGTGTGTCTGGTTCATGTATCAGGGTAATACTAGCCTTGTAGAATGAGTTTGGAAGTATTCCCTCCTCCTCAATTTTTGTCAGAATAGTTTGAGTAGGATTGGCAGTAGTTCTTCTTTAAATGTTTGGAAGAATATAGTAGTGAAGCGATCAGGTCCCAGGTTTTTATTTTCTGGGAGACATTTTATTATGGCTTTAATCTTCTTACTTGTTATTGATCTGTTAAGGTTTTGGATTTCTTCACAATTCAATCTTGGTTGCTTGTAAGTGTGTAGGAATTTATCCATTCCTCCTAGATTTTCCAATTTGTTGGCATATAATTGCTCATGGTAGCCACTAATGGGCCTTTGAATTTCTGCAGTATCGGTTGCAATATCTCTTTTTTCATTTCTGATTGTTTTATTTGGGTCTTCTATATCTTTTTCTTGGTTAGTCTGGCTAAAGGTGTGTAAATTTTGTTTAGCTTTTCAGAAAACCAACTTTTGTTTCATTGATCTTTTGTATTATTTTCTTCATTTCAAATTCATTCATTTCTGCTCTGATCTTTATTATTTCTTTTCTTCTATTAATTTTGGGTTTAGTTTGCTCTTGCTTTTCTAGTTCTTTAAGATGCAGTGTCAGATTGTTTATTTGAAGTTTATCCTCTTTTTGATGGAGTTTTTCTCTTCCTCTTTGATAAGGCACTTATAGCTATAAACTTCTCTCTTAGTACTCCTTTTGTTGTGTCCCATGGGTTTGGTTATATTGTGTTTCCATTATCGTTTATTTCTAGAAATTTTTCCATTTTCTTCTTAATTTCTTCATTGGCTCACTGGTTATTCGGGAGCATATTGTTTAATTTCCATGTGTTTGCAGTAACCAAAGTTCCTCTTGTTATTAATTTCTGGTTTTATTTCATTATGGTCAGAGAAAATTCTTGATATTATTTCAATTTTTGAATGTTTTAAGACTTGTTTTGTGACCTAACATATGGTCTATCCTTGAAAATGATCCATATGCTGAGGAAAAGAATGTGTACTCTTTTTTCATTTGGATGAAATGTTCTGTAAATATTTATTAGGTCCATCTGTGCAAACTAAATCCATTGTTTCCTTGTTGATTTTCTGTCTGGAATATTTGTCCAATGCTGGAAGTAGGGTATTGAAGTCTCCAGCTATTATTGTATTGGGGCCTGTCTCTTTCTAGCTTTAGAAATATTTGCTTTATCTATCTGGGTGCCAGTGTTGGGTGCAAATATATTTTAAATTGTAATATACTCTTGCTGAATGGACCCCTTTATCATTTTACACTTACTTTGTCCCTTCTTATAGTTTTCGTCGTGAAATCTATTTTGTCTGATATAAATATAGTGACTTCTCATACTTTTTGGTTTCCATTTGCATGGAATAACTTTTTCCATCCCTTTATTTTCAGTCCATTTGTATCTTTATAGACAAAGTGCATTTCTTGTAGGCAACAGATCATTGGGTCTTGGTTTTTTATTCATTCAGCCACTCTATGTCTTTTGATTGGCAAGTTTAGTACATTTACATTCAGTGCTGTTATAAATAAGTAAAGACTTACTCCTGCCATTTTGTTATTTGTTTTTTGTGTATTTTGTGAGCTTCTCATCCTTCTTTCCTTCCTGCCTGCCTTTCTTCTCATGAAGTTAATTTTCTCTGGTGGTATGATTTAATTTCTTGCTTTTTATTTTTTGTGTGTTTATAATATGTCTTGATTTGAGGTTGCCATGAGGCTTGCAATTACTATTTTATAACCCATTATTTTAAGCTAATAACAACTTAACACTATTTGCATACACAAAGAAGCAAAAAGAAAACTAATAAAAACTCTACCCCTCAACTTTATCCCCCTGCTTCTTAACTTTTTGTTGTTTTTATTTATATCTTACTGAAGTATCTACATCTTGAAAAGTTGTTGTGGTTATTACTTTCGATTGGCTCATCTTTTAGTATTTCTACTCAAGAACAGTTTACACACCACAGTTACAGTGTGTAACTGTGTGAACTACTCTTATCTTACCCACCAGTCTATGGTGTATAAACACAGACTTTATAAGAGTCTGTGGGGTTTTTTCTATACTTACTATTATCAGTGACTTTTGTACCTTCAGATGATTTTTTATTGTTCATTAATGTCCTTTTCTTTCTGACTGAAGTACTCCCTTTAGCATTTCTTGAAGGACAGGTCTGGTGTTCGTGAAATCCCTCAGCTTTTGTTTGTCTAGGAAAGTCTTTATTTTCTCCTTCGTGTTTGGAGTATATTTTCACCAGATATGGTACTTTAGGGTAAAAGGTCTTTTCCTTCAGCACTTTAAATATGTCATGCCACTCTCTCTTGACCTGTAAGACTTCCACTGAAAAGTCTGGTGCCAGATGTATTGGAATCCCATTGTAAGCTATTTGCCTCTGTTCTCTTCCTGCTTTTAGAAGCCTTTCTTTATCCTTGACCTTAGGGAGTTTGTCTGTTAAATGCCTTGAGGTAGTCTTCTTTAGGTAAATCTGCTCGGTGTTCTATAAATTTCTTGTACTTGGATATTGATATCTTTCTCTAGGTTTGGGAAGTGCTCTGTTACTATCCCTTTGAATAAACTTTCCCTATCTCTTTCTCTACTTCTTCTTTAAGGACAATAACTATTAGATTTGCCCTTTTGAGAGCATTTTCTAGATCCTGCAGGTGTACATCATTGTTTTTACTGTTTTTTCTTTTGTTTCCTCTGACTTTTATTGTTTTTTCCTTTTGTCTTCTCTCAGTCAGCTTGTGTTGAATGCTGCCAGGTCTGGGACTCACCCTTCAGAGTGGTAAATTCCCCTCTGGCCCATGTTAGGTCCAGAAATGCCATCCAAGAGCCAAGGCCTATCTCCTTGACTGTGTGTTTTCAAATAGCCTGTCTTCAAGCTCATTCTTTCTTCTGCTTGATCAATTCTGCTATTAAAAGACTCTGATGCATTCTTCAGTAAGTCAATTGCACTTTTCACCTACAGAATTTCTGCTTGATTCTTTTTAATTATTTCAATTTCTTTGTTAAGTTTATTTGATAGAATTCTTAATTCCTTGTCTGTGTTAATTTTAACTTGAGTTTCCTCAAAATAGCTCTTTCAAATTCTCTGCCTGAACTGTCCCATTCTGTTTTTCTAGGATTGGTCTCTAGTGCCTTATTTAGTTAATTTGGTGAGGTCATGTTTTCCTAGACGGTCTTCATGTGTGTGGATGTTCGTCTGTGTCTGGCCATTGAAGAGTTATTGATTGTAGTCTTCACAGTCTGGGCTTGTTTGTATTTGTCCTTCTTGGAAAGGCTTTCCAGGTATTTGAAAGGACTTGCATATTGTGATCTAAGTTATATCTGCCTTAGGGGGCACTCCAAAGCCAGTAACACTGTGGTTCTTACAGACTTGTATGGCTACTGCCTTGATAGTCTTGGATAAAATCCAGAAGAAATATCTGTATCACCAAGCAGAGACTCTTGTTCTCTTTTCTTACTTTCTCCCAAACAGAGTGTTTCTCTGTTCTGAGCCACCTGGAGCTGGAGGTGGTATGACACAAGCATCTCTGTGGCCATCACCACTATGACTACACTGGGTCTCACCCAAGACCCACTATAACCACTACCTGGCTACCACCTATTTTCACTCAAAGTCTTAGGTCTCTACAATCAGCAGGTGGCAAAGCTAGCCAGGTTTGTGTCCTTCCCTTCAAGACGGCAAGTTCTCCTAGGCCCCAGGTGGATCCAGTGGTGCCATCTGGGAGTCAGAGACTGGAATCAAAAACCTAGAAGTCTACCTGGTATTCTATTCTACCATGGCTGAGCCAGCATGCAAACCATGAGATACAGTTCTTCCCACCCTTCCCTCTCCTTTCCACAGGCAGAGGAGCGTCAATCACCCCAGGGCCACCACCATGACAGTCCCATGGGGAGTACTGCCAAGCTACCACCAATGTTCCCTTAAGGCCCACAAACTCTTCAGTCAGCTTTGGTGAATGCTGCCGAGCCTGGGACTCACCCTTCAGAGTGTTGGGCTCCCATCTGGCCCAGGACAGGTCCAGAAATGCCACCCAGGAGCCAAGGCCTGGAATCAGGGATCCCAAGAGCCCACTTGGTGCTCTACCCCTCTGTGGTCAAACTAGTTTGTAAGATATGAGAAAAGTCCCCTTTGCTTTTCCCTATACTTTTTTAAAGCAGGAATCTTTCACCATAGCCACCATAGCTGGGAACTTGCTGGGTCTCACCTGAAGTCAGCACAACCATGAGTCCCACCCAAGGCCCATGGCCTACTACCTGGGTATCATTGCTGGGTATTCAGGGCCCAATGGTTCTTTGGTCAGCAGATGATGTGTCCTGCTAGTACTGTGTCCTTCAAGGAAGCACAAGTTCCCTTTTGGCCCAGAGTATGTCTAGAAATGTCATCTAGAAACTAGGGTCTGGAATGGGGGCCTCAAAACTCTGCCTGGTGCCCTATATACTGCAGCTGAGCTGGTATCCAAGATGCAAGACAATGACCTCTTTGCTCTTCCCTCTTCTTTCCTCAGGTGGAAGAAAGGGGTCTCTTTTGGAGCCATGAGCTGTAAAGCCCAGGTTTTGGGGAGGGGTTGCACAAGCACACCTCTTAGCCACCCTGGCTGGTATCTCAGTAGGTCTCATGCCCCCAAGCCACTGGATCTGAGCCCAGTTCGGCATTAGGACTCACCTAGGAGTTGCAGTCCTTGTGGCTTAGACTGCCTTTCAAGTTTATTTAGAGTCCCAGAGCACTTTAGCTCATGGTGGCGAGGCTTACAGGAACTCAAGTTCCAATGCTGGAATGAGTGATTCCCCTCTGACTAGAGCTGGTTTAAATACTCCCACCATGGATGGGCATCAGCTGAGTTCAGCCCAGCACTGAGTTCAATGCAATGTTTCACAATTGCTGTACTCTCCCTCTCCCAAGCACACAGATTCTCGTTGCCAGGCAGCTTCAGCCACAGGATGGGAAAGGAGTGGTGTCAGCAATTCAACACTGTCTTTCCTACCCTCTTCAGGGTCTCTTTCAGCAACACAAAGTTAAAATGAGCTACTGTGAGTGTTCACCTGCCTTTAGGTTATTATGAAGGTGCTTTTTGTGTAGATAATTGTTAAATATGGTGTTCCTCCAGGGGGGATAATAAGTTGAGCCTTCTATTTGGCCATCCTGCTCTGCCTCCATAATTTATATTTTCTAGAGCAAGAGAAAGAGTGCTAAGAGTGCTAAGATCAATGAAACACCTTGCCTGAACAACCATAAGACATCTAATTTAGTGCTAACACTGTTGCTTAGTGACAACCAGAAGCCTGCTATTTGTCAAATTTAAATTTTAAGGTATCATTTTAATTAATGCATTGTGTTTATCTTGGGCTTGCTAAAAGTACTTTGGTGTAGCATTAGGTAGAGTAAAATCAGGGACCTGGGGAGAGGGGTCAATTCCTACACAACAAAGAATCACATCAGTGTTTAAAGAAGATGATTGCATGTTATCACAACTCCACTAAGAAGAAGATCCATGTGGAAGAATGTGCCTAATTCTTACTGGAATTTACCATTTTTCTCCCTAGGACAAACTACTTAGAGTAGTTATAGCATAGATTCAGGTTTTAGAGTAGAAATAAGACATCAGAGGTCACTTAGTGTAACCTCCCACCCAAGACCTTAACCCTACCGATCAAATTCAGTCATTTATTCAACAAATATTTTCAGTACCTCCTATGAACCAGCCACTACAACAGACACTTTTAATGCATTCTAAACATGAGAGGCAAGTATCCCAAACCCATAAATATAACAACATAATCAATGAGACAAATTACATGTGTTTACTAACACATGAATAATTACAGATTTTGATACAGTCTTTGAAGGAAATGAACCAATGCTTGGAGAGAGAACAACATAGGGCAGAGGGAATCCAATCACAGACAGGATGGTCAGGTAAGTCTTCTCTGGAAAGGTGACATTTGAGCTGACTTCTGAAAAAAAACAAACATGCCATGCAAGGAGCTTAGGAAACAGCATTCCAGCTAAATGAAACAGACAGTGCAAAGACTCTGTAAGAATAAATGCTTATAGCAAAGTGAGAAAAGGGAAAGAGGTGAAGTTAAAGAACTGAGCAGGGGTTAGGCAATGCATCCCTGTTGACCATGAGAGAAAGTTTGGACTATATGCTAAATACAATAGGAAAACTTTAAACAGGGTAATGGCAGGATGTAATTTATACCAAAAAGAGAGCTCCACCATATATTGTCCCTTCTAGCATAGGAATGCCCATATGTAACCTGGCAAACTAGGTACCAGTTGCTTTAGAATATCCAGACTCCTCATAGCCCAGGTGATTACCATATTTTTTAAAGTAAGAATATGTGCATATAGTTCATCCTGTAATAACAGTATTAATAGTAGTACTGGTGGTGATGATGGTGGTGTTAGTAGTAGCAGCAGCAACAGCAGCTAATAGCTTTTGAGTGGTTACTATATGATCGGCACCATTTTAAATATTTTTACGTATTAGCTCATCTAATCCTCACAAGATTGCAAGGAAGCAGGCTTAGTTATTATCCCTCTTTTACAAATGAGCAAACTGAAACTACATGCCCATTAAGTAAACATTTTCTTTTTCAATCATTTCTGTTCTTATTTTGTTACTATAATTCAGCTCAACATGTTTTCTAGTATTTGTTGTGATTTCTTCTTTGACCCAAAATTTATTTAGAAGTGTACTGCTTAATGTATAAACTTCTGAGGATTTCTAGTTCTTTTTCTAATACTGAATTCTAGTTGAATTCCACTTCAGTGAAAGAACATTGTATAGTATTTCAATTCTTTGAAATTTGTTGAGATTTGTTTTATGTCCCAGTAGAGTCTACTTTCATAAACACTCCATGGTTGCCTGAAAGAATGAGCATTCTGCAGTTGTGTATAGTTCTATAAACGTCAATTAGGTCAAGCTGTTTAATGGCTTTGCTCAAATCTTCAATATTCTTTGTAGCTTTTTGTGAGTGTGTTTATCAGTTACTGGGAGAGAGTATTAAAATCTATTCATCTATTTAATCTTGTCAATCTTTTCTTTATGTATTTTAAAGTTATCTTCAGTATCATTGGTTTTGTCTTCTTATTGAATTAAATCTTTCAACGTTAATAAATGTTCCTCTGTATTTTCATTAATATTTTTTGCCTTAAAGTCTACTTTGATATTTTAGACTCACTGACGAGTTTTTGGTGAGTATTTATGTGCCATATCTCTTCCATAATTTTACTTTCAATCTATTTGTGACCTTTTATTTAGCAAATTGCTCCTATAAACAGGACATAGTTGGGCCAATCTAACACTTGCCTCTTAAGAGTGTTTAGTTTATTTGTATTTAATATAATTGCTGACATACTGGGTTTAAGCTTTCTTTAGTTTTTTTTTCTATTTATCCATCTGCTTTTTGTCCTTTGATCCTGTCTTTTCTATCTTCCTTTGGATTAACTGAGAATTTTTTAATATTCCATTTTTAGCTCCTCTACTAGCTTTATGTATTTGTTGGTAGTTGTCCTAGAGATTGCAATATGCATTGTTGAATTATTTCTAATAATTTTAAATGTATACTTTTTCCTTATTGCATCAATCTTAGAATAGCTTAACTCCTTTCCTTCCTCCTACCCTTTATGCTGCTGTTGTCATATGTTTTACTTCTAAAATGTTATAAAACCTAAGAGACATTTTTATTATTGTTACTTTAAATGGTCAGTATTCTTTTTATTTACTCTTTCTGGCTAAGTTCATTCCATCTTTTAATTTTGTGCTTGTAAAATGGTTTATATTCTTTCTTGTATTTCTTTTAATACAGATACAAATTATAAAATCTGAGTTAATTTTTTTTCATTTTTTGAAAAATCTTTGCATCACATTCTTTTTATTTTTTTCACTACTATTTCTGAAGAATATTTTTACTGAGTATAGAATTCTAAGGTGAAAGGGTTTTTTTTTCCCTGTTAGCACTTTAAAGATGTCATTCCACTGTTTTCTGGCTTTCAGGGTTTCTGTTGAAAGTCAGCCATCAGTGATACTGTTGTTCTTTTGAAGACAATATAACCTTTTTTCTCTGGTTTCTTTAAAGATTTTTTTCTTTATCTTGATTTTAAGTGGCTTTACTGAGGCTGATGTGCATTGGTGGTTTTCTTTATGCCTTTTCTATGTGGGGTTGACAGAGCATCATGGATCTGTAAACATTTTTCATCAGTTTTGGGAAATTCTCGGTCATTATCTTTTTTCAAATATTGCTTCTATCCATTCTCTATTTCCTTCTTCAGGAACTCCACTACGTACATGTTAATCAACTTGACTGGGTCCTATATAGCTCTTTGCCCCTGTTCTGTTCTTTCTATTCCATTTTCTCTCTATGCTTCAGTTTGAATGATTTATTTAAATATTTTTTAGGGGGCTTGATGTCATTGATTCTATCTTTAACTGTATAGAATCTGGTGTTAAACTTATCCAATGACTTCTAAATTTCAGATACTGCATTTTTATTTTTCTGCTCTACAATGGCCATTTTATTTTGTGTATGTGATAATTCTCTGCCCAACATCCACCTCCTCCACACAGAAGGACCAAAACAATAAATACATCGCTGTACTTTGAGTAAAGAATCTAAAGTAACGAATCTAAAGGAGAACATTGGAATTCAACAAGGAAGTGAAAAAGACCCTCTGAGGCACAGAAACTAAGGATGGCAGCATAGAGAAAGAAGCAAAGTCCATGTCTAGGATCAGCTCAGAGCCATGAGAGATTCCTACTATGGAGAAAGGGTAGTGGGAAATCTTCAGCAGTGCCCATTATCACCATGGACACCTGCAATCCCAGCTATATAAGAGTCCCACAGTCCTCACAGACCCTAAGCCCAATATAGCGAGTCCATATAGCTGCATTGCTCCAGAGAGGAAACTCATGGTGAATCTCCCCAAATCCCCAGGACCCAAGCTGCTATAGCCTGGCACCACTTTGCAAACAGAGCCACTGCTAAAGCACATCCTGCCCTGGAACTCAATAGCCCCTGCATCTTCACATCCCTGGATCCCCTTTTTGCCCCCCCCCCTCCACATGACCAAACAAGGGCTGCAGTGTCATGACTCCAGATAGACCCAGTGTTACAGTCATGATCTCAACACCCAAGATTACTCAGCTCCCTACACCTCATGGAACCAGGCAGTCAGTGCAGTGGGGGACCACACCCAGGACTGGGAAAACCAACGCACACACTCTCCAGGGCCTGAAAGTCAGCCACCTAGAATCTGCAGCCACCAGCAACTTCACACCCTCAACCAATGGGGCCACTGTGTGCCACACATGCATGCCCCAGGGCTCAAAGACAGGCCTATCTGGCACCCACTATCATCAGCAACCCCACACCCTTAACTGGTGGACCTACAATGCACAACACATGTGCCCCCGCCCCAGGGCCAAAGGATAGGCCGATGTGATGCCTGCCACTCCCAGTTGCCCTTCCCCCTCAACCAAAAAAGCTGCAGAATCCCACACACACATCACCCAGGGCCCAAGGATAGGTCTGGCTGGTATCAGCTAGCAATCCAGACCCCTTAACTGGCAGAGCTACCACACACTGTGCACATGCCCCTCAGAGACCAAGGACTGGCCTGCCCAAGTCAAACCACCATCAGAAACTCTATCCTCAGCAAAGCTGTTCCAATGCCTCCACAAACCCTGCAATTTAGGCCACTGAGGCATCTGGAGAAATCACTGACATTAATTACAGCCAAAGAACTCACATAGAGATTTTACTACTGCACGCACCCAGAACCAATACCAAAGCAGACTACCCAACCAACACTATAGGTCACAACTATAGAAAAAATCTTTTTCTAAGAAAGCCACTCCATAAAATTGAAAGAGGTGAGTATTCTACCAGATTCACAGATATCAATGTAGGAACACAAAAGCATGAAAAAGCAAGAAAATATGACATCCCCAAGGGAACACAATAATATTCCTGTACACACTTCAAAGAAAATAAAATATATAAAAGGCTTGAAAAGGAATTTGAAATAGTGATATTAAGGAAACTTACTGTAATACAAGATAATGATGATAAATAATATTAATATATCAGTAAAATAATACATGATGTGAATGAGAAATTCAACAAAGAGATAGATATTATCTAAAAAGAAAGAAACAAAAATCTTGAAGCAGAAGATTTAAATGAAAAACAAATTAAGAATATAACCAAGACCTTGAACAATAGACTAGATCAAGCAGAAGAAAGAATTTCCAAACTTATAGACAGGTCTTTTGAAATAAGTCAGATCAAAGAAAAAAAAAATAAAAGGTGAAATAATTCTACAGGACCTATGGGACACCATTAAGAGAACAATTTTTTTGTATTATGATAAGAGATGGGGAAAGGAATAGAAAACCTATTTAATGAAATAAAAGCTGAAAATTTACCAAGTCTTGGGAAAAATATGGACATCCAGACCAGGAAGCTCAAAGTTCCCAGTTTCAAGCCAAATATGTCCTCTCCAAGGGACGTTATAGTAAAACTGCCACAAGTCAAAAGCCGAGAGAGAATTATTAATATAGCAAAAGAAAAGCATCATGTCACATATAAGAAAATCCCAAACAGAAAAAAAAGCAAATAGATTTCCCCAAGTCACATATAAGGGAATACACATATAAGGTTTCAGCAGAAATCTTAAAGGCCAGAAGAGAATGGGATGATGTGTTCAAAGTGCTGAAAGAACAAAACTGCCAGCTAAGAGTACTATATTCAGCGAAGCTATTCTTCAAAAATGAAGGAGAAATAGACCTTTCCAGACAAGCAAGAACTGAGGGAATGTGTGATAACTTGATGGGCCTTGTGAGAAATCCTTAAAGGAGTTCTATATCCAGAAATAAAAACACACTAACTACAATTATGAAAAACACCAAACCACAATGATAAAAAAATGAGAGAGGAAAAAAAAAACAAACAATATCAAAACAGCCAGAAAATAATTAACAAAAGGATAAGAATAAGTCTTCACCTATCAATAATGATCTTGAATGTAAATGGATTAAATTCCATAATTAAAAGCTATAGACTAGCTAAATGAATAATAAAACAAGACCCAAGTTTGAGACCAGCCTAGGCAACATGGTGAAGCCTAGCTCTACAAAAAATACAAAAATTAGCCACGTGTGGTGGCACACGCTTGTGGTCCCAGCTACTCAGGAGGCTGCAGCTGGAGAATGGCTTGGACCAGGGAGGTGAAGGTTACAATGAGCTGAGATCATGCTACTGCTCTCCAGCCTGGGCAACAGAGTGAGACCCTGTCTCAAAAAAAAAAAAAAAAAAAAAAAAAAAAAAAAACAAAAA
>NC_045441.1:80418655-80474398 GCF_002776525.5 Piliocolobus tephrosceles | reverse complement strand
AACAGCCAGAAAATAATTAACAAAAGGATAAGAATAAGTCTTCACCTATCAATAATGATCTTGAATGTAAATGGATTAAATTCCATAATTAAAAGCTATAGACTAGCTAAATGAATAATAAAACAAGACCCAAGTTTGAGACCAGTCTAGGCAACATGGTGAAGCCTAGCTCTACAAAAAATACAAAAATTAGCCAAGTGTGGTGGCACACGCCTGTGGTCCCAGCTACTCAGGAGGCTGCAACTGGAGAATGGCTTGGACCAGGGAGGTGAAGGTTACAATGAGCTGAGATCATGCTACTGCTCTCCAGCCTGGGCAAAAGAGTGAGACCCTGTCTCAAAAAAAAAAAAAAAAAAAAAAACTAAACCCTTCTATAAAGGTACACATAGACTGAAACTGAAGGATGGAAAAAGATATTCCATATAAACAGAAATCAAAATTGAGTAAAAGTAGCTATACTTATATAAAGTGAAATACACTTCAAGTCAAAAACTGTAAAAAGAGACAAGGTTATTATATAATGATAAAAGAATTAATTCACCAAGAGAATATCACAATTCTAAATATATATACACTCAACACTTCAGCACCCAGATGTATCAAGCAAATATTATTAGATGTAAAAGGAGAGATAGACCCCAATACAATAATAGCTGGGGACTTGAACACCTCAAGTGAGTATTAAATAGATTATCTAGAAAGAAAATCCACAAATAAACACTAGATTTAAACGCACTACAGACCAAATGGACCTAACAGACTGCAGAACATTTTGTCCAACAGATGCAGAATACATATTCTTCTTGGCAGCACATAAAACATTCTCCAGGATAGACCATATGTTAAGCCACAAAACAAGTCTCAAAGAATTTTTTTAAATTGAACTCATATCAAGTATCTTCAGACCATAACAAAATAAAACTAGAAATCAATAAAAACAAGAACTTTGAAAACTGTATAAATACATATAAATTATACAACTTGTTCCTGAACAACCAATGGTCCAATAAAGAAATTCGGAAGAAAGTCAAACATTTCTTGAAACAAATGTAAATGAAAACAAAACATACCACACCTATGGTTTATAGTAAAAGCAGTGCTAAGAGGGAATTTTATAACAATAAATACCTACATCAAAAAATATAAAGATTTCAAGAAAAGAACCTAAAAATGCAACTCAAGAAAGTAGAAAGGCAAGAACAAACTAAACCCAAAATTAGCAAAAGAAAAGAAATAATAAAGATTAGAGCAAAACCAAACAAAATAGAGATGAAAAAATACAAAGGTTCAACAAAATAAAAAGTTGTTCTCTTGAAAATTGACAAAACTTTAGCTACACTAAGAAAAAGAGAAAGAAAACCCAAATAAAATCAGAATGGAAAAAAGAAACATTACAACTGACATTGCTGCAATACAAAGGATAATTAGAAACTATCATGAACAACTGCATATCAACAAATTGAAAAACCTAGAGAAAATGAATAAACTCTTGGAAACATACAACCTTGGTTCAACCAGGATTGAACCAAAAAAAGAAAAAAAACCAGACCAACAGTGAAAAACAAGATAGATTCAGTAATTTAAAAGCCTCCCAACAAAAAAGCCCAGAACCAGACACCTTCACTGCTGAATTCTACCCAAATTTTAAAGAATAACAAACACCAATTTATCCTAAACTATTCCAAAAAATTGATTGCAAGAAAAAAATTCCAAATTCATTCTATAACACCAGATATCTAAAACCAAAACCAAATAAGAACACAACAAAAAAAAGCAAACTACAGGCCAATATCCTGATGAACATAGATACAAAACCCTCAACAAAATACCAGTAAACCAAATCCAACAGCACATCAAAAATATACTCCAAAACCAAGTGAGATTTATCCCAGGGATGGAATGATGGTTCAACATACACAAATCAATAAACACCATAAATCACATCAACAAAATAGACAAAAACTATACGATCATCTCAATAGATGCAAAAAGCATTTGATAAAGTTCAATATCCCATCATGGTTAAAAAAATAACTGTCAACAAATTAGGCATACAAGGAACATACCTCAACACGATAAAGATCTTATATGACAAACCCACAGTTCACTTCTATTGAAGGGGGAAAGTTGAAAGCTTTTCCTCAAGAACTGGAACAAGGTAAGAATGCCGACTTTCACCACTCTTATTCAACATAGTGCTAGAAGTTCTAGCCAGAGCAATCAGGCATGAGAAAGAAATAAAGGGCATTTAAATTTGAAACAAGGAAGCCAAATTATCTCCATTTGCAAATAACATGATCTTATATAATAGAAAAACTAAAGGATTCACCAAAAACACTCTAAGAAATGATAAACTAGCAAAATCAACAAACAAAAATCAGTAGTGTTTCTATAGATTAATAATGAACTAGCTGATAGAGAAATCAATAAAGCAATCCCATCTACAACACCTACTGAAAGATAAAATACCTAGGAATAAATTGAATCAAGGGGGTGAAAGATCTCTACAATGAAAGTTGTGAAACACTGATGAAACTGAAGAGGACACACACAAAAATGAAAAGACATATATCTCATGGTCATGGATTGGAATATATAATACTATTTAAAATGGTCATAATATCCAAAGCAATTTTACAGATTCAATGCAATCTCTATCAAATTAACAATGTCATTCCTCACAGAAACAGAAAAAATAGGAAAGAGCCAAGATGACTAACTAAAAACAGCTGCAGTTGGAGGCTCCCACTGAGAAGAATTGAAACAGTGAGTGAATCCTGCACCAGCAACTGAGGTATCCAGGTTCTCTCATTTGGGACTAGGTGGTTTGTGACTCATGGAGAGGGAGGAAAATCAGAGTGGTGCAACAGCCTACCTAAGACCCACATGGGGCAAGGCGAGCTCCCACCCCTAGTCAAAGGAAGCAGTGGGAAGTCACACTTTTTCCAAGGATCTGTGCAACCCACAGATCAGGGAATCCCACTCATGAGCCCACACCACCAGGGCCTTGGGTCCCAAGCACAGAGTTGTGCAGATTCTCAGCAGTCACTCAGCTGGAGAGTGCCTAAGATTACTGAGTTCCTTGAGGGAAGGGAAGCCATTACCACTGTGACTGCCTGGTGCCTAAGATGACTGAATTTCAGGAAGGATGGGCAGCAGCCTTCACTGCAGCTCCAGCCTGCCATTTTTCCCCTGCTAGGGCTTGAGAGACAGAACGGTTTGTACCCAGGAGGAATTCCCCACAGCACAGCATGATGGCTGTGGCAGATCACGGCCATGCTGCCTTTTTAGGCTGGACTCTGACCCATTCCCTCCTCTCTGGGCTGGACCTCCCTGCAGGAATTTCAGCAACTCCAGTCAGGGGTTTAGGGACAGAAATCTGATCTCCCGGGGACTGAGCCCCTGGAAAGAGGGGGAGTCATGGTCTCTGTGGATCAACAGACTTAGCCTTTCCTTCTGCTGGCTCTGAGAAATGCAGGCAGCCCAGATGAGTGGGATTCCCCACAGTTCAGTACAGCCCCTCTGCCAAGGGGCAGCCAGAGTGCTTCGTTAAGTAGGTCCCAGAACCTATGCCCCCTAACTGGGTGTGACACCCCCAACAGGGGTTGCCAGACACCTTATACAGGAGCATTCCTGTTGGCATCAGATCAGTGCCCCTTGGGGACAGAGATCCCAGGGGAAGGAGGAGGAAGCCATCTATGCTGTTCTGCAGCCTCCTCAGGTGACACCTCCAGGCGTGGGAGGGACAGAGGAAAACAGGGTTTGTAGTGAACCCCCAGCAAATGGCAATAGCCCTACAGAAGAGGGACCTGACTGTTAAAATAAAAACAAACAGAAAGCAACAACAACAACAGCATCAATGAAAAAGTCTCCACAAAAACCCCATCCAAATGTCAGCAGCCCCAAAGATTGAAACTAGACAACTTATGAAGATGAGAAAGAATCAACAACAAAAAAAAAATGATGAAAACTCAGAAAGCCAGAGTGCCTCCTCTTCACAAGATTTCACCTCTCCAACAAGGGCACAGAACTGAGCAAAGGCTGAGATGGACAAATTGACAGAAGTAGGCCTCATAAGAGGGGTTAATAACAAACTTCGCTGAGCTAAAGGAGCATGTTCTAACCCAAGGCAAAGAAGCTAAGAGTCATGATACAATATTACAGGAGATGTTAATGAGAATAACCAGTTTAGGGAGGAACATAAATTACCTGACAAAGCTGAAAAACACAACACAAGAACTTCACAATGCAACCACAAGTATCAATAACCAAATAGACTAAACAGAAAAAAGAATTTCAGGGCTTGAAGACTATGTTGCTGAAATAAGACAGGAAGAAAAGATTAAAGAAAAAAGAAGGAAAAAGAACAAACAAAACTTCTGAGAATTATACGACTATGTAAAAATATGGGACCTATGATGGATTGGTACCTGAAAGAGGTGGGGAGAACAAAAACAAGATGGAAAACATACTTCAGGATAACATCTGGAAGAACTTTCCCAACCTAACAAGACTGGCCAACATTCAAATTCAGGAAATACAGAGAACCCCAGTAAGATACTCCACAAGAAGACAAACCCCAAGACACATAATCATCAAATTCTCCAAGGTTAAAATGAAGGGAAAAGTGTTAAGGGCAGCAAGAGAGAAAGGCAAGATCACCAACAAAGGGAAGCCCATCAGACTAACAGCAGATTTCTCTGCAGAAACCCTACAAGCCAGAAGAGATTGGGGACCAATATTCAACACTCTTAAAGAAAAGAATTTTCAGCCCAGAATTTCATATCTGGCCAAACTAAGCTTCATAAGCAAAGGAGAAATAAAATCCTTTTCAGACAAGCAAATGCTGAGGGAATTCGTCACCACCAGTCCAGCCTTGCAAGAGCTCCTGAAGGAAGCACTAAATATGGAAAGGAAAAACTGGTACCAGGCACTGCAAAATACACTGAAGTACAAAGTCCAATGACACAATGAAGCAGCTACATAAACAAGTCTGCAAAATAACCAGCTTGCATCATGATGACAGGATCAAATTCACACATAACAATACTAACCTTAAATGTAAATGGGCTAAATACCCCAATTAAAAGGCACACAATGGCAAACTGGACAAAGCGTGAAGGCCCATTGGTGTACTGTATTCAGGAGACCCATCTCACATGTAAAGACACAAATAGGCTCAAAATAAAGGGATGGAGGAAAATTTACCAAACAAATGGAAAGCTGAAGAAAGCAGGAGTTGCAATCCTAGTTTCTGATAAAACAGACTTTAAACAAACAAAAATCAAAAAAGACAAAAAAGGCATTACATAATGGTAAAGGGATGAATTCAATAAGAAGAGCTAATTATCATAAATATATATGTACCCAATACAGGAGCACCCACATTCATAAAACAAGTTCTTAGAGACCTACAAAGAGACTTATACTTCCACACAATAATAGTGAGAGACTTTAGCATCCCACTGTCAAAATTAGATCCCTGAAACAGAAAATTTTGAACAAAGATATTCAGGAACTGAACTCAGCCCTGGATCAAGTGGACCTGATAGATATCTGCAGAACTCTCCACCCCAAAACAACAGAATATACATTCTTCTCAGTGCCACATGGCACTTACTCTAATGAATCACATAATTGGAAGTAAAATACTCTTCAGCAAATGCAGAATAAGTGAAATCATAATAGTCTCTGAAACCACAGTGCAATAAAATTGGAACTCAAGATTAAGAAATTCACTCAAAACCACACAACCACATGGAAACTGAACAACCTGCTCCTGGATGACTCCCTGGTAAATGATGAAATTCAGGCAGAAATCAAGAAGTTCTTTGAAACTACTGAGAACAAAGAGACAGTATACCCCAGTCTCTAGGATGCAGCTAAAACAGTGTTAAGAGGGAAATTTGTAGCACTAAATGGCCACATCAAAAAGCTTGGAAGATCTCAAACCAATACCCTAACATCACAACTAAAAGAACTAAAGAACCAGGAGCAAACAAATCCCAAAGCTAGCAGAAGACAAGAAATAACCAAGATCAGAGTAGAACTGAAGGAGTAGAGACACAATAAACCCTTCAAAACATCAATGAATCCAGGAGCTGTTTTTTTTTTTTTTTTTGAAAAAATTAATAGACTACTACCTAGACTAACAACGAAGAAAAGAGAGAAGAATCAAATGGACACAATAAAAAATGACAAAGGGGCTATCACCACTGACCACACAGAAATACAAACAACCATCAGAGAATATTATAAACAATTCCATTCAAATAAACTAGAAAATCTAGAAGAAACACATCAATTCCTAGACACCCATACCCTTTCAAGACTGAATGAGAAGGAAGTCAAATCCCTGAATAGATCAATAACAAGTTCTGAAATTAAGTCAGTAATAAATAGCCTACCAACCAACAAAAGCCCAGGACTGGACAAATTTATAGCTGAATTCTACCAGAAGTACAAAGAGGAGCTGGTACCATTTCTTCTGAAACTATTCCAATCAATTGAAAAGGAGGGACTTCTCCCTAATTCATTTTATGAGGCCAGCATCATCCTGATACCAAAACCTGGCAGATACATACACACACACACACACACACACACACACACACACACACAAAATCCCTTGATGATCATCGATGCAAAAATCCTCAATAAAATACTGGCAAACCGAATCCAGCAGCACATGAAAAGGCTTATCTGCCATGACAAAGTCAGATTCATCCCTGGGATGCAAGGCTGGTTCAGCATATGCAAACCAACAAATGTAATTCATCACATAAACAGACTAAAGAAAAAAACCACATGATTTTCTCAACAGACACAGAAAAGGTCTTCAATAAAATTCAACATCCCTTTATGTTAAAAACTTTCAATAAACTAGGTATTGATAGAATATATCTCAAAATAGCTGAGCACAGTGGCTCACACCTGTAATCCCAGCACTTTGGGAGGCCGAGGTGGAATATATCACCTGTGTTCAGGAGTTCAATACCAGCCTGGCCAACATGACAAAACCTTGTCTGTACTAAAAATACAAAAATTAGTCAGACACGGTGGTATGTGCCTGTAGTCCCAGCTACCCAGGAGGCTGGGGTGGGAGAATCGCTTGAACCCTGGAGGCAGATGTTGCAGTGAGCCGAGATAGCATGACTGGACTCCAGCCTGGGCAACAGAGCAAAACTCTATCTAAAATATACACATATTTATTATATATATAATATATATTATATATTACACATATATGTAAAAAATATATACATACATATTTGAGATGGAGATATATATATAAATAAGAGCCATTTATGACAAACCCACAGCCAATATCATACTGAATGGGCAAAATCTGGAAGCATTCCCTTTGACAACCAGGACAAGACAAGGATGCCCTCTCTCACCACCCCTATTCAACACAGTATTGCAAATTCTGGCCAGGGCAATCAGGCAAAAGGAAGAAATCAAGGGTATTCAAATAGGAAGTGAGAAAGTCAAATTGTCTCTGTTTGCAAATGATATGATCCTATATCTAGAAAACTCCATCATCTCAGTCCAAAAGCTCCTTAAGCTGCTAAACAACTTCAGCAAAGTTTCAGGATACTAAATCAATATGCAAAAATCACAAGCATTACTACACACCAACAATAGATAGAGAGCCAAATCATTAATGAAATCCCAGTCACAACTGCTACAAAGAGAATAAAATATCTAGGAATACAGCTAACAAGGGACATGAAGGACTTTTTTCTTTTTTTTTTTTTTTATACTTTAAGTTCTAGGGTACATGTGCATAACGTGCAGGTTTGTTACATATGTATACTTGTGCCATGTTGGTGTGCTGCACCCATCAACTCGTCAGCACCCATCAACTTGTCAGCACCCATCAATTCGTCATTTGTATCAGGTATGACTCCCAATGCAATCCCTCCCCCCTCCCTCCTCCCCACGATAGGCCCCAGTGTGTGATGTTCCCCTTCCCGAGTCCAAGTGATCTCATTGTTCAGTTCCCACCTATGAGTGAGAACTTGCAGTGTTTGGTTTTCTGTTCTTGTGATAGTTTGCTAAGAATGATGCTTTCCAGCTGCATCTGAGACATGAAGGACTTTTTAAGGAGAACTACAAACAACTGCTCAAGGAAATAAGAGAAGACACAAACAAATGGAAAAACGTTCCATGTTCATGGATAGGAAGAATCAGTATCATGAAAACGGCCATACTGCCCAAAGTAATTTATAGATTCAATGTTATTCCCATTAAGATACCATTGATATTCTTCATAGATTTAGAAAAAACTACTTTGAAATTCATATGGAACCAAAAAAGAGCCCATACAGCCAAGACAATCCTAAGCAAAAAGAACAAGGCTGGAGGCAACATGCTACCTGACTTCAAACTACACTACAAGGCTCCAGTAACCAAAACAGCATGGTACTGGTACCAAAACAGACACATAGACTAATGGAACAGAATACAGATATCAGAAATAAAATTACACATCTACAACCATCGGATCTTCAACAAACCTGACAAAAGCAAGCAATGGGGAAATGATTCCCAATATAACAAATGATGCTGGGAAAACTGGCTAGCCATGTGCAGAAAATTGAAACTGGATCCCTTCCTTACACCTTATACAAAAATTAACTCAAGATGGTTAAAGACTTAAATGCAAACCCCAAAACTATAAAAATCCTAGAAGAAAATGTAGGCAATACCATTCAGGACATAGGCACAGGCAAAGGTTTCATGACAGAAACATCAAATTTCAACAAAAGCAAAAATTGACAAATTGGATCAATTAAACTAAAGAGCTTCTGCACTGCAAAATAAACTATCATCAGAATGAACAGACAACCTACAAACTCCAATTAAAAAGTGGGCAAAGAAAATAAACAAACACTTCTCAAAAGAAAACATGTATGTGGCCAAAAAACATGAAAAAAAGCTCAACATCACTGATCATTAGAGAAATGCAAATCAAAACCACATTGAAATACCGTCTCACACCAGTCAGAATGGTGATTATTAAAAAGTCAAGAAACAACAAATGCTGGCAACTTTTATACTGTTGGTGGGAATGTAAATTATTTCCACCATCATGGAGAAGGGTATGGTGATTCCTCAAAGACTTAGAATCACAAATAAAATTTGACCCAGTAATCCCATTACTGGGTGTATACCCAAAGGAATATAAATCATTCTTTTATAAAGAGAACATACATGCACATGCATGTTTATTGCAGCACTGTTTACAATAGCAAAGACTTGGAATCAACCCAAATGCCCATCAATGACAGACTGGATAAAGAAAATGTGGTGATTGCTAGCAAGATGGCCAAATATGAACAGCACTGGTCTGCAGCTCCCAGTGAGATCAATGCAGAAGGTGGGTGCTTTCTGGATTTCCAACTGAGGTTTCCGGTTCATCTCATTGGGACTGGTTGGACAGTGGGTGCAGTCCATGGAGGGTGGGCCAAAGCAGGGTGGGGCGTCACCTCACCCAGGAAGCACAAGGGGTTGGGGAATTTTCACCCCTACCCAAGGGAAGCCATGAGGGACTGAGCTGGAGGAACCATGCACATTCTGGCCCAGATACTGTGCTTGAACCACTGTCTTCACAATCTGCAGACCAGGATATTCCCTCTGGTGCCTACCCGACCAGGGCCCTAGGTTTCAAGCACAAAACTGGGCAGCCATTTGGGCAGACATTGAACTAGCTTCGGGGGGGGGGTTCCCCCCATACTCCAGTGGTAGCTGGAACACCAGCAAGACAGAACCATTTACTCCCCTGGAAAGGCGGCTGAAGCCAGGAAACCAAGTGGTCTGATTTGGCAGGTCCCACACCCATGGAGCCCAGCAAACTGAGATCAATTGGCTTGAAATTCTTGCTGTCAGCACAGCAGTAGTCAGATCGACCTGGGACGCTCAAGCTTGGTGGGGGAAGGGGCGTCCACCGTTGCTGAGGCTTGAGTAGGCGGTTTTACACTCACAGTGTAAGCAAAGCAGCCAGGAATTTTGAACTGGGTGGAGCCCACTGCAGCTCAGCAAGGCTACTGTGGCCAGACTGCCAGATTTCCCTTCTGTGGGCAGGGCATCTCTGAAAAAAAGGCAGCAGCCCCAGTCAGGGATTGATAGATAAAACCCCCATCTGCCTGGGACAGAGCACCTGGGGGAAGGAGTGGCTGTGGGCACAGCTTCAGCAGATGTAAACATCCCTGCCTGATGGCTCTGAAGAGAACAGCAGACCTCCCAGCACAGTGTTCAAGCTCTGCTAAGGGTCAGACTGCCTCCTCAAATGGGTCCCTGACCCTGGTGTATCCTGACTGGGAGATACCTCCAAGTAGGGGCCGAGAGACACCTCATACAGGAGAGATCTGGCTGGCATCTGGTTGGTGCCCCTCTGGGATGAAGCTACCACAGGAAAGAACAGGCAGAAATCTTTGCTGTTCTGCAGCTTCTGCTGGTGATACCCAGGCAAACAGGATGAGTAGTGGATCTCCAACAAACTCCAGCAGACCTGCAGCAGAGGGGCCGGACTGTTAGAAGGAAAACTAACAAACAGAAAGGAATAGCACGTTCACTCAAAGACCCCATCCAAAGGTCACTAAAATCAAAGACCAAAGGTAGATAAATCCACAAAGATGGGGAGAAAGCAGCACAAAAAGGCTGAAAATTCCAAAAACCAGAATGCCTATTCTCCAAAGGATCACAGCTCCTCACCAGTAAGGGAACAACACTGGAAGAAGAATGAGTTTGACGAATTGACAGAAGTAGGCTTTAGAAGGTGGGTAATAACAAACTCCTCTGAGCTAAAGGAGCATGTTCTAACCCAATGCAAGGAAGCTAAGAACCTTGAAAAAAGGTTAGAGGAATTGCTAACAACTAGAATAACCAGTTTGGAGAAGAACATAAATGACCTGATGGAGCTGAAAAACACAGCACGAGAACTTCGTGAGGCATACACAAGTATCAATACCCAAATCAATCAAGCAGAAGAAAGGATATCAGTGATTGAAGATTAAATTAATAAAATAAAGCATGAAGACAAGATTAGAGAAAAAAAAAGAATAAAAAGGAATGAAAAACGCTTCCAAGAAATGTGGGACTATGAGAAAAGACCAAACCTACATTTGATTGGTATGTGTGAAAGTGATGGGGAGAATGGAACCAACCTGGAAAACACTCTTCAGGATATTATCCAAGAGGGTAATATTATCCAGGAGACCTTCCCCAACCTAGTAAAACAGGCCAACATTCAAACTCAGGAAATACAGAGAACAGCACAAAGATACTCCTTGAGAAGAGCAACCCCAAGACTCATAATCATCAGATTCACCAAGGTTGAAATGAAGGAAAAATATTAAGGGCAGCCAGAGAGAAAGTTCAGGTTACCCACAAAGGGAAGCCCATCAGACTAACAGCAGATATGTCTGCAGAAACCCTACAAGCCAGAAGAGAGTGGGGGCCAATATTCAACACTCTTAAAAAAAGAATTTTCAACCCAGAATTTCATATCCAGCTAAACTAAGCTTCATAAGTGAAGGAGAAATGAAATCAAATGGACACATTTTACAGACAAGCAAATGCTGATTTTGTCACCACTAGGCCTGCCTTAGAAGAGCTCCTGAAGGAAGCACTAAACATGGAAAGGAACAACCAGTACCAGCCACTGCAAAATCATACCAAATTGTAAAGAATATCAACACTATGAAGAAACTGCATGAAGTAACAGGCAAAACAACCAGCTAGCATCATAATGACAGGATCAAATTCACACATAACAATATTAACCTTAAACATAAATGGGCTAAATGCCCCAATTAAAAGACACAGACTGGCAAACTGGATAAGGAGTCAAGACCCACCAGTGTGCTGTATTCAAGAGACCCATCTCACATGCAAAGAAACAAATAGGTTCCAAGTAAAGAGATGGAGGAATGTTTACCAAGCAAATGGAAAGCAAAACAAAAAGCAGGAATTGCAATCCTAATTTCTGGTAAAACAGACTTTAAACCAACAAAGATCAAAAGAGACAAAGAAGGTACCATTACATAATGGTAAAGCGACCAATGCAGTAAGAAGATCTAACTATCCTAAATATATATGGACCTAATACAGGAACACCCAGATTCATGAAGCAAGCTCTTAGAGACCTACAAAGAGACTTAGACTCCCACACAATAATAGTGGAAGACTTTAACACTCCATTGTCAATATTAGACAGACAAAAAGACAGAAAATTAACAAGGATATTCAGGACTTGAACTCAGTTCTAGACCAAGCGGACCTAATAGACATCTACAGAACTCTCCACCCCAAATCAAGAGAATATACATTCTTCTAAGCACCACATCATGCTTATTCTAAAATTGACCACATGATTGGAACTAAAACCTCCCCAGCAAATGCAACAGAATGGAAATCAAAACAGAGTCTCTCAGACCATGGTGCCATCAAATTAGAACTCAGGAATAAGAAACTCACTCAAAACCACACAACTACATGGAAACTGAACAACCTGCTCCTGAATGACTACTGAGTAAATAACAACATGAAGGCAGAAATAAAGATGTTCTTTGAAACCAGTAAGAACAAAGACCAGAATCTCTGGGACACATTTAAGGCAGTGTGTACAGGGAAATGTACAGCACTAAATACCCACAAGAGAAAGCAGGAAAGATGTAAAATTGACACCCTAACATCACAACTAAAAGAACTAGAGAAGTAAGAGCAAACAAATGGAAAAGCTTGCAGGAGACAAGAAATAACTAAGATCAGAGCAGAACTGAAGGAGATAGAGACATGAAAAACCCTTCAAAAAGTCAATGAATCCAGGAGGTGGTCTTCTGAAAAGATCAACAAAATAGATAGCCAGACTAATACAGAAGAAAAAAGAGAAGAATCAAACAGATGCAATAAAAAATAATATAGGGGATATCACGACTGATCCAAGAGAAATATAAACTGCCATCAAAGAATACTATAAACATGTCTATGCAAATAAACAAAAAAAAAAACTAGAAGAAATGAATAAGTTCCTGGACACATACACCCTCCTGAGTCTAAACCAGGAAGAAGTTGAGTCCCTGAATAGACAAATAACAAGTTCTGAAATTGAGGCAGTAATTAATAGCCTGACAACCAAAAAGTCCAGAACCAGATGGATTCACAGTGGAATTCTACCAGAGGTACAAAGAGGAGCTGGTACCATTCCTTCTGAAACTATTCCAATCAATAGAAAAACAGGGAATCCTCCCTAACTCATTTTATGAGGCCAGTATCATCTTCATACAAAAACCTGGCAGAGATACAACAAAAAAGGACAATTTCAGGCCAATATCCCTGATGAACATCAATGCAAAAATCCTCAATAAAATACTGGTAAACCATATCCAGCAGCACATCAAAAAGCTTATCCACCACAATCAAGTCAGCTTCACGCCTAGGATGCAAGGCTGGTTCAACATATGCAAATCAATACATGTAATCCATCAGATGAACAGAACCAATGACAAAAACTTCATGATTATCTCAATCGATGCAGAAAAGTCCTTCAACAAAATTCAACACCCTTCATGCTAAAAACTCTCAATAAACTAGGTATTGATGCAACATAGCTCAAAATAATAAGAGCTACTTATTACAAACCACAGCCAATATCATACTGAATGGGCAAAAACTGGAAGCATTCCCTTTGAAAACTGGCATAAGACAGGGATGCCCTCTCTCACCACTCCTATTCCACACAGTGTTGGTAGTTCTGGCCAGGGCAATCAGGCAAGAGAAACAAATAAATGGTACTCAAATAGGAAGACAGGAAGTCAAATTGTCTCTGTTTGCAGATGACATTGTTGCATATTTAGAAAACCCCATGATCTCAGCCCAAAATCTCCTTAGGCTGATAAGCAACTTCTGCAAAGTCTCAAGATACAAAATCAATGTGCAAAATCACAAGTGTTCCTATACACCAATAACAGACAAACAGAGAGCCAAATCATGAGTGAACTCCCATTCACAATTGCTACTAAGTGAACAAAATACCTAGGAAGACAACTTACAAGGTATGTGAAGGACCTCTTCAAGGAGAACTATAAACTACTGCTCAAGAAAATAAGAGAGGACACAAACAAATGGAAGAGCATACCATGCTCATGGATAGGAAGAATCAATATCATGAAAATGGCCATACGGCCCAAAGTAATTTATAGATTCAATGCTATCACCATCAAGCTACCACTGACTTTCTTCATGGAATTGGAAAAAACTATAAACTTCATATGGAACTAAAACAGAGCCCGCAATGCCAAGACAATCCTAAGCAAAAAGAACAAAGCTGGAGGCATCATGCTACCTGACATCAAACTATACTACAAGGATACAGTAACCCAAACAGCATGGTACTGGTACCAAAACAGATATATAGACCAATGGAACAGAACAGAGGCCTCAGAAATAACACCACACATCTACAACCATCTGGTCTTTGACAAACCCAACACAAACAAGCAATGAGGAAAAGATTCCCTATTTAATAAAAGCTGTTAGGAAAACTGGGCAGCCATATGCAGAAAACTGAAACTGAAGCCCTTCCTTACACCTTATACCAAAAAATCAACTCAAGATGGATTAAAGACTTAAACATAAGACCTAAAACCATAAAATACTATAAGAAAACCTGGACAATACCTTTCAAGACACAGCTGTGGCAAAGACCTCATCACCAAAAGCAATGGCAACAAAAAAGAAAATTGACAAATGGGTTCTAATTAAAGAGTTTCTGCACAGCAAAAGAAACTATCATCAGAGTGAACAAGCCACCTACAAAATGGGAGAAAATTTTTTGCAATCTATCCATCTGACAAAGGATTAATATCCAGAATCTACAAAGAACTTAAAGAAATTTACAAGCAAAAAACAAACCCCACCAAAAAGTGGGCAAAGTGTATGAACAGACACTTCCCAAAAGAAGACATTCATGCAACCAATAAACATACGAAAAAAGCTCACCATCACTGGTCATTACTGAAATGCAAATCAAAACCACAATGAGATACCATCTCACACCAGTGAGAATGGCGATCATTAAAAAGTCAGGAAACACGTGCTGGAGAGGATGTGGAGAAACAGGAATGCTTTTACACTGTTGCTGGGAGTGTAAATTAGTTCAACCATTGTGGAACACAGTGTGGCAATTCCTCAAAGATCTAGAACTAGAAATACCATTTGACCCAGCCATCCCATTCTGGGTACATACCAAAGGATTATAAATTATTCTACTATAAAGACACATGCACACTTATGTTTACTGTGACATTATTCACAATAGCAAAGACTGGGAACCAACCCAAATGCCCATCAATGATAGACTGGATAAAGAAATGCAGCACATACACACCATGGAATACTATGCAGCCACAAAAAAGGATGAGTTCATGTCCTTTGCAGGGACATGGATGAAGCCTGAAACCATCATTCATAGCAAACTATCAAAAGAACAGAAAATCAAACACTACATGTTCTCACTCATAAGTGGGAGTTGAACAAGGAGAACAAATGGACCCAGGGAGAGGAACATCACACACCAGGGTCTATTGGGGAGTGGGGGGCTAGGGGAAGGATAGCATTAGGAGAAATACATAATGTAGGTAACAGGTTGATGAGTGCAGCAAACCACCATGGCACATGCATACCTATGTAACAAAACTGCACATTCTGCACATGTAGCACAGAACTTAAAGTATAACAATAATAAAAAAAAGAAAATGTGGTACATATACACCATGTAATACTATGCAGCCATATAAAGGAATGAGACTGATCCTGGAGCAAGATGGCCGAATAGGAGCAGCTCCAGCCTCCAGCTCACAGTGCAAGCAACATAGAGGATGGGTGATTTCTGCATTTTCAACTGAGGTACCAGGTTCATCTCACTGGGGAGTGCCGGACAATCAGTACAGGTCAGCTGCTGCAGCCCGACCAGCGAGAGCTGAAGCAGGGCGAGCCATCGCACCACCTGGGAAGCACAAGGGGGAAGGGAATCCCTTTTCCTAGACAAGGGAAACTGAGACACACAACACCTGGAAAATCGGGTAACTCCCACCCTAATACTGCACTTTACCAAGGGTCTTAGCAAATGGCACACCAGGAGATTATGTCCCACACCTGGATGAGAGGGTCCCACGCCCACAGAGCCTTCCTCATTGCTAGCACAGCAGTCTGAGATCTAACTGCAAGGTGGCAGCGAGGCTGGGGAAGGAGAGCCCACCATTGCTAAGGCTTAATTAAGTAGGTAAAAAAAAGCCCCTGGGAAGCTCGAATTGGGTGGAGCCCACCGCAGCTCAAGGGGGCCTGCCTGTCTCTGTAGACTCCATCTCTGGGGACAGGGCATAGCTAAACAAAAAGTAGCAGAAACCTCGGCAGAGGTAAATGAGTAAATGTCCCTGTCTGACAGCTTTGAAGAGAGCAGTGGATCTTCCAGCATGGAGGTTGAGATGTGAGAACAGACAGACTGCCTGCTCAAGTGGGTCCCTGACCCCTGAGTAGCCTAAATGGGAGACATCCCCCACTAGGGGCAGACCCACACATCACAACTCACATGGCAGGGTACACCCCTGAGACGAAGCTTCCAGAGCAAGAATCAGACAGCAACACTCGCTGTTCAGCAATATTCTATCTTCTGCAGCCTCCGCTGCTCATACCCAGGCAAACAGGGTCTGGAGTGGACCTCAAGCAATCTCCAACAGACCCACAGCTGAGGGTCCTCACTGTTAGAAGGAAAACTAACAAACAGAAGGGACAACCACACCAAAACCCCATCAGTTCATCACCATCATCAAAGACCAAAGGCAGACAAAACCACAAAGATGGGAAAACAGCAGGGCAGAAAAGCTGGAAATTCAAAAAATCAGAGCACATCTCCCCCTCCAAAGGAATGCGGCTCATCGTCACCAATGGATCAAAGCTGGATGGAGAATGACTTTGACAAGTTGAGAGAAGAAGGCTTCAGTCGATCAAACTTCTCAGAGCTAAAGGAGGAACTACGTAACCAGCGCAAAGAAACTAAAAATCTTGAAAAAAGAATAGAAGAATGCATAACTAGAATAATCAATGCAGAGAAGGCCATAAACGAACTGACAGAGATAAAAACCATGACACGAGAAATACGTGACAAATGCACAAGCTTCAGTAACCAACTCGATCAACCGGAAGAAAGAGTATCAATGATTGAACATCAAATGAATGAAACAAAGCAAGACGAGAGGTCTAGAGAAAAAAGAGGAAAAAGAAATGAACAAAGCCTCCAAGAAATATGGGATTACACGAAAAGACCAAATCTACGTCTGACTGGTGTGCCTGAAAGTGAGGGAGAAAATGGAACCAAGTTGGAAAACACTCTTCAGGATATCATCCAGGAGAACTTCCCCAGCCTAGTAAGGCAGGCCAACATTCAAATTCAGGAAATACAGATACTCCTCGAGAACAGCAACTCCAAGACACATAATAGGCAGATTCACCAAAGTTGAAATGAAGGGAAAAATGTTAAGGGCAGCCAGAGAGGAAGTCTGGTTACCCACAAAGGGAAGTCCATCAGACTAACAGCAGATTTCTCAGCAGAAACTCTCCAAGACAGAAGAGAGTAGGGGCCAATATTCAACATTCTTAAAGAAAAGAATTGTCAACCCAGAATTTCATATCCAGCCAAACTAAGTTTCATAAGTGAAGGAGAAATAAAATCCTTTACACACAAGCAAATGCTTAGAGATTTTGTCACCACCAGGCCTGCCCTACAAGAGACCCTGAAGGAAACACTAAACATGGAAAGGTACAACCAGTACCAGCCATTACAAAAACATGCCAAAATGTAAAACCATTGATGCTAGGAAAAAGCTGCATCAACTAACAAGCAAAATAACCAGCTAATATCACAATGACAGGATCAAGTCCACACATAACAATATTAACCTTAAATGTAAATGGACTAAACGGTCCAATTAAAAGACAAAGACTGGCAATAAAGAGTCAAGACCCATCAGTTTGCTGTAATCAGGAGACCATCTCCCATGCACAGACACATATAGGCTCAAAACAAAGGGATGGAGGAAGATCTACCAAGCAAATGGAGAACAAAAAAAAAAAAAAAAAAAAAAACAGGGGTTGCAATCCTAGTCTCTGATAAAACAGACTTTAAACCATCAAAGATCAAAAGAGATAAAGAAGGCCATTACATAATGGTAAAGGGATCAATTCAACAGGAAGACCTAACTATCCTAAATATATATGCACCCAATACAGGAGCACCCAGATTCATAAAGCAAGTCCTTAGAGACTTAAAAAGAGACTTAGACTCCCACACAATAATAATGGGAGAATTCAACACCCCATTGTCAACATTAGACAGATCAATGAGACAGAAAATTAACAAGGATATCCAGGAATTGAACTCAACTCTGCACAAAGCGGACCTAATAGACATCCACAGAACTCTCCACCCAAAATCAACAGAATATACATTCTTCTCAGCACTACATTGCACTTATTCCAAAATTGACCACATAGTTGGAAGTAAAGCACTCCTCAGCAAATGTAAAAGAACAGAAATTATAACAAACTGTCTCTCAGACCACAGTGCAATCAAACTAGAACTCAGGACTAAGAAACTCAATCAAAACTGCTCAACTACATGGAAACTGAACAACCTGCTCCTGAAGGACTACTGGGTACATCACTAAATGAAGGCAGAAATAAATATGTTCTTTGAAACCAATGAGAATGAAGATACAACATACCAGAATGTCTGGGACACATTTAAAGCAGTGTGTAGAGGCAAATTTATAGCACTAAATGCCCACAAGAGAAAGCCAGAAAGATCTAAAATTGACACCCTAACATCACAATTAAAGGAACTAGAGAAGCAAGAGCAAGCACATTTAAAAGCTAGCAGAAGGCAAGCAATAACTAAGATCAGAGCAGAATTGAAGGAGACAGAGACACAAAAAACCTTCCAAAAAATCAATGAATCCAGGAGCCGGTTTTTTGAAAAGATCAACAAAAATTGACAGACTGCTAGCAAGACTAATAAAGAAAAAAAGAGAGAAGAATCAAATAGACACAATAAAAAATGATAAAGGGGATATCACCACTGACCCCACAGAAATACAAACTACCATCAGCGAATACTATAAACACCTCTACACAAATAAACTAGAAAACCCAGAAGAAATGGATAATTACCTGGACACTTACACTCTCCCAAGACTAAACCAGTAAGAAGTTGAAGCCCTGAATAGACCAATAGCAGGCTCTGAAATTGAGGCAATAATTAATAGCCTACCAACCAAAAAAGTCCAGGACCAGACGGATTCACAGCCGGATTCTACCAGAGGTACAAGAAGGAGTTGGTACCATTCCTTCTGAAACTATTCCAATCAATAGAAAAAGAAGGAATCCTCTGTAACTCATTTTATGAGGCCAACATCATCCTGATACCAAAGCCTGGCAGAGACACAACAGAAAAAGAGAATTTTAGACCAATATCCCTGATGAACATCGATGCAAAAGTCCTCAATAAAATACTGGCAAACTGAATCCAGCAGCACATCAAAAAGCTTATCCACCATGATCAAGTGGTCTTCATCCCAGGGATGCAAGGCTGGTTCAACATATGCAAATCAATAAATGTAATCCAGCATATAAACAGAACCAAAGATAAAAACCACATGATTATCTCAATAGATGCAGAAAAGGCCTTTGACAAAAGTCAACAGCCCTTCATGATAAAAACTCTCAATAAATTCGGTATTAATGAAACGTATCTCAAAATAATAAGAGCTATTTATGACAAACCCACAGCCAATGCCATACTGAATGGGCAAAAACTGAAAGCATTCCCTTTGAAAACTGGCACAAGACAGGGATGCCCTCTCTCACCACTCCTATTCAACATAGTGTTGGAAGTTCTGGCTAGGGCAATCAGGCAAGAGAAAGGAATCAAGGGTATTCAGTTAGGAAAAGAAGAAGTCAAATTGTCCCTGTTTGCAGATGACATGATTGTATATTTAGAAAACCCCATTGTCTCAGCCCAAAATCTCCTTAAGCTGATAAGCAACTTCAGCAAAGTCTCAGGATACAAAATTAATGTGCAAAAATCACAAGCATTCTTACCACCAGTAACAGACAAACAGAGAGCCAAATCGGGAATGAACTTCCATTCACAATTGCTTCAAAGAGAATAAAATACCTAGGAATCCAACTTACAAGGGATGTAAAGGACCTCTTCAAGAAGAACTACAAACCACTGCTCAGTGAAATAAAAGAGGACACAAACAAATGGAAGAACATACCATGCTCATGGATAGGAAGAATCAATATCGAGAAAATGGCCATACTGCCCAAGGTAATTTATAGTTTCAATGCCATTCCCATCAAGCTACCAATGACTTTCTTCACAGAATTGGAAAAAAAACGGCTTTAAAGTTCATATGGAACCAAAAAAGAGCCCGCATTGCCAAGACAATCCTAAGTCAAAAGAACAAAGCTGGAGGCATCAAGTTACCTGACTTCAAAGTATACTACAAGGCTACAGTAACCAAAACGGCATGGTACTGGTACCAATACAGAGATATAAACCAATGGAATAGGACAGAGCCCTCAGAAATAATACCACACATCTACAGCTGTCTGATCTTTGACAAACCTGAGAAAAACAAGAAATGGGAAACGGATTCCCTATTTAATAAATGGTGCTGGGAAAATTGGCTAGCCAGAAGTAGAAAGCTGAAACTGGATCCTTTCCTTACTCCTTATACACAAATTAATTCAAGATGGATTAGAGACTTAAATGTTAGACCTAATACCATAAAAACCCTAGAAGAAAATCTAGGTAGTACCATTCAGGACATAGGCATGGGCAAGGACTTCATGACTAAAACACCAAAAGCAACAGCAACAAAAGCCAAAATTGATAAATGGGATCTAATTAAACTAAAGAGCTTCTGCACAGCAAAAGAAACTACCAGCAGAGTGAACAGGCAACCTACAGAATGGGAGAACATTTTTGCAATCTACTCATCTGACAAAGGGCTAATATCCAGAACCTACAAAGAACTCAAACAAATTTACAAGAAAAAAACAAACAACCCCATCAAAAAGTGGGCAAAGGATAGGAACAGACAGTTCTCAAAAGAAGACATTCATACAGCCAACAGGCACAGGAAAAAATGCTCATCATCACTGGCCATCAGAGAAATGCAAATCAAAACCACAATGAGATACCATCTCACACCAGTTAGAATGGCATCATTAAAAAGTCAGGAAACAACAGGTGCTGGAGAAGATGTGGAGAAATACGAACACTTTTACACTGTTGGTGGGATTGTAAACTAGTTCAACCACTGTGGAAAACAGTATGGCAATTCCTCAAGGATCTAGAACTAGAAATATCATATGACCCAGCCATCGCATTACTGGGTATATACCCAAAGGATTATAAATCATGCTGCTATAAAGACACATGCACACGTATGTTTATTGTGGCACTATTCACAATAGCAAAGACTTAGAATCAACCCAAATGTCCATCACTGACAGACTGGATTAAGAAAATGTGGCACATATACAACATGGAATACTATGCAGCCATAAAAAAAGGATGAGTTCGTGTCCTTTGTAGGGACATGGGTGCAGCTGGAAACCATCATTCTCAGCAAACTATCGCAAGAACAGAAAACCAAACATTGCATGTTCTCACTCATAGGTGGGAATTGAACAATGAGATCACTTGGACATGGAAAGGGGAACATCACACACTGGGGCCTATTATGGGGAGGGGGCAGGAGGGAGGGATGGCACTGGGAGTTATAACTGATGTTAATGATGAGTTGATGGGTGCATCACACCAACATGGCACATGTATACATATGTAACAAACCTGCACGTTGTGCACATGTACCCTAGAACTTAAAGTATGATAAAAAAATAAAATAAAATAAAATAAAAAATAAAGGAATGAGACCATGTCGTTTGCAGGGACATGGATGGAGCTGGAAGCCAGTATCCTCAGCAAACTAGCAAAGGAACAGAAAACCAAAGATTTCACGGTTGTCACTTATAAGTGGGAGCTGAACAATGAGAACACATGGACACAGGGAGGGGAACAACATATATTGGGGCCTGTCAGGGAATGAGGGGAGGGAGAACAACAGGATAAATAGATAATGTATGCTGAGATTAATACCTAGGTGATGGGTTGATAGGTGCAGCAAACCACCATGGCACACATTTACTGATATAACAAACCTGCATCTCCTGCACGTGTATCCCAGAACTTAAAATAAAATAAAATAAAATAAAACAATCTTATAATGTATGTAGAGCCACAACAGACCCTGGATACACAATGAAATCCTCAGCCAAAAGAACAAAGCTGGAGGCATCACCCTACCTGACTTCAAAATATACTACAAAGCTATAGTAACCAAAGCAGCATAGTATTCATATTAAAACAGACACATACACCAAAGAAACAGAATAGAGAACCCAGAAATAAATCCACGTGTTTATAACCAACTGATTTTTGACAAAGGCAGCAAGAACATACGTTGGGAAAAGGACATAATCTTCAACAAATGGTGCTGAAAAAACTATATATCCATATTAGGAAAATAAACTAAACTCCCCGCCCCCATCTCACACCAAATACAAAAATCGACTCAAAGTGAAATAAAGACTTAAATGTACGATCACAAACTATGAAATTACTAGAAGGAAACATAGAGAAAACACTTCAGAAAATTGGTCTGACCAAGATTTTACGGAAAAGACCTCAAAATCAGTCAACAAAAGCAAAAATATACATATAGTATTATATCAAATTAAAAAGCTTCTGCACAGCAAAAGAAATAACTGACAGAGTGAAGTGACAACCTGCAGAATAGAAGAAAATATCTGCAAACTATTCATTCAAGGGAATGATATCCAGAATATGCAAGGAACTCAAACAACTCAACAGAAAAAATAATAGTCTAAAATAAGCAATTGATCTGAACAGACAATTCTTAAAAGAAGACACAAAAATGGCAAGAATTATATAAAATATGCTCAACATCACTTGTCATTAGGTAAATGCAAATAAAAAACAACAATGAGGTATCATCTCCCCCAGGTAGAATGGCTATCATCAAAAAGACAAAAAAATAATAAATTCTGGTGAGGATGCAAAGAGACAGAAACTCTTATATGCTGTTTGGGGAGTGTAATTAGTAAAGCGATTATAGAAAACAGTATGGAGGTTCCTCAAAAAGCTAAAAACAGAACTCCCATGATCTTGCAATTCAACTACTGGGCATATATCCAAAGGAAAGGAAATCCTTATATGGAAGAGATATCTGCACTCCCATGATTACAGCAGCACTATTCACAATAGCTAAGACTGTGATTAACCTAAGTGTCCATCAACAGACGAATGAAGAAAATGTGGTATATATACACAATGGAATACAATTCAGCCATACAAAATGAATACAATCTGTCATTGGCAGTAATATAGATCAGCCCAGAGGACATTATGTTAATTTAAACAAGCCAGGCACAGAAAGACAAAACTCACTCATGTGAAGAAGCTAAAAAAGTTGATATCAGAGAAGTAGAAAGTAAAATTGCTGAGAAGGGTAGGGAGGAGGAAGTAGAGGGAAAAGTCAGCAAAAAATTCAGCTGGGAAGGAGGAATGCTTTCTAGTGGTCTATAGTACTGTTGGGTGAATATAGTTACAATAATTTGTTGTATTTTTCAAACAGCTAGAAGAGAGAATTTTAATGTGCCGAGTACAAAGAAATGATAAATGTTTGAGGTGGTAACTATGCTCATTACCTTGATTTGATCATTTAGATTTTATACATATGTGTGTGTGCATGTGTGTATGTGTGTGTATATATGTCTGTGTATATACATATATAAATATCACTCTTTACCCCATAAATATGTACAGTTATGATGTCAATTAAGAATAATTTTAAAAATTCATTTTGTCCTTGTTCATCCTTTCTATAATAGTTATTTTAAAGTCTATGTTTTATACAGACAAACTCCACAGTCCCCAGTGCTCACTAAATGTCTCATGTGGAAAGCAGTTTTGTGCTTTTGGCTCCTTTGGATTCAAATCCATCATGTCAGCACTTGTCACCAAAAGCTCCATGGAATTCTCTTTCTTCCACTACAGGCCCTGTGCCTAGGCTAAACTGATCCTCAGCCTATAATCTCTAATATAAGACTGAGAAAACACTCTCATGGAAGAAAACTGCCAGTGATCTCAGCTACCCTCAGAAGGATTCTTCCCTACATGGAGTTTTAGTTCATCTAGTCCTCTTTGCTCTCACAGATCTCTGATGTTTTCAAAAATATGATTGTTTTGTAATTTATCCACTATTTTGTAGCTGTTGCAGCAGGAGCAACCCACCATATTCTATCTAGAAATGAAAGTTTTATACTCATATTCCCACAAGTTATTATAATAGGGGCAAATAATATCGCAGGACTTCTCCTTAGATCAGCTAAAGACTGGGTTCTTGTCCGTTCTACGGCCACAAAAATTTAGGGTCACAGACGATTTAAAGGGTGAGTAGAGCAGGGGTTTTTTGGGTGAAAAGGGAAAAATAAAGGGAAACAGGAATCCTCCGCAAGGCCAGAGTCCCCTGCTAGAGCGCTTCCCGCCAGCAGTTGGAACCCCAGGTTCCACACAGGAAGAGGAGGGGGAGGCTCCTCCCTGCTGCAAACATCCTGAACTTCCCAAGGCTCCACCTCAACACACAGGCTGGTTGGAGTTTTTCCAGGGACCCCTCCCACCTGGCTGTCTCAATAGCACAGGCTAGAAAAGCCTCTTTGGAGGAGTTTCTGAACATATCATAGAGCAAGTCAAGGTCTCAAATCCATCTTACAAAACTCAACATACAGTAAATTGCAAACTGATGTCTCAAACTATAATATGTACAATAGCTAAATGTAGAAAATTCATTCAGAAGATATTTATTCAAGGCCTATTATGTACAAAGCACCATACTAACAACTAGAAGAAGGAACAAAAAATATCATAATATAGTCTCTAATCTCTTAAGACTCTCACTAGAAAATATAAAACAAGAATACCAATAACAAATACAATAAGTAATGGATGCTACATTCACTTGGATGAATTTCATTTAACTTATTTTTGTGTTTGGTATGGAGAGCTAAATAGACTTGTGGATGCGGGATTAGGTAGACTTCATGGGGGAGGTGTTATTTGAATTAGAACCAGAAGAAACAGCAGGATTTTGATGGGAAAGACATTCCAGGTCTTTCGGGAAAAATATTTACAAAGGCTCAAAGATTAAAAAGGAAAAAGCATTTCAGGCAGAGTTAGGATTTCATGAGTTATCCTGGTTTCACTGTAAAAACATCAGGACCATCTGGGAAGCTTGAAAACATACCAATACATGCGCCTCCACCCCCTCATCATGACCAGTTAGAATCTCTGGAAATGGGGCCCACGTATTTTTATTGCTCTAATCTCCCCCCAAAATTATGACGCACAGTAAGAGTTGAAAACTACTAGTCTCCAGTATCAGAAAAATAGAAAAATTACACTGATATTATAGGGTTTTTGTCAAAAAGTAGACAGTCTTGAGTGCTAGATTGAAGTGTAAGTACTTTATTGAATTAGTAAAGGAAAGTCACTAAATTAAGCCATACAATAAACCTAGTGGCAGAGTGCCAGACCATTGGCAGGTGGGGGGACTAGAAGTAGGGAGACCAATTAGCTATTAAAAGACATCGTAAGGACTTAAACTTTGGGGGAGGGGGTGGCTTACAGTAGGAATACAAAAAAGGGAACAAATTAAATAGATAAGAACTTGATAAGGAAGCATAGATAGGATTAAGAATTAACTGAATGTAAGCAAAGCAAGAGAAAATAGCCAGTGAACGGACAGCCAACAGATTTCAAGGCCAGTTACTAATTTACCTGTGCTACTATGAACACAACTGGGAAGTTGAGAGGAAAACCTAGCGTTACTATGCAGAGGAAATATGGCATATTATGTTTTAGGAACTTGGAGATTTGGGTGGAAATGTCCAGAAGACATCTAGAAATTTCAAAGAAATTGAAGATAAAAATCAAGTATGAGAGATACTTACTACAGGTATTCATTGAAAATATGGTTAAAATTGGATATAGGAATGGAAGGGAATGGAAAAGCAAGTCCAGAGAGGTTATGCTCCTCTCTTCTCATTCTACTTGCTTCTCTATCCCATCAATTCTTCTTCCACACTCTGCTGTAGTGTACTAGCTAATAGTCCCTATCTGCCCTTCCAACCAGGAGCAGGCTTGGGAAGGAGTAACTATAAAGGCAGCAATCAAGTCTGTAACTTCAAGAAAAACGTGAAGAATGAATATAAGGGATAGAAGGGCATACCAACTAACAAGAGATGAAAGACTATGTTTTATGCCCCCAGAGTCACCCAGCTGAGGTGGTCATATCTAAGTTAAAATGTATATGTAATGAAACATTCATAATTTGAGCTAGATGCGAGATTGTCCACATATTTCAAATAATTTTGTCTAAGAGAAGTCTAGTATCTTAGAAGTGAGACATGAGTCTTAGAAGTGAGCATTTTCTTATTTTTAATTTTTTATCTAAGTTTTACATAATCAATACACTTTTTTGAGACAGGGCCTTGCTCTGTCACATAGGCTGGCATGCAATGGCACGATCATAGCCCACTGCAGCCTCAAACTCTGGGCTCAAGCAATCCTCCCACCCCAGTCTCCCAAGTAGCTAGGACTACAGGTGAGTGCTACCACAACCAATCTAATTTTTTCAAATTTCATGTACAGGTGGGGTCTTGCTATGTTACCCAGGCTGTTCTCAAACTCCTGGTCTCAGGCAATCCTCCCACCTCAGCCTCCCAAAGCACCAGGCTTACAGGTGTGAGCCACCACGCCTGCCTCATTTTTATTATTTTTTTTTTTTTGCTAGAAATATCTACACCGTTTTGCACTCACTTCCCTTCCCATTCTGAACCACCCTTCCAAAAACCATTTTTACAGCATTAGATAGAATGCCCTACTGTATGTCGCTGCCTAAAATCAGTGTACCAGCAGGGAATTCAGCAATGAGAATAACAATTCTGCTTAACAGAATCCAGACGGACACATGATCAGGAAAATGGATAAAACATTTCAGGGCTGGGGAGAACCTAAGTGTTATTGAGTAATAAAATAATATTTCTAGCTAATTACCTTAGCTTTTCTTATCTCTGAAGAATAGCTTCATGTATACCAGTAACATTTAACACAAGAAAGAATCTCCAAAGATCACCTGCTTTTAAGCAATTAAGCATCTAAGCCATCCAGGACAAAAAGTAGTCTGAGCTCCACAGCTTCCCTTGACAACCCATCCATTGTTCTGGAGTTATGATAGTGATAAATTTCATACCATATATTTGATTGTAAAATTGATACTACAGGGACAAGGAAAGGGAAGACATTTCAAGCTAAGTCAAATGTATGTCTCAGTCACTATCTTGCTGAGAAGACAAAATCATATCCAAACCATATCATGTACTCCTAAATTCTGAGAAAGCTTGATTTAGAAACATGGTATGAAAATATTTTTTACTACAAGATCATACCTGGAAGACGCCTAGAGGTGTCCAAATTCTCAAAAGAAGTAAGATGGAAAGTTGAACAGTCCTTTGGGGTATCCAATTATTGCCAATTATCCAGTATTGCCAATTGGAGAGGAGGCCATTTGCTTTTTACATCTAAACTGAACTCACTCTCCTATGAATGGACCTACCCTCAAAAGGCAAACACACATCATCAAATGAAATACACAAGCTGCTTATCCATTTTTTTCTCTTGTGGAACAAAATTATAAATTGTAAGGATACCCTTGATTATCAAATTCCCATTCTTGCGGAGTAAAGCCAAATCTTTACTACGAGCATGGGCAGATCAGACATTGCTTGAAAACACAGTCAAATTTTGCAAAAGCCTGCATTCAAAGTGACACTACATAATGGATATGTTTGCTCTTCCTTGGAAATTCAAAGTTGAGCTCTGTTGCTGGCAAAGAGTAACAGAGACAAAGCATTAAATAATAAAGCTACATACCAACATCATTCATAATTTAAGGCTAGAAAATTTACCTCATTTGTAAGTTGCAATTAACTGGCTATATCTTAATAACTGAATAAGAGCAAAGCCACATAACTATTACCCTTTCATTACTAATTAGGGATTAAGGTTACTTATGACACATCATTCTGTGTTCCCCAACAGTTCTGATGAGATCACCATTGCTTTAATGCAAGATATTAAATAGATGACTGGTCCTTGGAAAACTTTCTAAGTTTGGTTTGTAACTGACATGTGGTTCTTTGGGAGATATGCCCTCTAAAAGTCCAGTAATGAATCATGTCCTCACAAGCATTTGCTTTTTCAATAAGCATTAATTAAATGCTTATCAATGCTAATAATTAATCATTATTTCATAATATTGCCATTGATTGCAGACCAGAAATGTCACAGATGCCATAATGGTTTACAGAGTGTGCATAAACACTTCAAATTAAAGCAGTTATGATTTCATTATTTAGGTATCCTTGTGGGAAAAGCCAAAAGATCTCAGTTATTAAAAGTGCTGATGTAGTTCACATTTGTATTTTCCTAACAAACATCTAGTTCCTTCATATTTCTTACATTAGCAACTTGGAGGATACAGAGGTGCCCTTCAGAGTGTCTCCACATATCATTATCATTTCTCACGATATTCAAAGGACCAGTTCTAAGGCTTTCTCTCCAAAGTGTTGAGAGATTGGCTTATTTTCAATCCAAGAATGCATAATGATAGGAGTTACATGGAACTGCCTTATCTAACATTCCTAATAATATACCACAAACTATTTAGCTAAGATTTGTTGACTTGTCTTCTTGACAAGTCAACACAGCTCAAAGTTGAAGTCACCAAAACAGTACCAGTCATTCAATTCAGAGCAGTATTCAACACTCCCAGGTGTAATGTATGACCAGATCATTCTACCATATTTAATACAGTATGATTACCTTCACTTGTGCCTGCCAATCTGGAAGAGGCAGGCAGGAGCCTGTGATGGATCTTAAGTGAACTCTCAGCCACAGTCCCCATAAGTCTGCTCATATTTAGATAGCTGTGCAGATGGACATATCATAAACTGTGCTCATGATCTGAAAATGTGCCAAAAGGAACAAGCAAGCCCTAACTTCAGTTTCAAGACAGAGGTAGGAATGTGGATATGATCCAGGGCAATGCAGTGGTGAGCAGACAGAGTGGAGAGACATTTAATGATTCATCTAACCAGTTGGCTTTCAGGAGGGTTGTAAAGGCACCAGCCCCTGGTGCACTTTAATAGTTGTTTCCCACCCTGCCAGCACTGCAGGCATTGAGACAAAAAAAGCAAGAAGCAGAGAGTGGGAAAGTAAGACAAGAGGATAACTGTGATGTTATTTGGCCTCTACCTTATTCTGTTCCCCTGAGGTTAGAGAAATTGTTTCATTGAACTACATAAGCTCATCTCCTTAAATTATATCAAGAATATGATATTGCATTTTTTGGAGTCAAGTGAAACGCTTTTCAACAAATTTTCAGGCCAGAATTTTCTAAAGTTCCATCCCAGTGCTTCATCCTAAAAATTGATAAAAGGCTCTTTGTATGAAAATACTTTTTTAATGAATTATCACTCAGTAAAAATATTTGCTGGTTTTTTCTGAGCACTTTATCAGCAGTGTAAGCACCAAGGAGTGACTTGAGAACTTCCCACATATACACACATTGTCCAGTAGCCCCTTCCAGTCCACCCCAAATAATGCTAAGTAAAATCACTGAACTGGTTACTGAAATATGGCTACAAGAAATACCCTGTTCCCTCTTCCTGTCTGACTATCCATCCCAGTTATGTCCTATATGGAAATTCTGGAATCCAGAAAAAATAATGCCTTCTTTTTCTGCTTTCTCTCTTCTTACCAACTCCATCTTTCTTAAAAGTTTCTCATTCCAAATAGAAAACCCTGGCCAGATACAGTGGCTCACACCTGTAATCCCAGCACTTTGGGAGGCCGAAGTGGGCAGATCATAAGGTCAAGAGTTTGAGACCAGCCTGACCAATACGGTGAAATCCCATCTCTACTAAAAATTTTTTAAAAATTCGCCAGGCATGGTGGTGCACGCCTGTAGTCCCAGCTACTCAGGAGGCTGAGGCAGGAGAATCTCCTGAATCCAGGAGGCAGAGGTTGCAGTGAGCCGAGATTACACCACTGCACTCCAGTCTGGGTGACAGAGTGAGACTCCTCTCAAAAAAAACAGAAAGAAAGAAAAAGAAAACCCTACTTAATGTCTCTCTAAGTCTCTGCTGTAAAGAGGTAGACATTAGTATAGAAAGAAAAAAAATAGTTTAATTTTTTAGTGGCCATATCCCTAAACCTCAATTAACATCTTCTTCCTTCCTTTTTCTTAGTGGCTGTCCTTGAAGAGCAAGATGCAATACAAAATTTCCATTGCTGTTACTAATGCATCACATAGTGACTCTAAGGTTGTCATTAGTTGATAGAAAATAAAAATATACTTACCAGGATGGGTTACCATGATCGTACTAATGCCCAATATTTCAAAACTGAGACCGTAGTTCTAAGTATTTTTCAGATGTTGTCTCCTGTGTGTAGCCTTACCTGGTCCCAGTCCCCTGGCAGAATTAATCACCTCTGTGTCCTGATAGCACATTATTTGTACCATTAATATATCATTTTATACATTCTATTGGAGTTCATTATCAATATGTTATGGCTTTTCCTAGATCATGACCTACTTGAAAGCAAAATCCAACACATATTTGTATTTTTATGTTCACCTGTCACACAAAGTTTATCAACACAGAAGTTGGCAAAAATATGTTGTGTGAATTAATAAAATAAATGAAAACAATAGCTTATAGAAGGAACCTCTATACTAAATTTGACAATCTTGGCAACTAGTTGTCTTTTGAAAGGAGGGTAGGTAGGGTAGAGATTTAATTTAACTACAAAGCTGAGATAATTAAAATCAAAAATGAAGAAAATGGAGAAAATAAATACCAAGATTTTGTCAAAATCACTATGCAATATCAGCATTATGCATGAATTGAATTCGTGCATGGAGACACATTGTCCGTTTAAAGGTATTCATCATGACTATGGTAACTCTGAAAGTCTGGGTCTGGGAGCAAGTGACCTAAGGCTTGAGTCTAGAAAAGTGAACTAACTTGAGCCAACAGGTACAATGAATGAGAAGAATCCATAATAGTCCATCTGCCATCCTGGTTTCATATGTCAATGAGCCTCTTGGACATGCTGAGGACCCACTGAGAAGAAATGAGAACCTAGTGGACTTCTCAAGGTAAGTCAGTCTCCTAAAGAAGTACCCATTCCCATTTTGGGTTCTTCCTCCAGTCTCCAGCATTTGAATCCAAATGACCATTCACAAAGCCAAGAGTGATTTCCTGGCAGGGAAGAAAGAAGGTGGCCCTACCATGGGAGCCACAGAGCATGAGAATCACCTCAATTAGGTAAGTGTGGGAAACGGACCTGACCTGGACAAAGGGGTATTCTGAAAAGCCACCTGAATCCAAGAAATGGCACTAACTAACACAACCAGATCTAGATTTCAAAACATGTGTTGTGCAGATAACTCATATCCTTCTTTTTATTTATAAACTTTGATTTGCTCTTGCTTTGTTATTTGAAGATTGATTTGTGTGTGATTAAATTAAAGCATTTTCTATACTTTGTCATCAAAAAAAGAAGAGCTTTAGGAAAATCTCTGTTGGTCAAAATTGGTCCTTCGGGATCTGAAAACCAGTTCCTTGGAAGAGAAGACCTAAGGCCTACTCTTGAAGCCAAGGGTGTAGAACATATCTCTTGGTTTGCTTGGCTCCATCCCAGTTACTTTAATGAGCTGATGCTCTCATGTTGGTCCCTTTTGCTATCCTCCAATATTTGAACTCAAATGAAGGATCAGCTGGGCATGGTAGCTCATGCCTGTAATCTCAGCACTTTGGGAGACCAAGGCAGGAGGGTTGTCTGAGCCCAGGAGTTCGAGATCAGCCTAGGCAACATAGCAAGACTTTGTATTCACAAATAATTTTTTTTAAATTAGCCTGGTGTGGTGGCACACACCTGTGGTCCCAGCTACTTAGGAGGTTGAGGTGAGAGAATTGCTTGGTCCTGAGAGGTCAGGACTGTAGTGAGCTGTGATTGCACCACTGCACTCCAGCCTGGGTGACACAGCCTGTCTCAAAAACCAAATAAACAACAACAAAAAAAAATACTACAGACTCATAGGCAATTTACCCACTCTGGACACAGTGTCTTATCAAACACAAGTCTCAACTCTCCAGAACATGGTAGGACATATATAGATCTCAAAGTCTTCAATATTTTGCTCCCAGATGTGCAATGAATTCTCAAGAGGAACTAATCCAATGAGTACAGTTTCAAGTCACCAGCTAAATATATAACCCTGGTAGAGAAGTCAAGGATAACAGCCATGTTTCAGGCAGAACAAAACTTTAAGCTTCTAAGACAGTATTAACAAATAAGAAACACTTTTCTAAGAAACTCTAGAAGAAAAGATGCAAAGTATATGCAAGCTGGAACATGTTTTCCTTTAGCCCTTTCCAGAAATAAGTTTATTTTCACAATAACTTTCATGTGTTTTTCGAGAGTCAGCAATAACTAAACTCTCCCCATGAGAATCATCCTTAGTGGCAATATCACTGTAGGGATTTAGGAATCAAACAAGTTTGTTCTGCAGCTTTTAATGCCAGCAAACTAAACACAAATACTAAATGTGAAGGAAAACTCTTAAGCTGATTTCAAATCACAGGCATATGTTTGGCTGGAAAAACATACTGAGGAACAAACACTTCAAAGGAAAATCCTTTAGAAATGGAATCACTGGCACCAAACCCACTGCCTCTTAAATTCTTTGACCAAAAAGACTGCTTCAAGACTCCTCAGCTCTTTACCCCTATACCCAAAGCAGGAATATTTGGAAGCAGTCCTGAAACCATAACTTCACTTGTGACACAATCCCTTTTCCGTAACTCTGGCCAAACAGTCTAACTCTCTAAGGAACCAAGAGTCAAGCAACCTCTTCCTCTTCATGTAAACATAACTTCCCAAAGGTGATTAATTCTGATACAAACACAAAACTACATCACAGATGCAGATTAATTCTGATACAAACACAAAACCACATCACAGATGCAGATTAATTCTGATACAAACACAAAACCACATCACAGATGCAATATTGTTTTTGATCAACATAATTCTATCACTTTTGAGTTATTATTTTCTTATAGGCTCATTTCCACTTTATTTTTAGGATTAATGTATATATTTGTGCATGTGTGTATGTACATGTACTCACATACATATACCAAGAAAGCTTAAACTGAGGACTTAAAATCAACGGTAATTTTTAAACCACATGACAACAGGTTTGGGAGAACTTTCATCTTTGATTCCCTTTCCATAAGTCAAGTATATTTAATTCTGTGTGTTCATGAAATAAGCTTGGATGGAAAAAGACAAACAGTAGAAGATGAAATAAATTATCTTTCGAAATTTTTAAAGATTTTTCACACATGTAAAATCACAAATAAACCATTCAGACAAAAACATTCTCAGTTGGAATATAAATTATACACACAAACATGAATTATACATAGAAAAGCTATTATACACATACATGCACATTTCTGGGTATCTATGTTCCTAATAAGAAGACCATAAGAGGATACAATTCCCATATCTCTAGGTGCCAGCAGCATTGAAATCATTTAGTAACAGATAATTTTCAGAAGTTTTTCAGAACTAATTCTTTGGTATATATTTTATGTGCATTAAGTTCACCTTTATTCAGTGTTATAAATTAGAAAACTTGTACTCACAGACTAAGAAAAGTTCTCTGTGTGCTAAATGGTCTCACTATTATTTTCTGCACAAGAGCACATGGCATTTTGTTTAACTCTTGACCAGTCTGAAAGAGGCAGCTTTCTTCTTACATTTTTCTCTCACATGTGTATTCATTCATTTAGACAGCTCCGTTTTTTGCCCTAATTTCTGGCAAGTCTCAGGCCTGAAGAATTTCAAAGGCATGAAAAAACTTAGCAAAGAACCTCTAGAAGCCAAATAGCCAACTGTAGTGTTCGAGAGCTACAAATGCCTTGGGTATCAAAAGCTGCAGGGAAAAGGGAATCCAAGCAGCAGCTGCATTACATGCTAAAATAGAAGAGTCACTTTGACAAAAGACAAATACTTTCGCGAAGCACAGGACGAATCCCCTACTACCACCACTACCTTCCAAAACTGTCTCTTGATATTTGCTTATTGCTTAAAAATGCAATCACTGTCCTGGAATTCATCATCCTTTTCCCTACTTAGGTAACTCCTAAAGGGACATCATGACAAGAGTTCTTTGTGAATCCAGTCAGAAAATGTGGAGTGTTGGTTCTACTTTTGCCAAGTGAAATGAAAAGCGAAGAAGGAAAGTGCATGATGTAAGACATTTCCAATCCAGGCTTGCTCTGATTCTCCATCTCAAGACTGAACAACAGGACAGTGCAAAGTGATAAAAACTTAACCCATTCTTGTTACACTTGTAGGTTATCACCTCTAGGACACCATTAGTTCCCATGTCTCAGCAATTAGTTATAAAAATGGAAACCTCTCTGACCTTTGGTTTTCAGAATTTTTGAAACTAAAAAGAAACAGTCTTGAAATAATCCAGACAAAGACCAAATGGCAAAAGAAATGAGTTGTTTGGCAGACATTTTCGTCAGATTAACATTCATGTTTTTGTCCTTGTTTGGTAAACCCCAGAGAAAATCTTACATGCATCTCTCTTCCCTGCCCTGTCCCTTTCCATCACCTTAACCTCACCCACAAGTTGGAATGAAAGTCGTTCTTCCTACGTCCCCATAACATTTTGTTCAAATACTTATCACATCCTGCTATAACTACACTATAATTACATAGATGTCTCATCTGCCCCACTGGACAGCAAATTGGTCAAGATCATAGAACAGATTGCATTCCACATTTTTCTCTCCAATGTAACTGGCAATAAATATTTGTTGAATTAAATCAAATCGAAGTAACTAAAGGCACTAGAAATAGTTGAATTCCTACTGCATATATGGGATAGTCTTTGAAGCTGAAAAATACCCGTATGTGAAGTATATAGCAAAAACTGTGAGAGAGTGGGAAATGAACCTAGGGTATGACAGATTAGGAATTGCTTCTTTTAGAGAAGAACAAAGGATTATATTCAGAAGCCACGATAAGCCTCTTGTTTATCTATGTGGCTGAAAGTCTATTAAAAGCAAGATTGTGTTGGGGCCTTTCTGAAGTAAATAGGCACAATTAAAGGGAAGGAGTTTAGAGTAGTCTTTAAGAATGTGAGCTCTAAACTAAAAGAGTCTCCTAATGGCCAGATTTGGGTATATGAGTATTTGAGCTACAGAGTAATTATATTAATGGACCATAACCCAGAGAATAAAGTAAGAATCCACGCAGTTTCTGCTGATAAAAATAAAATGACTCTTCCTTACAGTAAAACTGCAACTAATAAATGTAGAAGGAATGATGGAAATTTAAAAAATCACAAAATGGCAACTACCACCACTGTAGCTGTTTCAGGCAAGTATCATCAATAAATGTTAAAAGCTGGAGCAAATGTATGATGAGAAACAGGAAATTTATTTTGGCTCAAAATGTTATTTGACAGCAAATGAATGTAACTTCTTTAAAAATAAAACTACATCCAGTGAGTGCTCCTGAAATATTGAATAAAGAAACTGTATATACTTACTCTTGTTCAATGTATTTTTTAAACTAAATTTTCAAATGACAAAACTAAAATAGTATATTTGCAGTGGAGAAAGCTGACAGCCCCCAGCTTAACTTCCTATTGGATGGAACTAAGGAGACATGACAACTGAATGCAGCATGTGATATCCTGGATTTGATCTTGGTCCAGAAAAATTCCTAGTGGAATAACTGTTAAAATTTGAATAAGGTCTATAGTTTACATAACACTATGCAGCCATGCTAATTTCCTGATTTTGATCATTTATATATTGTGTTTATATAAGTTATTAACATTTGGAGTAACCAAGTGAAGAGTTTATGCACATTCTTTGAACTCTTTTTTTTTAAAAAAAAAAAAAGAAGAAGAAGAAAAGGTATGGATTCTAGTATCATGCTATCCAATATGGTGGCCGCTAGTCACATGTGGCTGTAAATTGAAATGCAGCTCATCCCATTTGAGATGTGCTATAAGCATAAAATACACACCAATTTTAAAGAGTTAAGTTTTAAGGAGTTCAGTACATTTTTTCAACTTATTTTTCAGTTGCCACACAAGTAAATACGTCCCATTATTTTATAATATGTGAAGTTTTATTGTTGTTTGCTTTGGTTTGTTTTTTATTTTTATATTTTTAATTGTAAATTCACAAATTATAGTTGTATACATTTATGGGGTACAAAGTGATGTTATGATTTATGAATACAATGTGGTTTGTGTCATGTTTTTTCTAAAAGTCAATAGTACTCACATTGACTATATATCCTACTTTCTAGACTTGTTTCTTAATGGCTTAGAATTTTTCAAGAGCTTCAGCCTCTCCCAACTAAAAGATATTCAAAGGAACATGCCACAGACTCAGAAGGGAAAAAATATGTTTTCATGATGGTCCAAAAATACTTTGATTAATAAATGCATTGTTGAAATAAGTAATAGCTTCCCCCCAAAAAAATTTTTGAGAGACCATATTTTAGATATATAGATTCTGAATTAAGTTTCTTTATAATCAGATTACATTTTAGACACATTTTTGTCTTTGTTGTAACCTGCAAAGCTTATGAACCAGATGAATAGTGGTTTCTGCCTTTTTGCGTTTGCAACATACAATTGCTGCTCTTTTTTTATTTAAAGACACATGCATAAAACCTACTCCTAAACATTTTTAAAGCAAATATTTCATTTTAGGTTTAAACACATTTAAATTGGGTTTTTGGTCTCTAAAGCATAAAGAGTACCTCTTGCATTCACTGGGACGACTCTGGGATTTCACAAAACCTGAGCTGGAAATTACAGTCCTGAACTAAAACTCAAGCAACACAGGATTATGGAAAGTCCTAGTATTATTTCAAGTCAGGATTTTCTTCCATATCCAATTTCACCCAAAGTCGAGCATTAGTCAGCCTGAACCTTTCATATAGCAGAAAGGAGATTTGATTAATGTGATTTCTTTGTAGAAAAATCTAAGAAGATTAAGGCACAATGATATAGGAAAAGCTTGCCCTTTATCGACATGACATTCTTCAGCACTATATAGAGGTCTGAAGATCTTTCTCATCATTAGATTGTTCACACTAGCTGCATCTGAAAAAGGGAAAAAAATCTATCATCAGGAAAAACTTTCAACTTTTCACATTTTAGTTTCCATCTCACGAACAGGTCAACACATCTAGAGGTTGGTATCGATTTCACTCAATACGCAGGAAAGGGCATTTTTCAAGGAAACATTTGCAGATTACTTCTCCCACTCTCCCCACCCCTCTTCTAGGGACTGAGTTTTGTGATGGTCCTTGGGGAAAAAAATTAGAACCTTCCATATGACTTCTGTATTCAGTGAAGCACAATGCAAAATAAATCCAGTTGGTGTGATTTCCATTAACTATTCTCCATGTGTGCATTCTGAAAATCTAATACTAACCAGGAGGTATGCTTCTCTGATATGAGAAAATGAATTCAAAGCTGGTTTAAAACATATATATATATTTATATTTACATATATGTGTATTTTTATATATATATGCACACACACATATATATATCAAATGTCATCTGCCTTTTCCACTTTTATATACATTTGTGTGAAAAAGTATATGTTGAGAGAAAAAGAATAAAATTAAAATACCTTTCCCTAGATGCTCTCAACTTTCAGAATATGGATATTATACTCCCACTGCTTTGCTCAAATGTAGACCATTTGAGAATGCGATAGATGAGGAAGTAAATTACTTTCAATAGACCATTTCCAAGGTTGTTTTCTCCTTGGACTATCACATGTCAGTTTGATGGATGTGAATCTGAAGATCCTGTTACAATAGAAAGGGCTGCAGGGTCAGAATTTACTGAGAAGCCTTCTTTGTACATCTCAGCTGCCCAGCTAAGACACCTCAGTGCTCACAACTTAAAGAACCCCTACTGTAGCAGTCAGGGGCCTCTTGATCCTGCACTTTTCTTCAGAAATCTGACAGCCCACACAAGGGTACCTAAATGGATACAAAAACTACCTTAGCTCTGGGGGAGAGGGGTAAAAATTGATAAACCTGGTATTTAATATCCATATCCTCAAATACAGTTTTTTATATTGTTACATGATGGCATAAACACTCAACTCCTGACTTTTAAAATGATAAAAGTTTTTTGTTTTTTGTTTTTTTAAGAGTTGGGGGTCTTGCTATGTTGCCCAGGCTGGAGTTCAGTAGCTATTCATAGGCACAATCATAGCACACTGTGGCCTCTAACTCTTGGCTTCAACCAATCAATACCCCTGCCTCAGGCTGCTGAGCAACGGGGACTACAGGCATGTACCACCACACCCAGCTACAATACAAATTTTTGACAGTCACTGTTATCACAATCTTCACAACCAAGTATAATAAGACATAATACTAGTATGTTAGTCAGTTACATTAAAAACTACTCTCGTTTTGATAAATTAATCCTAGTATAGGTAAAATAGAAAAAAACTACAACATAACTCATCATAGAGAAAGTAATATAGTTACGTGAATAGACAGGAATAACTAAAACCGAGTATCTGTTCTCAAGTAAAACCATAAGTTTTTATTCTTAACATCACAAAGAAAAGATATATAAAACCAAAAGTTATTATACTTAGCAGAAACAATAACTAGAAGGAGTCAAGGATTTCTTTACAATCCATTTCCAGTAGGTTGTGCCATATGAAATTGTCATTTTTGAAGGCCAAAAGTGGTTGAACACCAGGTATTTCATATGTTTCAATCTAATAATTAATACTTTACTATAATTCAAATTAGATCTAGATTCCATTCACTTCTCCCCATTTCCACCACTACCATCTTCCACCTGGAAAATTTCAATAGCCTCCTAACTGGTCCCCCTGCTTCCACTCTCCTCTACAATTTATTCTCTCTTCTGTAACCAGAGTAATCCTTTTTTCACCTTTTATTTAAGCTTAACACACATTAAAAGTGCACAAATCATGAATGTACAACTTGATGAATTTTCAAAGACTCAACACATCCATGTGACCAGTTTCCAGATCAAAGAATAGAATATTCACAAAAATGGACTCATGCACTGTGTCCTTTTTTGCATTTGACTTTTTTCACTCAACATTATATTTAAGTTGACACATTATTTCATGCTATTAGGTACCATACAGCAACAAATTAGTCATTTTCCTTGCTGTATTACATCCTGTTATATGAATAGATCACAATTTATCTATCCATTCCACTGTTGATGAACCAGAGTAAGCTTTTAAAAATGTAAATAAGATCAGGTAATTTCCCAACGTAAAACTCTTCACTTGCTTCACCTTGCAGTGGCACTAGCCCACCTGTCCTATTTACCCTGCCACACCCGCAGCCCCTTCTCCCCACCCCCATGCTCCATCCACACTGCCCACCTTTCTATTCCCTCTCTCTGTTACATGCTAAGCTCTTTTCCATTCCTGAGATGTTCTCCCTAGCCACTATCAGTCCTTCTTTTACCCATCTAATTCAAAACCAAATTTATAGGGCTGGCTCTGCCTCATCCTTCAACCTCAACAGGGATCGTCTTCTTAGGGATGGCTTCCTTAACCTTCTTCCTTGGAGTACTCCCTTATTCTATTTCACACCAACCTTCTTGTCTCACCTTGACTTTTCACTTTATTTCACCTTGACTTTCCTCTGAGAAGAAAATGTTAAGGATAAAATGCCTACATTATCAATAGCAGAGAGAAATATAATTCAGTTATTTTTAAAGCAGAGCTCCATCCAGGGGAAAAAAGATTTACTATCTAGGGTATAGCCAAGCCTCAATTCATGAAATTAATTAAATTTAATAGAAACATCAGTCTAACAGACAGAGAGCCAAATCATGAATGAACTTCCATTCACAATTGCTTCAAAGAGAATAAAATACCTAGGAATCCAACTTACAAGGGATGTAAAGGACCTCTTCAAGGAGAACTACAAACCACTGCTCAGTGAAATAAAAGAGGACACTAACAAATGGAAGAACATACCATGCTCATGGATAGGAAGAATCAATATCGTGAAAATGGCCATACTGCCCAGGGTTATTTACAGATTCAATGCCATCCCCATCAAGCTACCAATGAGTTTCTTCACAGAATTGGAAAAGACTGCTTTAAAGTTCATATGGAACCAAAAAAGAGCCCGCATTGCCAAGACAATCCTAAGTCAAAAGGACAAAGCCGGAGGCATCACGCTACCTGACTTCAAACTATACTACAAGGCTACAGTAACCAAAACAGCATGGTACTGCTACCAAAACAGAGATATAGACCAATGGAACAGAACAGAGTCCTCAGAAACAATACCACACATCTACAGCCATCCGATCTTTGACAAACCTGAGAGAAACAAGAAATGGGGAAAGGATTCCCTATTCAATAAATGGTGCTGGGAAAATTGGCTAGCCATAAGTAGAAAGCTGAAACTGGATCCTTTCCTTACACCTTATATGAAAACTAATTCAAGATGGATTAGAGACTTAAATGTTAGACCTAATACCATAAAAACCCTAGAAGAAAATCTAGGTAGTACCATTCAGGACATAGGCATGGGCAAGGACTTCATGTCTAAAACACCAAAAGCAACAGCAGCAAAAGCCAAAATTGACAAATGGGATCTAATTAAACTAAAGAGCTTCTGCACAGCAAAAGAAACTACCATCAGAGTGAACAGGCAACCTACAGAATGGGAGAACATTTTTGCAATCTACTCATCTGACAAAGGGCTAATATTCAGAATCTACAAAGAACTCAAACAAATATACAAGAAAAAAACAAACAACCCCATCAAAAAGTGGGCAAAGGATAGGAACAGACATTTCTCAAAAGAAGACATTCATACAGCCAACAGACACATGAAAAAATGCTCATCATCACTGGCCATCAGAGAAATGCAAATCAAAACCACAATGAGATACCATCTCACACCAGTGAGATGGCAATCATTAAAAAGTCAGGAAACAACAGGTGCTGGAGAGGATGTGGAGAAATAGGAACACTTTTACACTGTTGGTGGGATTGTAAACTAGTTCAACCATTATGGAAAAGAGTATGGCAATTCCTCAAGGATCTAGAACTAGATGTACCATATGACCCAGCCATCCCACTACTGGGTATATACCCAAAGGATTATAAATCATGCTGCTATAAAGACACATGCACACGTATGTTTATTGCGGCACTATTCACGATAGCAAAGTCTTGGAATCAACCCAAATGTCCATCTGTGACAGACTGGATTAAGAAAATGTGGCACATATACACCATGGAATATTATGCAGCCATAAAAAAGGATGAGTTTGCGTCCTTTGTAGGGACATGGATTCAGCTGGAAACCATCATTCTTAGCAAACTATCACAAGAACAGAAAACCAAACACCACATGTTCTCACTCATAGGTAGGAACTGAACAATGACATCACTTGGACTCAGGAAGGGGAACATCACACATCGGGGCCTATCATGGGGAGGGGGGAGGGGGGAGGAATTGCATTGGGAGTTATACCTGATATAAATGACGAATTGATGGGTGCTGACGAGTTGATGGGTGCAGCACACCAACATGGCACAAGTATACATATGTAACAAACCTTCACGTTATGCACATGTACCCTAGAACTTAAAGTATAATAAAATAAAATAAAATAAAAAATAAAAATTAAAAAATTTAAAAAAAAAAACATCAGTCTAGCTGGTTTTCCAAAATAGTGTCATTAAGGTTTTTTTAATGATTGACAATTTTTCATTTTTCAATATGTTACTTTGGTATCATAGCCAGTCAGAATGAGAATTAAGTGCTCCAAGAGGTTCAGGATCAAAGAAATATTGAGACCAAAGTCCTATTATTCCATTTCCGAATTCCAAACTAGACTCTAAGATGCTCTGCAGTATGCCTTGTGGGGTTGTTTCCTGCAGGCAAAGTGGCACTGACTTCCCACAAGACTATAGAGTTCCAATAACAAAATCCTTTCATCTGAAATAAAGTCTGATTTTATAAGCAAATTGTTTACAATATTTTCTACAATGTACAAATGTTTGTACAAAGAAAAATGAAGCAAAGTTTTAACTCATCTTTTCAAAACTAAACCAGAGTTTAAAATCAAGCTACTAAAGGAAGTAAACTGGTGCATTTATGCAATTCGTGAGTCCTAGACATTTCTAATTAAGCAAAGAAAAGTAGTGGGTAAAAAAACAGTAATGTATTTTTAAATGGTAGTAGGGAAATTAAATGCATTCAGTTGAGTTTAACTTCTTCATGAAATAAGCTTCTTATGCTGGTAAGAAATGGGTCACAGCAATAAAAGTATGCTGTAAATTCAACTTGACAAATGAGAAAATGAATTCCTAAGGGTAAGGCCTATTAAAAGAATATATTAATTTAATAATGCAATGAATATTTCTGAGCAGCTTGTATATATGCAAGAAACTTCCTTACATATTTTAATGAAGAAAAACATAGTATTAGTTAATATAGCAATAATTTGTTCTATTACTAACTTCTCAGTCATACTATAGAAAGATCAAATATAAAGAAAAAAATGTTAAGCCTCTAGATAGAGATGCTAGCTTCTAATACTTGCTTATAAACTTCAAAATTCAATAATGTGTCACACCCACAACTTAAAGACATGTGCAGAGCATTAGTCATTTCAGTGAACAGAAAAGCAACCTGCTTCTTCTGCATAAAACGTGATATGATGCCACCTTATGGCTGAAAATTAAACCTTATGTTTTAGGATGATAAACAGTCATTTTCAGATGTACTTTCTTAGATGCCTGGAGGAAAAGATGTCGAGTACCACTAAATGTGTAAAATTTACAAATCAAAGTGCACAGAATCAACTTACCCCTGTGAAGAAAATATAAAACAGTTATGATGCAAGTGTGCAATGTCTGGCACATAGGAAGAGTGCCTATGGGGGTTGCATTTAGGTGGCTGCTCATTTGTCTGCTCATTCTAGTTATTTTCATAACAAATCTCAGTTGGATTTTTCTAGCTCGAATCACTGTTCTTTACTTCCAAGTTCATAAAAACAAAAAAATGCATAAAATGAAACTAAGCAAAACTTTTACAAATTCACCACTAGTTTACTGTTAGAATGAATCACATAAACGTTCCATTTTTGTGAATCAAAAATTGTCAAACATGGGAAATTCGATAAGATTCCTTCTATAGTTACCTTAAGCATAAATGGGAATTTAATAATCTCAGATAATAAATAACCATAGTATTAGTCCATTATCAAGTGTCAGTCCCTCTTTACTACACTACTGGTGAAACTCTTATACAGGAGGAACCTGGCTTGGTCCTTTCCCAAGTACCCTTCATCAGTGGCACTCCTCTATGACACACCAATCCTCTGCTTGGCTCCACTGTACCTTCAAATCCTCCACTGATCCACCATTCAATTCTGTTCCAACTTTAAAGTGGAGCACTGTTATCAACCAAATTTTTGTAATCTTGGTTAATTCTATTTTTATTTACTATCGAACAAATCCAGAAATTTTGGGAAATACAGATCTTCTTTAATGCATATCCTACAAAATGCTGCTTCCAAAATTATTTGTCATCTCAGTATTGCTATAAAGCCTCAACTGTTACTGACAGGATAAACTAACTTCCAGCCTGAGAGCAACCTAAAAAGTTCTCTCTTATTCTAAGGTTTTTCTTTTGTCACAATACTAAATATTATTCGTCCTTCTCCATTCTCCAGTAATAACTGCAGTTAAAACTGCAGTTAAAAAGTCACTTGGGAAGTGACTTTTTAGCCAAAATGTTTAGTGCTCAACTGTTGAACCCTTATCATATATGTAGGTTATTCTATCTTAGCAGTAAACTTGAAGGAATGTTATAGGAAGGTTACAGAAACAAGTTCACTTATAAACATGAATATAAAATTATTGCAAAACTCAGGAAATCAAATGTAAAAGGTTAATATCAGAAGAAACTGGGTGAGGGGGTATATGGGAACTCTGCATTATCTTTGCAACTTTTCTATGTATCTAAAATTATTTCAAAGTGAAAGCTTATTTTTAAAAATAGTTCAGAGAATCAGAACCAGAGTCACAGGTATTAATTTGTCTTCTCGCCAGCAGCTTTGGCAGATTGAGGTTTCGTTTCCTCTTTTGCACATTTATTTATGTATTCTATACATTTGGGCCCCCTTACATCGGTAAGGAATTGGAGCTGTCATCTTACTCCATAGGAGAAAGCCAGCCTGGTGGCTCCTGGTTTGAAGTTCCCTGCTCAAATGCCAATGTAGGTAGGGGCATGATTGCTCTGTGAGCTTAGCCAGGTCACTTCCCTCTCTGCGCTTTGTTTTCATCTTATGCCTAAAGGGACAGATAATACTTACCTCCCACCTCTACCTGAAAAGGAAGGAAGGCTAAAAAGTTAATCTGAACATATTTTTACAAAGGAAAACCATTTTTAAGTTCCAGTTTTGTACATAATACAGAATATTAATATCTACTGGTTTTGTCAGCCTTAGATAGTAGGCTCCTCAAGGCAGATCCTGCTCTTTGATTCACAATAGATACTCTTGAGTCCCTTCACAAATAGATGTCAATACTTAACTCTTCAGTTTTCATCCTGAAATTTCAGATTCATTTAGAGTAGCTTTTGCAGCCACCCATGAGTACATTGGTATTAACGATGCACCTGTTTTCCTTTCCTCGATGTTTGTTTTACTTCTAATAGAGCACAAGAGCCTAAAAATCTACCTTCATTTACATCCTGAGAAAGGACTTGTGCCCAGAATCACATGATAACACATAGACCTTGACTCAAGGGCCAACTCGTACTCTCCCATTTGGTTGCCATTTCTCTACTGCCGCTCTCTCTGTTTAACCTTTTAGCCCCTCAAGAGAAGTAGCAGAAGCCACAGCATGAGGAATGGGGGTTCTTAGAAGTCACTGAGATCAAAGGGGTCCACCCTGCAGGAACAGTATTTCTCTCTCCCTAGGCAGTTTTAGCTACTGCTATCTGGTGGTAAGAAGAGGAGAGAGGTTTTTATTATTATTATTATTATTATTAATCCCAAACTGTCAACTTCAAAGGAGGAATTTAGAAGTTTCACAACTAAAAATACATAACGTAATGGTTGCTGGTGATGTACACAGCCTATGTTAAGGAGAGAGACAGAGCCTAAAGATTCTTACCCCAGTAGAGCGCCACTCAGACTTATGCACGAGGAAATCTATTTAACATGTTAGCTTCCTGCTCTTCTCTTTCTTCTAAGGAAAAATTTGCTTTTCGTAGGATATGATGGACCTTTTCTTTCCTACAGGCCTAGATAATATATTACTTAGCCTTGAGAAACTGAGAAATCCCCCACTGCATCACCTTCCAGAGCCCCTGTCAACCCTTTGCAACTCCAAGAGACAAGTCACTCCTACTTTCCAGAAAACATTCAGGAACAAGCATCAGCCCTTCCCCAGAGATCAAGCAGCAGAAATGGCCTTCTACTGCAGGTGTAACAGAAAATCTGAGCTCACTCCTTTATCGCCTTGCTTAGGGCTGGCTGTACAATCTCCTCATCAAAAAACATAGTGAGAACAATCAGTGTATGGAAGGACCCAAATACAATCAGGATATGAGGATCTGACAAAGTTCAAATATATTACAATTTAGAGCTGCTATGTCTAATACGTTAACCACCAGCCACATGCCACTACTTAAATTTAAATAAATTAGAAACTTAGTTCCCCAGTCACACTAGCCAATAGTAGCTATTGTATTGCACAGCCCAGATATAGAGCATTTCCATCATTGAAGAAAGCTGTACTGAAAAGACTGATGTAGCTAATACAGGAAAATACATGTGAATTCTTCAAATCATGCTATGTCGTCTTTTATTCCTTTTAGTAAATATTTGTTGAACATCCACTTCTGCAAGTCACTGGACAAGGTGCAGTAGAGCATAGAAAGATGAATATGACTGTCAGTGGCCCTCAGGAGCTTTGAGATTTGGAAATCTAATGTAAGTATCTATAAGATAGAAATACATACTGTAGAGAAAGAACAAGCAAATTGTTGTGCTTAAACAAGTAGAAATGTATGCAACCATTTCACACTGAGCTTCAGCAGTCCCAGAATTCCAAGATAACAAGCACTGTCCTGATCGAGAAGCTGTACATTTCCATGCTGTCAGTTCCATGGAAACAGCATTTGGATGTGTTCCATCAAAATTGCTTTGAAAAATGGTCCAAAGCAGAATTTACATTTGTGGGAAAAAAATACAAAAAACATAAGAGGCACAACATGCTAATAGAAGTAGCATAAGATTTGGAGTCAGAAGACCTGTTTGAGAGCCAGCCTTATCCTTACTAGCTGTGTGATGCTGGGTAAGCCATTTAACTTATCTGGGCCTCAGGATTCTCATTTTCAAAGTGAGAAAAATAATCCCTACCCCATATGCCCCATAAGGGAATACTGTAAAAATAAGATACTGAAAGCACCTCAGAAACAGTAGGATGCTATATAATTATTACCACAGAAAGTGACATGAAACTTTGGAGAACATGTAAATCCATAATTGCAAGCAAGTAAATTTTAAAGGCATGTGGAAGCTTCAAGTTCTACACAATGAATACAATCAAATTCTCAATCTGTGGATTTTTCTCAGATTTAAGAGCACAAACATATACTCCTGAGCACCTTTATCTCTTCTACAGGGACCACAGCCAGCCCAAGTTCACCCATCTTCATCCCAGAGGATAATTTGCCTCATGCCAGCATGAAGGAGGCCATAGCATCTAGGATAAACTTACTTTGAAGGACAAATAATTAAAACTTCCTGGCTAGAACAAGTCAACCACTGAATGGGAAAACTGTACATTTTTCTTGTTGTTGTTTGTTTGTTTTGTTTTGTTTGGATACAGAGAATAAAACGGATCAGTGGGATCATTGCTATCCTGTACAAATGGGAGGAAAGAAGGTCTTGGAACAATTGCTAGGTATGTGTTCTATTGACTTAATGAATAATTTTAATAAGAATTTCAGACTTTGTAACCACAAGCTTTTGAGTCTGTCCGTGAAAATGCTAAATGCTTCTGTAAACGTAAAATGATACCACTTTTACTTTCCTGCAACTCCCAGAAATAACAAGGCATGATTTCTGTTTCAGCAGAGTGTGTGACCAAAATTGGGGTTTTTTCCAGATGTGCAGAGAATGGTTTCAATTACCTAGTGCCATGCCTTAATTTTTGAGCATCCCCTTGAACCTACTGGGTTTGGCAGTTCCAGCAAAAGCATGGAATTGTGGAAGGGGCTGTCCAGCCATTCAAGCTATGGTTTCACCATACTCACCATGTACTGGCAAGAACTAGCATGTAATAGAATAGAAATGCTTATGTTGGGATGCAAGGCACCGAATACCATAAATTTTAAACAAGGAGGTCTAAGGTTAAAATAATAAACTTTAAATGATGTATGCCACCTGTGACATATTGGTTCCAGACGTAACAAACCCAAATCAAAGTCTTTTGCTAGACAATTCTAAAACAATATTACTCTCCTAGGTTCCTGATTCTGATTTTGCCCAGTTGCTCACAGATTACATTCTGGCAAACTTGGAGACAACACAATACTGTTTAAAATGCACATGCTGGGAAGCCTGCATGATGATCTGCACTAAATCATCCCTGGATTCTTTGTTACTGTGGTCACCTAACCATTTCCACAAATGTGGCATGGACTTTTTCTTCTGGAGAAAAATCTTAAATAATCACTTTAAGTAAGTAGTACAGTGAACTCTCTCGCTCCTTGAATAAAACAATAGACATTTGTTCTAATATAATTGGCCATTTATCCCAGATCTCAGCAATTTATAGCTCAACTGTCTAAAAATGAAATTGCAATATTTTAATAGCAAATTACAGACTTAGCAGTCACAGAAGAGTCCGGAAGTGGGTTCCAAAAAGTCCAAACTTTGGTATGCATTTCATAATCCAGTTGAAAGATTCAACAGCCTTTTCTTCACTATTTCAAAATTCTATTTTTAAATTATTTTGAAAACTTTGAAGTACATATTTTATCTTGAAATGCTTCAACATTTATGTCCTTAAGCTCTGGATTATAAAACAATCATGGGAATAACTATTATTTAGTTTGGCATTCTATCACCATGTCTTTGTGAGGAAGGTAAGTTATTGATAACCTTACCTCATTGTATTATAATAAGGCTAATATGGTAGCCAGGAATGGTGGTATGCACCAGTAGCCCCAGCAACTCAGGAGGCTGAAGTGGGAGGATCACATGACCCCAGGAGTTCCAGATCAGGGTAGGCAACATAGAGAGACCCTGAAAAAAAGAAAGAAAGAAAGAAGGAAGGAAGGAAGGAAGGAAGGAAGGAAGGAAGGAAGGAAGGAAGGAAGGAAGGAAGGAAGGAAAAAAGAAAGAAAGAGGGAGGGAGGGAAAGAAGAAAGAAAGAAAGAAAGAAAGAAAGAAAGAAAGAAAGAAAGAAAGAAAGAAAGAAAGAAAGAAAGAAAGAAAGGAAGGAAGGAAGGAAGGAAGGAAGGAAGGAAGGAAGGAAGGAAGAAAGGGAAAGAGGAAAAAAAGCAAAGAAAAGAAAAAGAAAGGCCAGTATGAGATCCAAGATCATACATGGGATTGGCAATGAAATCAAACAATGGTGAATATCTTGGGACCTGAAGTCCACCTTATTTGAAAATATAGTGATGGCTAATTACTTTAGTTAAACTACATAAGAGGTAAATTTCTTATAAAAGTACTATATGAGATTGCCATTCCAAGATGGCTCAATAGGAACAGCTCTGGTCTGCAGCTCCCAGCGTGATCGATGCAGAAGATAGGTGATTTCTGCATTTCCAACTGAGGTACCTGGTTCATCTCATTGGGACTGGTTGGACAGTGGGTGCAGCCCACGGAGGATGAGCCGAAGCAGGGCGGGGCATTGTCTAACCCGGGAAGAGCAGGGGGTTGGGGGATTTCCCTTTCCTAACCAAGGGAAGCCATGACAGATTGTATCTAAAAAAAGAGGAAACTCCCACCTAAATATTGTGCTTTTCCAATGGTCTTAGCAAACGGCACACCAGGAGATTATATCCCACATGTGGCTCAATGGGTCCCACACCCATGGAGCCTTGCTCACTGTTAGTGCAGCAGTCTGAGATCAACCTGTGAGGCAGCAGCCAGGCAGGGAGAGGGATGTCCACCATTGCTGAGGCTTGAGTAGGTAAACAAAGTAGCCGGGGAAGCTCGAATTGGACAGAGCCCACTGCAGCTCAGCAAGGCCCACTGCCTCTGTTGACTTCACGTCTTGGGGCAAGGAATAGCTGTACAAAAGGCAGCAGAAACTTCTGCAGACTTAAATGTCCCTGTCTGACAGCTCTGAGGAGAGCAGGGGTTCTCCCAGTATGGCGTTTGAGCTCTGAGAACAGACAGACTGCCTACTCAAGTGAGTCCCTGACCCCCATGTAGCCTAACTGGCAGACACCTCCCAGTAGGGGCCAACTGACAACTTGTACAGGTGAGACGCCCCTCTGGGACGAAGCTTCCAGAGAAAGGATCAGGCAGCAATATTTGCTGTTCTACAATATTTCCTATTCTGCAGCCTCCACTGGTGATACCCGGGCAAATAGGGTCTGAAGGGGATCTCCAGCAAACTCCAACAGACCTGCAGCTGAGGGACTCTTAGAAGGAAAATTAACAAACAGAAAGGATCATCATCATCATCAACATCAATAAAAAGGACATCCACACCAAAACCCCACCTGTAGGTCACCAACATCAAAGACCAAAGGTAGATAAAACCACAAAGATGGGGAGAAACCAGAGCAGAAAAGCTGAAAATTCTAAAATTCAGAGCTCCTCTTCTCCTCCAAATGATCGCAGATCCTCGCCAGCAATGGAACAAAGCTGGATGCAGAATGACTTTGATGAGTTGACAGAAGTAGGCTTCAGAAGGCTGGTAACCACAAACTTCCCCGAGCTAAAGGAGGATGTTCAAACCCATCACAAGGAAGCTAAAAAACTTGGAAAAAAGATTAGACAAATGGCTAACTAGAATAAACAGTGTAGAGAAGACCTTAAATGACCTGATAGAGCTGAAAACCATGGCACAAGAGCTATATGATGCATGCACAAGCTTCAGTAACCAATTTCGATCAAGTGGAAGAAAGGGTATCAGTGATTGAAGATCACATTAATGAAACAAAGTGAGAAGAGAAGTTTAGAGAGAAAAAAGATCAAAAAGAAACGAATAAAGCCTCCAAAAAATATGGGACAAAAAGACCAAATCTACATTTGATTGTATACCTGAAAGTGACAGGGAGAATGGAACCAAGCTGGAAAACACTCTTCAGGATATTATCCAGAAGAACTTCCCCAAACTAGCAAAACAGGCCAACATTCAAATTCAGGAAATACAAAGAACACCACAAAGATACTCCTTGAGAAGAGCAACCAGAAGACACATAATTGTCACATTCACCAAGGTCGAAATGAAGGAAAAAATGGTAAGGGCAACCAGAGGGAAAGGTCGGGTTACCCACAAAGCCCATCAGACTAACATTGGAGCTCTTGGCAGAAACTCTACAAGCCAGAAGAGAGTGGGGGCCAATATTCAGCATTCTTAAAGAAAAGAATTTTCACTGCAGAATTTCATATCCAACCAAATTAAGCTTCATAAGTGAAGGAGAAATAAAAGCCTTTACAGACAAGCAAATGCTGAGAGATTTTGTCATCACCGGGCCTGCCTTACAAGAGCTCCTGAAGGAAGCACTAAACATGGAAAGAAACAACCAGCCACTGCAAAAACATGCATAGAACTTGACAAGACATATGAAATAACTGTTTTCAGATGACACACAACGAGCAAAATCTGATTTTTGCTGTATTGTACATTTAGAGAGAAATAAAAATCAGATGCAATCCAGGTATACCCAGATAAAAGCTAAAGAAAGCAATCCACATATAAAGGTGAGATTATGCAATATTTCTCTCTCTCTGCATCTGGCTTATTTCACTTAGCATAATGTCCTCCACATCCATCTATGTTGTGGCAAATAGCAGGATTTCATTCTTTTTAAGTCTGAATAATATTCCATCGAATAGGCCGAGTGTGCTGGCTCAACGCCTGTAATCCCAGCACTTTGGGAGCCCAAAGCGGGTAGATCACAAGGTCAGTAGTTCAAGACCAGTCTGAACAACATGGTGAAACCCCGTCTCTACTAAAAATACAAAAATTAGCTGGGCGTGGTGGCACAGACCTATAATACCAGCTACTCAGGAAGCTGAGGCAGGAAACTCAGTTGAACCCAGGAGGTGGAGGTTGCAGTGAGCCAAGATCACACCATTGCACTCCAGCCTGGGTGACAGAGTGAGACTCTGTCTCAGAAAAAAAAAAAAAAACCATTGAATATATACACATATATATATACACCACATTTTATTTATCCATTTGTCTGTAAATGGATATTTAGTTGTTCCATATCTTGGCTATTTTGAATAATGCTTCAGTGACGTGGGAGTACAGATATCTTTACAAAGTGATCATGTAGTCCCATTTATTTATTTCTGTTTTTGTTGCCTGAGCTTTTGATGGAATTTATTTTTTAAAAGGTCACCCTTGCTATCCTGTGAAGAACAGCTTGAAGGGGCAGAATACTTAGGAAAAACAAAAAGCTGTATTCATTTTGACTGCTACTGTAATAAATGACCAAAAATTAAGTGGCTTCAACAATAGTAATTTATTAATATACAGTTCTGTAGGTGTGATGTCTAACATGGGTCTCACTGGGCTAAAATCAAGGTATTGGCAGAGCTGCATTCCTTTCTGGGGGCTGTAGAGGTGAATCAATTTCTTGCCTATTCAGATTGTTGGCAGAATTCAGTTCCTTGCGGTTTTAGAACTGAGGTCCCTGTTTTCTTGCTGGCTATAAATTGAGGGCCATTCTCAGCTTCTATAGGTCACTGATATTCCTTGACTTGTGGTTGCCTTTCTCTGTCTTCAAATTCAGTAACAGTGTGTTGACTCTTTCTCATGCTTCCAGTGTCTCTTTCTTCCATTTCATTAGTCTGATTCAGCCAAGAAATGTTTTTTGCTTTTAAGGATGCATGTGATTAAATCAGACCCACCAAGATAATTCCATATAATCTCATTATCTGAAGGTCCATATCCTTAAATCACATTGACAAATCCCTTTTGCCATGTAAGATAACATATTCTCAGATTCTGAGACTTAAGGTGTAGACATCTTTGAGGGGATAGGGGAAACAGCATTATTCTGCCTACCACAAAAGCTGTGTTAGCAGTTCTGAGAGATGACGCCAATTCGACTAGTGTGGTGACAATGAGAAAAGGTAGACAGATTTCAGGTATGTTTTGAAGACAGAACCAATGCTGGTTGGTGATCCTATAGGTGGACAAGTGGGTACAAGAGGAGGGAATCAAGGCTAGCTCCTAAATTCTGGCCTTTCAGGCTCATCAGCTGAGTGCCAGGGAATGCCTTTCAAAAAATAAAGAAGTCTGGGAGTGAAACCAATTTTGGAGAAAAATTCCTGAGTTCTGTTTTCTGTGGAACACACCTAGAGAAACATTAACCAGATTATCTCTGGGATCTCTTACCACTTTAACATTCTAAGAAGTCACTAAAAATATTTTCTCCATTCAGAAGTCATTGTGCCACAATTTTTATAACTAATATCTACTTCTATTATCTTAGGCAATATAATATATATCCAAGAGTAACTTATTACTGACTCAACACACACTTTGAAGTGGAAGGAAGCTCGGTATGTTATCTGTTACTGTGTAAAAAATTATCCCAGGCCAGGCACAGTGGCTCATGCCTATAATCCCAGCACTTTGGGAGGCCGAGGCACGTGGATCACCTAAGGTCAGGAGTTCGAGACCAGCCTGACCAACATGGTGAAACCTCATCTCTACTAAAATTACAAATATTAGCCAGGAGTGGTGGTGTGCACCTGTAGTCCCAGCTACTTGGGAGGCTGAGGCAAGAGAATCACTTGAACCTGGGAGGTGGAAGCTGCAGTAAGCCAAGATCACACCAATGCACTCCAGCCTGGGTGACAGGGTGAGGCTCCATCTCAAAAAAAAAAAAAAAAAAAAAATCCCAAAATTTAACAGCTTAAAACAACAGTTTCTGTGAGTCAGGAATCTGAACATGATCCTCTGCTTCATGGTCTCTCATGAGGCTGTAGTCAAACTATTAGCAAGTGCTGAGGTCTCAACTGAAAGTTCAACTGGGGAAGATCCAATCTCAAACTCAATTAAGGAGTTTTTGGCAGGATTCAGTTGCTTGAGAGTTGTACCAAGGGCTTCAATTACTTTCAGGCCGCTAACTAGAGTCCACCCTCAGCTTCTTGCCATGTGGACCTCTACACCACGGCAGTTTTATTTCATCAAAGCTGGCAAGAAAGAGAAAGTCTACAAGGAAGTCACCATATTTTATAACCTAATTATGGAAATGAAATGTCCCCAACATTGTCATATTCTATGAGTTAGAAGTAGGTTACATAGAGGGAGGGAATTACATAAGACTATGAATACCAGGAGACAGGAATCATTGGGAGCCATCATAGAGGCTGTGGACCACACTTGAGGTTTGAAGAACTCAAAGAAGAGATAAAGGAAAATGAAAGTGGAAAGGGAAAGTGAGAAAGGTAACCTTCATCTTCTCAATTTTTTAGGGCTGTAATCTTAAAACAGTATCCTCAGCCAGTAGAGTGCTCCCTGGAGAGGTGATTAGGAAACTAGTCAAGAGGTAGAAAAGGATAGCCTGAGAAAGACTGCCAGTCAGTTTGGCAGTAACTTTGAAAGATTATAGCTGGAAAAAAAGATTAGGACAAGTTATTTTTAAATATTTTCAATTCAAAACTAATTTACTAAAAAAGAAGACTTTTAGCAGAATTGGAACAAAAGTACAAGATGTAAAAAAAAAAAAAAACAGTAATATTTTGGAAAACACACTAATCAGTTCCCAACAATAATAATAAATACATAGTAAGTAATTGCTAATGGAAATCTCTTAAAAATAGAATGCTTCATTCCATTACTGGGTATATATCCAAAGAAAAATAAATCATTCTATGAAAAAGACATATGCACTCATATGTTTATCACAGCTTTATTTACAATAGCAAAGACATGGAATCAACCTAGGTGCCCATCCCCATTGGATTGGATAAAGAAAATATGGTATATACATGCCATGGAAAACTACCCAGCCATAAAAAAAGAATGAAATCATATCCTTTGCAGCAACATGGTGCATCTGGAGGCCATTATCCTAAGCAAATTAATACAGAAACAGAAAACTAAATACCTCATGCCCTTTCTCACTTACAGGTTGGTTGGAGCTAAGCACTGGGTAGGCATGGACATAAAAATGGGAACAATACACGCTGGGGAGTACTAGAGGGGAGTCAGGACTGAAAAACTATCTGTGGGGTACAGGATCATTCATATCTCAAACCTCAGCATCACACAATATACCCATGTAACAAACCTCCACGTGTTCTCCCAAATCTAAAATAGAAGTTAAAACTATTTTTCTAAAAAATAGAATGCTTCGAAATGCTTCCATTTTGTACATTATCTTACACATTACCTTTTTTAAAAAAGCAGAAATAAGGGCAAGAACCACTTCCCTGATCTTCTTAAGAAGCATCTGTGCCTATTACCATGGTCTTCCTTTTTCCCTTTCTCTTTTCATTTCTTTGACTTTAAGATTATTTGAGTATTACCTTATTGGACTAATAGTCTTATAATTTCAATTGTAAAAAATCAATAAAAGTAGACAAATATAATAATAATATAACAATATAGGTTACATTAGTTATAACCAATGTACCATATTAATATGTTAATAATAGGGTAAACTGGGTGCAGGGTACATGGGAATTTTCTGTACTGTCTTTGTATTTATTGTAAATCTAAACTGTTTTTAAAATAATGTTTATATTTTTATGAAAATTCCAAAATAAATACTATTCATAGAAGTGGAGAAAAAATAGATAACTCAAGTGTTCTAATTTCCTTTCTATATATTGGCAACAACTCTTCATCGCATTGGAATAGGTGCCTAGGCTATGGCTTGATATTAAGAGGACTGTTCTGGGACCTTGCCTGCAACAGGACGCTCAGTGGACAGAATACAGACTAAGGTCCAGAGATCTGAAAGCACATCCCATGTTTAAAAAACCCGTTTAACTCCTCATTCCCTAAGCTAGCAGTCTGAAATAATATCCTAGGGAAGCCATTCTTGGCCGGGCGCGGTGGCTCAAGCCTGTAATCCCAGCACTTTGGGAGGCCGAGACGGGCGGATCACGAGGTCAAGAGATC